>NC_067400.1:48628179-48948179 GCF_016432865.1 Antechinus flavipes
AGTAGAGATAACTCTGGGAATAAAATCAAAAGACCACAGACAGGTCTCTTCAAGCAATGTGTGGCAAAACACATTTAACACAGTGATTTAACATAACTTCTTCAGTTCAAATTACCATATACTCATTAAGCACCTACTATATGTAAGCCATGATTTTCTATGTTGGTCTCACAAATATAAAAAAAGAAAGTCTCTGTCTTCAAGAAGCTTCCATTCTAGTGAAGGAGAACAATCTGTATGTAGAAAATTAAATAACTATTTGTTGGAAATTTTATAGGAGGGATTACTCCATGTAAGAGAAAAACTCTGAAGTCCCCTTCATTTCTGAGATTCTATGATGCTTACCCAACCATAGGCAAGCTATCTTATCTCTTACAGACCTTAGGTGTTGTTTTTTTTTCCCTTTTCTTTTTTTTTCCTGTAAAGTGAGGGACTTGGGTTAAATGATCCCAAAGATCACCTTTATTTTCAAAATTTGTATCTGATGAACTGTGATACAATGCCCCATTCATTGTCTGTATTCACCATTGTAGTTCTCATATGCTGGTCTGTGATAATTAATATTTCATGTCTACACTTCATCTCCCTAACTAGATTGTGAACTCTACGAGGGGACAGGGCCATGTCTTTCATGTTATATTCTATACAATGCCTTACAAATAATAGATGTTCATTAAATATTTGTTGGTTGAGTGATTGAGTTCTCCTTCATTCCCTCATCTCTTTTGTGATGGATGACACATCTTTGTGAATTGGCTTACAAAGGTTAGGAAAATAACCTGTGGCTGTAGAGGCAAATAAAAATAACTGACCCTCAAATTCATAGCCTTGAATTCATTATTAGCACCCGCTAACCTACAGGGCTAACTGGGAACAGAATCATGATAAAATATAATGAATAAAGTAAACATATGACTCTAATATCAAAACATACAGCTGCTAGTGAAACAAAGGAATGACAAGTACAAATGTCAGGGATGAATTATTTACATTTGGGTGAGCAAAAGCTCAACTTCATCATTAGTAGAATTACTAATGTTAGAAAATTAGTATGTAGCAGGGCATTCTTCACCCATTTTATAATTTTACATGACACTGGAATAATAATCAGAAGACAAATGAGATAATTTAATATAGCTCAGAAGAAGTGTCTTGATAATTAACTAATAACAGATTTTTACAGTCCATTGGGAATTGCATTACCAGATTTATTTCATATAGACTGTTATGGGTAACTTTCCCTCCCTCCTCTTTCTCCTAACTCCAAGCATTCTGTCCTCAGCTGGATTAGATATATATTCGATGAGGTTAAAAAATAATCAGTAGCAAAAATAAGCTAAAGCATTAACCCAAACCTCATGCAAAATGCTGAATTAAACAGTGCTGGAAATATATGAAGCATATGTTACTGATAAAAAGCAACCATCATATACTATTGTATGGAGATTTGTCTCTAGAGATGTGCATTGTGAGCATTTGGGGGTTCAACAGCAAAAGAAAAAATAAGGTAGAATTGTGTCAGGATGACATTGAATAATGAAACCCATTTCAATGGTCTAAAGAGGATAATAGGATTACACTGGTGAATTTGTCTGTATGTGTATATGTGTGCATGGGTGCACACAAGTGAACTATGGGGGATGGGAGGTACAACTCCTATAATTTCATTAGTATTGGGAACTAACTCCCAGGAAAGAAACTCTCTCCATGTAGATAGTTCATCATTTACTTTTTATAGAACAACATATATTGGATGCTTGGCTTTAACACTATCCAGATGTTGCCCCTCTATCAACAGTGGCTTAGTGCCTATCATTTGAAAATTATTATGATTATAAAAATAAGGAAAGTAAAAGAGAGGTAAAAATGAGAAAAGGGAAGAATCAAAGAAGAGGATGAGAAATTTTCTATTTAGTGCTCATAGATTCTAAAACTCCTTACACACACACACACACACACACACACACACACACACACACACACATAGGAAGACACTGGGTGAATAAATACAAGTATTCTATTCAAGACAAATAAAATTCAATGATGTAAAGTCATTTTTCCAAAGGTCAAATGAGTAGAAAGTATCAGAATTGGGAACTGAATCTAGACCTTCTGAATTCTGAACAGAATTCTCTTTCCCCTAGTTTTTGTTGTAATCATCTGATTTACAATTTACAATGTTATTGTCTTCTCTCAGAAAAGTTCAGAAGATCCAAACAATCTATCTGACTGTCAGATAGCAAACTTTATTGAGTGTACCCTTTTATTATGACTACTATTGTTAGCAGTCTAAGGTTGAAAGTAGCAGAAAGTCTGGAATGAGGTAGGGTAAAGATGGAGATTTTAAAAACATACTGTTCCTATAACCTTTAAAAGCTAATTAGTTGGGATACATAGTATACTAAGACCTAAAAGGAACTAAAAATCAACATGCACAATAATATAGATACAGTAAATATAGCTTGGTGTCTTGGGCTTGGAATCAGGAAGACTTATCTTCCTGAATTTCAATCCAGACTCAGACACTTACTAGCTATACTAACCTGGGGTAGTCATTTAACCCTATTTGCCTCAGTTTCCTCATCTATAAAATGAGCTGGAGAAGGAAATGGCAAGCCATTCCAATATCTTTGCCAAGAAAACCCCAAATGGAGTCACAAAGAGTTGGACACACCTGAAAATGACCTAAGAAAGTTTAATTTTGGAATTCCAGAGTTGTTTGGAATATGAGAGCTCCCTTAGGATGTGACACTAGTACAGTGGAGAATTAAGTCACTGTAGAGTTAGAGGACCTGGGTTCCTATTCTGCCTCAGCTACTATCTACCTTTGTGATCTTTGGAAGTCCATCAAGCTCTCTGAACCCTCAAAATGAGGGGGCTGAAATACATTGCCTCGATCTATGATCCAGTGGAAAATTTAGTCCTATCCTTGCCTAAAGCATAAAACTTTCCACAACACTTTTCACAAGTTTTCATTTAGTCTTCACCTGAAGACCTTTGAAGCCAGGGAATTTAAGTGTTGGAATGAAGAACTAACCAAAATTAGCAATAGGACTAATGAGAATTTCCATTGATGTGAGGCTACACATGATTTGTGTGAAAGGAAGGATTGGCTTCAGTATGCCATCACATTGGAAAGTTTCAAGGCTGAAGGCCATATAGGTGGGGAGAACAAATAGTTGTACCTACTGGAATTGGAAATCAATTTGGTGAGATGCATCAGAAGTAAGTACAATGAGGAAAGAATGGAGTTGAGACAAGGATGGCGAACCTTGAAGGACAGGCAGAAATGACTTATTTTATTACCAAATGTTTGAGAAACAATAGTGAAATATCTAAAAAGGATAATAGAATTTAGAATGGAAAAAATATCTTAGAAATAAGCAGAACATTGATTCCCTTTAAGTTGGAGGTCAGAGCTCATGAAAGATTTATAGCCCAACTGTGATTTGTGCTGTTTCTCAATACTGTTATGTAAGTATTAAGAAGTTGTAGGCTTTAAAAATGGAAGAGTCCTTTGGTTTGTACATGATTGTTCATTTATAAAATCTCTGCTCAAGGAGGGGGCAAGAGTTGAGGACAGCGGTTGTCTTAAACTATAATGGGCCAAGCTGATGGTGAACGCACTAAATCTGACATCAATAGGATGAGTGTCCAGGAGGCAAGAAACACCAAATTGCCTGAATAGGATTAAATTGGCCAGAAATAGGACCGACAAAGTCAAAACTTCTTTCTTCCAATTAGCAGGGAAATTGGACTGGTGGATGGCTATTGGAATTTCTAGCCTGGGCAAGATAGGTAGACCAAAACTAAAAAGAAAAGAAAAAAAAAAGCAGCCCTTTGCAATACAAAACATTCCTCTGACAGCACTTCTCTAATATGAAAGTATTGAAATGTATATTTTATTGTGATTATGTGTGAGAGAGAGCAAAGCAGAAAGACAGAGGCAAAGATATCAAGACTGAATGAGCTGAACAGCTATTTGTGATAGGACAAAAAAAAATAAATCCAATTCCCCATTTTGGGATTATGATTTCAGGGAATATGGGGAATTTAAAAATTCCTCTCTTAAAAAGATAACAGCCTTTAATTCCTCCCATAGTGAATGTTAAACATCATCTTTTCTTCTTTTTGTAATTACTACAATAGTAAATATGTCCAGTGCCATCTTATAGCCCCCAGTACAGTCACAGTTAAGCACTTGGCTAAATATTTTAAGTGCATTTAGTTGGCTAAGGTTGAAGTATGTTCAGTTGATTAAGGTTTCAGACCCAAAAAATCAACAGAAAAATCATCCATGAGCTGCATGCATTTTATGTCAGGAAAGTGACTTTGGATAAGCTGACAAATATGAGCAAATCCTGTGTGCTGATTTATCATCCTCTTGCAAAGTGACACAGAGTCTCAGCCTGTCATTTTAGCAAGGAAAATAATTCACTTTCATTTATCCAGATTTAGAGGATTATGCTAATAAGATGCTAAGAAAAAATAAAATAATATCATGGCAAAGTGTGCAGACAAAAAGCTTTCCCAGGTAAAAAATATCACTTGGGAAAGGAGAAACTGTAGCTCATGTCTTAATATAGCTTTTTAGGCACATAAATAATGTCTAGGTCTTTATGTAATTAAAGTATTTTCCTATTGGATAAAAGGGGGTGAGAAGGGTGGTCCAAGCAAAGAATATATAAAACTTTTCTTCTTCTTAGAATGAAAACAATTTCAGTACTGAGATCTTAAAAGTTTCCTCAATATATGTAGACAGGGTAGTTACAGGCTAAGAAGGCTTATCCTGATAAGCATGTGGTCCCGATGAGATATTGGACATCTATCAGGGATTACCCCCATGCTCCCTATTATCCCGGATCATATCTTTAGTACCATTCTCGACTCCTAGTTCTCCATCCCACACATCCACAGCCCATTCTGTGGCCAAATCTTGACATGGTCAACCCCATGGCATTTCTCCCCTTTGACTCCTCTCAACAGCTACTTCCATAGCTCAGGTCTTTATTACCTTGAGCCTAGACTACTACAATAGCTTACCAATTGTTGCCCTTGGGTTTAAGTTTCTTCCCACTGCAATTCATCCTCCACACAGCTCATAAAGCCATTTTTTTCCCTAAAGTATAATTCTGACCATGTTCTCCTGTAACCAATAAACTCCAGTGACTTCCTCTTACCTTAGGATCAAACATGCAATTTAATGTTCTTTCCTACTTTCCTAGTCTTATCATATTTAATACTTCTACCTTGGTCTACATATTACATACATACACATTATTTCCTATCTTTGTGTCTTTATGCTGGATCATCCCCCATGGGTGGGAAATTCTTCCTCATTTCCACATTAGTTTTCCTGAATTTCCCACATTCTGTAGGAGGTCTTTTCCAGGCCCTTTAATTGCTAGTGCCATATTGTTTCTAGAGCAAATTGCAGTAGAATGTGGAATGTGGAAATCTCTTAATCTCTCAGTTTCCCTCACAAATGTTCTTATAGGTTTCAGAGTAGTTGATGACCTTTATTATTGGAGGGAATTTTCATACTGGAAGCTCTTCTACATTGGTGAAACCATAAAGCTATATCACTCACATGCATGTATGCAATAAAACATATATGCATGCTTAATACTTATGCACATTACATACATGTGTGCACAGAGAAATATGTATGCATGATGTTACAAACACCTTAATGTCTCAGTGTAGTTTTCATTTATCAAAGTTAAACATTTCTGTAAGACTTTTGGCAAGTTCCATTTAGGAAATTGATCATAAGATCATGAGAGAGCATTCATATATATCAAGACCTCAGAAAGGGTTCTCTGTGAACTAAATTCTGCCAGATTCTGGGCTTTAAATTACAGACTGCTTTTTTTGGAAAATGGCTGAGTCTCTTAGCTTTTAATATTTTTTTCTGTCTTCTTTTGAATTTTATTCCCAGTTTGGTCTGCTCACATGTACATTATTGGGTCACACTGATACAATACATGTACAAATTATTTTTAATGATTTTGATTAGTTTTTAATTCCTTACATTTTCACACCTCCTCAACTTGTCTCCATCTGTGTTATTCTTTCCAGTCTCTCTCTCTCTCTCTCTCTCTCTCTCTCTCTCTCTCTCTCTCTCTCTCTCTCTCTTTTGGCATTGTTTCATATATGTGATGACTCGTATTTTAAAATCAGCCGGAGTCAGGAATTCAGGTTAGGGGAAAATCATTGATCTTTATTGTTAGTAGAGGTGAAGAAGGATGGAAGGTGAAAGGGAATCAGAGGTGAAGTGGGATCAGAGGTGAAGGGGGATTAGCAATGCAAGCAGCTGTGTCAAGATGCCAGCCAGCAGTCTCTCTTCCTGCTTCTTTCTCCTCCTCCCCTCTCCCTGCACCAAAATCCCACCTCCATCCACCAAAATCGTCATTTCCTATACAACACATCAGGACTTGCACAAAGAGTGGATGGGGGGGGTGGCATTCTTTCTCCAACCATATATATTAATAGAGTATGGTCCAATTACTATTTAGCCTCACGTGCTTGGGACCTCAGTGCATCAACTCGAGCCTCAGCCCATTACACATATACACTTGATATTTACCTGTGTAACTATTATGTGTATCTAACAAAAGTATAGAATGTAAGTATCTTGAGGACAGGGACTATTTTCTTTCTTTTTTCTTTTCTTTCTTTTTTGTTTTGTTTTGGGCCACCCAGTATCTTGTACACAATGTCTTATACATAGTTATTTAATACATGTGCTAAATTGAAATGAATAAGTGATTTCCCCTTTGAATTCCAACAAAAATATAAACGTCTGCCATATTCTTGCATTTAATTATTTGAAAATGTTTTGAGCTGGTGTGTGTGTTTCTATAGACAATTGCATCAGAAGAGCAGCAATGACTTGCAGCAAAATAGTTAACAACAAAGAAGTCCAACTTGTGCAAGCTCAGCATCTCCCCACTGGAGATGTTAATGAGGTGGAAAATTAAAAGAGATAACAGTACATGGTTCTGGCTGTGTTTTCCTACCCCTGAAGTGCCTCATTTTCCCTCTTCCTCTTGGACAAAGTTTATCACACTGCTGATCTAAAGTTTAACACCGTGTAAGTACAAAAAAATAAATTCTGATGGATTTCTGGGTTCAATAGATCCTCACTTGGGAGGACATATGGAAATTGATTTTTCCTTTAAAAAACACTTCCATGCAGACCTTAGCACCTGACAAAGGTGCATGGTCACATTTGGAAGATACTACAGCCTTTAGCAGGTATCATATGGCTATTCATCTCTTTGTCACCAAGATCAGGAGAAATGAGGCAGGAAATAAAGCCCAAAGGTGAACAAAAAGGGAGTGGGGTAACTTTGGCATCAGGCCCTAAATTCAGCACTTCTAAAATATCAATACAGCATGAAAGCCTCATAGGAAGAGCTAAGGAGTCAAACACTATAGCTGATTATTTTTAGCACAAGTCATAGACCCTGAGCCTGTGATTTCATTAGTATAAGGAACTCCCAGATGAGAATGCTATCACTACCAATTCACATCAACATCTTCCTAGAGTGTTAGTGAGTTGCATAGATCACTGAGAAGTGAAAAAAAAAATATTACCCCAGCTTCACACCGTCAGTATGGGTCAGAAATGGTGTTTGAAACCTACCTGTCCTTAATGGTTTCAAAGTCAGCTCCCTATCCACTATGTCAAGATGCCTCTGTTTAACACAAAATAAAATTGTTTCAGACACATGTTTAAAGGCCACTAAACTTCAATGCCAGAGGCAATATGGCATAATAGATGGAATGCTAAGCTTTGGATCAGGAAGAACTGGATTAAAGCCACCACCACCCCCTACCCCCAACACTCATTTTGTGTCTCTGGGAAAATCACTTCACCTCTCAGTATGGCAAAGGAGGGAGAACATTAATGTTAGGAAGAACTAGATTCAAAATCTGCCTGTGATATTTACTAGGTTTGTGAACCTGGGCAAGTCACAATTTTTCTGAGTCTCAGTTGCTGAGTTCCATGATCCTACAACTCCCTAGATAATTTAGACAATTCTCTAGATACTATTAAAAATAGGTACTGGGTTTTCCATATCAGTAAAGAGAGTCTCTTCATTAAGAGATCCCCATGCTATTGAGATCAAAACTCTTTTCCCTATATGTTCAAATGTCAAGGGACATTAAGGAAATTCATTTAAACTAATACCTTTGAGAATAACATTTTAGATTGAAGAAGACAATTTATTCTCCTTTGGAATTATTCCTACATGATAAAAGACTGAAGCAGAGGCAAGTTTTCATGACTTATGATGCAGTAGAGAATAAATCTGGATATTAGAAATAAATAACTAGCTTAAGGAAAGAAACTTTCATTTAGAAAAATAAAATTAATAATAACAACAACAATAATAATAATTGTTATGCCCAGCATTGATTCTTCAAACACACTGTATTAGCTCTTGTTTCAAAAGACCAAAACGAAGCTGGATGGTGCCATGGAGAGAGTACAGGGCTTAGAAGCAGGAAGATTCATTTTCTTGAATTCGAATCCATTCTCAGATTTTTATTAGCTGTGTGACCTTGGGCAAGTCACTTAACCCTATTTGTCTTAGTTTCTTATCTGTTAAATAAGCTGAAGAAGGAAATAGCAAAACATTTCAGTATCTTTGCCACAAAACTCTAAATGGCATCATGGAAAGTTGGACATGACTAAGATGACTAAACAAAGTAAACAGGGATAATTCTCCCAGAAAGTTCCCATACAGACTGAAGTCGCTACTATTAGAGTCATATCTTTGGTTTAGTGTTATCTCCCAGAGGGGACAACTTAGATATATGCCTTCAGATACCTGAAGAAGTTCAAAATAGACCTCACATTATAACATCTATGGGGATTATCTGTAAGATCCTAAAATTTTCTTTTTAGAAAGCAGAGAACAGAACCCTGATATATAAGGACCAAGAACAGGTAGAATTCATTGATAAAACCTGATATGGGAAAGAGAATGAAAATAACAATGATTATAGTGATAACATCCCAACTCATTGTCTATACCATGAGAAGGATAGATGGAAGGATATGACAGTAAAGTAGGGAAATGTCAAATAGGGCATTAGGTGTTATGTTTGTCCTCAGACAAATACAGTAGTTGTTGCTGGTCTGATAGTAATTCTGATGAGTTACAGAAATTAATATCTTTAATTTAGAGAATGCCTTTTAATTAATGTTATTTTTAATGCCCTTTAACTGTTACTTAGAATAAAAGAAATATATGTAGTAACATAGGTTTGAAGTTTGTTCTTTCCAGAAACTATCATGCTGATTACCTTGATAGAGGAGATAAGAGAAGACAGGGTACCCTTTGTGGCTTAAAAATATAAGAAAGGAAAATAGACTAGAACAAATCAGAAATATCAGTGCTGTATATATTCTAGTGAAGATGGTGCTCCCCACAAAGTGGGCAAAACAGTGGTTATCTATTGAAGGAATTCAATGCAGAAATATTTTTATTATGTCCCAGCAGTATCTTTCAGCAAAATTACAAACATCTCATCAACTGAGCAGGAGGAATTCATATTCTTTTCTCTCAACAGTACTCTTAGTACCAATAATCCATACACTCAGTGCATGACCAGTGTAAACAAGAGCTATATCTGTAAGCCTACATTTGAGGAAATAATAGGTGGATTGAAGAAGTCATCAAAGAACTTCAAATCATTGAATGGCTTCAATCAATGTAAAGTCCAACATTTATATTTAATAACAAAGCTGATGATAAAAACTACACAACACCAAAGATTCAACGATTTTGCAAAGGAAATGGGAATACTTAAACAGGAGTTCAAAAATGTTTTTTTTTTTTTTTGTTTAGACAAAAGGAACACAAAGTAGCACATAATTATACCAAAATAATAATGTTAAAAAACCCTAGTATTTGCTTTAACTATCATGAATGAATATATTTTCTATTTATATTTGACAGAAAGTACAACAGCACTTCTGTACAGAGTAGTACATAAGAAGACCACTGCCATAAAGAGCCCCAGAGGGAAGATAAAGTTATCAAGGAATATTCCTTATGGACAGGAATCAAATAAAATTTTTTAAACGGAAAAAGAATCTGATAAGGAAAAGCATGTAAGAAATATCATTTTCCCTTGGAAACTAAAAGCTAATGTCAAAAGTTTATAGTGATATGAATCAAAGCAATGTAAAGAATAAAATAAAAAATACAATAGCAATCAATTTTTTTTTCTATGTAGTCTTGAGAAGTAAAGAAAGCAGGAACAAAACAAACAAAAAAGAGGGGTTATGGAAAAGTGCTGGTCTTTTATATGTTTGCAAGAAGTTCAAAAAACAATAAAAACACAGGTTGGAGCAAACAAGAAAAAATGTGTACATTAATATAATAAAAATGTGTACATTAATATAATAACAGCTGAATAGTTACAGTAACAAAAGTGGCAAACTCTAGTTCTCTGAAAAAATAGAAATGGATAAAAATAGATAAGATCCATTATTGTCAGGAGAAAAGGCTTCACACTGGAGCATGAAATACTAGCAAAACCCTTTACCTACCATTCAAAAAATTTAATACTATACTACACACACATACAGCTTTACTTGTATATAAAGGTCATTGCCATAATATGAATCACGAGAAGAAAGTAGAGTTTTCAGGAAATATCCAAATAAGGCATCAAACAACATCATGGAAGAAGCAACATCAAAGAATAATTTAGTTTCTTCAAAACGTTAGATAATAACATCAAATATTTATTGGTAAACCTCTTTTTATGTGAAAGTATAAGAACATTGGTGATCTCTGCATAACTGGGATAAGTATGTTTTTATGGATTATATAAAGTATTCACACTATATTTTATATTCTTTTGACATTCCAATCTGTTACATGAAAAACAAAAAGTCCAGGAGTATAAAAGTGTATTATTATCCATTTGGTAATTAATTTAACAATCTGTCTGAATGAATTTTGTTGTTGAACAACTTGCTCAATCTTTTCAATCATGTCCAATTCTCCATGACCCCATTTTTTGGGTTTTCTTGGCAAAGATATTGGAGTGGTTTGCCATTTTCTTCTCCAGCTCATTTTACAAATGAGTAACAGAGGCAAAAAAGTGACTTGCCCAGGGTCACACAACTAGTAATTTTAATTACTTAACCATGACCAAACAACTCTGTAGTGTAAGAAAAACGAATTAGACTTTAAATTTTACTGACTTATGGTCCATTAATCTATCCACTAATCTAAGCTGATATTTGAAGTTACTATTCTAGGCTTGAGTGGAGGAAAGAAGAGAAGGAGAAGGAGAAGAAGAAGGAGAAAGAGGAGGAGAAGAAGAAGAAGAGGAGGAAGAGGAAAAGAAAAGAATGAAAAAAAGAAGAAGAGAAGCATCTATCCTTAAAGGGTTTGCAAGCTAATTCAAGATATGTCATTTATGCAATTATAGTCTATCCAATAGAGGCAGCCAGTGCTTCAAGGACTCAGAGGTTCTCGGAGTCCCCACCATTCCCTTTTCTGTACCCCTGCACTCAGCCATTGCTGTTTGCCTGGAATCAATTTTGGAGAATCTGATTTCTCAGAAGGGGACGCAGGCTCACTGACACTATGATCACAAATGATTAAGTTGTTTCAGGCTTCACAAAGCCCTGTACTAAAGGCAAGAGGCACTCAGCCAAGCACCTACTTGCTTAGGCAAGACATGCTCATGATCTGAAGTCAAGTAAGATATTGGGCAGTCACTCTCCCCTTAATCCTCAGAGAGTGCAGAGTTATTCACAATTTATGTAGAGCTTGAAGGTACCTGAAAGTATTAAGAGTTTCACCATGAAGTTATAATGTCTTAAATGATAACATAAGTTTTGCTTTCTTTACATTCAATAGTGAAGCATTGAGGGATTTCTAATGGAGAAGATGAAGAGTGATGGGGACAAAGAGAGATGAAATGTTGTTTGTGAGGAGCAGTTTGCAAAAGCATCATGGAAAAAGCTAATGCATATTAAATTTGGAAAACGAGGTTGAGCCCAGATTACATAGATTTAAAGAAGAAACAGATGAGTTAATATTTATGATCCTAGAGCTAATTAAGGAGCCACTGGCAAACTTGGAGATTGACATGATCAGACCCATGACTAAGGATAAAATGTAAATTAAATTAAAGTAATTAGTTACTTAGGTATGATAAGAAGCAAATGGAGTTTTTCATATCTTGCCACCCCCTCCTTGCCCCCATTATTGATGACTAGTAAAATAAAAGTTTACATTGAAGTGATTGCAAAGGAAGTAAAAAGGAAAGGGTCAGATATAAGGGTTAGAATCATTAGGAGTCGACTATTGAAAGTACATAGAGAGAAAGACTGATTATTATTGATTACCTTGGATTTCTATTATGGTGATATAATATCAGTCCATGATATAGTATTCTTAATCAGGTTGTTTTGGGGAATCAAATGAATGATAATCTAAAATTAAACTAAAAATCTGTAAAACTAAAAACTAAAATTTGTAAGAAAAGGTAACCAGTATTTAGGCATAACTATAAAATGAATTGGCTGCCTAGCTCCCCAGTCAGGATCTAGTTGTCCTAACAGAGTGAAGAGATGACACTGATCTACCCCATTCATTGTAATAAAATATCCACACACCTTGATGGATGTTTATTCAAAGAAGTACCATTTTCAACTCTTCTCTTCCTTCTATAAAGTGATAGAAAGGACAGATTTAGATCAGGGAAAGCACAGGAAGAGGTCTGAGTGACACACCAAGTCCTTAACTGAACATATATTGTTGTTTGATTTCCCTTTCAAATATATCAGAGATGAAATAAGTGAGCCTATGATGAGACATTTCCATTGAAAGTGAATTGTGACTCAAATCCTGATGCTACAGTATGACTAATGGAACAATTTCTATTTCTTCTTTTTGAACCATGGGGAATCACAGTGGAGTGAAATTAAGAGATACTTCCATTTAATTCATGTCTGTGGAGGGAGAGCTTTAATGGAACCTGTTCATCTTTACCTTTTGACCCAAGAATACGATTAAAAATAAGTGAAGTGCGTTAATAGGCTCTCCTTTGCTAGCACTCTCAAAAAAAGGCGTTTCTGTCTTTGCAATCATCCCCTCACTCTTTGTCTTCTCTCAGACATGAGATGAGAATAGGCTGGATTGTCACCAGAGAGCAGAACACAGAAGAGGATGTGGTCAGAAAGAATGAGGATCCACCATTTGTGCAAATCTCAAGGGTGAAGGGCAGAATCAGCTCTGAAACTCCCACCTTTCTCTATGGCATCTGTAAAAATCACTGTTGAAAACTGACAGTAATTACTAGGGTTAGGGCTTCTCATTTGCTGTCAAATGATTCGTGAAATTTCTAGGAAGGGCAAGTAACTTTGTTCTATAATCAATCTTATTCTCTAAATTAGAAAACATTTCTAATCGAGAAGGTAGAGGTGATTTTTTTAAAAGGAAATATTTGAAACATCTTTTTGTAAAATCCTTATAAAAGGGCATTAAAGTTAATGAATATGAATATAGGAAAATAAATATGGAACACAAAAAAATAGAACTAAATAGTATTTTGATTATTTTATAAGCTATGTTTTATTTATGTCATTCATGTTTACAGTAATTTTTGGAAACATCTCCTATCTTGCTCTACTCCCCTAGAATTGAACTCTCCTTTGAAAAAACTGATACTTTCATCATGTACATCATATACATATTGCAGTCTCACTATGCACACGCAGACCCTAGCCATCTACCTCTGTGCCAAGATTATTATAGGATTGTAGCTCTAAAAAATGGTTCTTATAGGTCACTTCTCCTAACTCTATTATTTTACAAAAGGAGCAATTTAGGGTCATAGATTGAATAACTTATCCAAAATCATATAGGTACTATGCAACAGAACCAGAATTTGAATAGAGTACTAGTGGTTACAAATACATAAAGTGAGGAGTTATATTTCATTATGTTATCTCAGACCTAAAGTGGTTATTACCATTACTCAGAATTTAGCTTCCTTTTTTAAATTTACATTATTGTGTTAACTCAATAAGTTTGTTTTTCCTAATTTTTTTAGTTCATTCTGCATCGTCTTATGTACTTTCTCATGTTTCTCTCAATTTTAGATGGTCATCATTTATTACTAAACATTATTGTTCTATTCCATTCATTTGCCTTAGTTTAATTGGTCATTTCTGCATTGAAGATCACTTACTTTGCTTCTGGTACATTACTGACATAGAAATTGCTGTGGAGAATATTTTACTTTATATATAGATCCTCCTTTATATCTTTATCCTTCTTGGAGTTTATGTTCAGGAGGAAGATATTGTGTCAAAAGGTTAGAAACTATTTTCTCATATAATGGAAGCATTTCCTAACTCTAGTAATAATGAATTGGTGTATTTGTCTTCCCATAGTCCTTCTAACCTTGATTCTTTCCATTTGTACCATTTTTGCCAATTCAATGAGTATGAACTGAGAACTCAGAGGAATTTAATATTCATTTCTTTAATTATTATTAATTTCAAGCATACGGCTGTGTGACAATAATTTGAAATTCTTTTAAAATTTTTTGACATGGTGACTAATTTTATAAATATTTTTTCAAAGATTAGACATATCTAAATATATATATATATATACAGATATATGTATATATCCCCACACATGCATAAAAGATATACACATTAAACATTCAAATATGTGTGTGGATGGATAGATATTCCTCATTATCCATGGAAAATTCCTAACTTCCCCTACAGACTGATCTTTAGATTCTTATGACTTTGCCCCATACATCAGGTTCCTTCTCACCACGGAACTCCATTCTGATTTTCTAACCTTCTACCATTAATAAGCTTCTCTCTGTGACTCCATTTTGGGGCGGCATCAGGTTAGCAACGGCTCATTCTTTTCTTCTCTCAGTATTGTTTCTAACTCTAATTTTACCAAGATATCTGGCAATGAATACACTACCTGACATTCCCCACCCACAGGTTGGATCTCCCTTCTTAACTATTGTCTTTCTTCATTAACAGGTATGCTACTTGAGGACAGAAACTGTCTTTATTTTAATTTATCTTACTATACTCAAAGCTTAACATAGTATTTGACATATAGCAAGCACATAATTAATGTTTATTACATATTCTGACTAAAAACATCCACTTAAAATGAATTCACTTAAAAATTATAATATATTCAGATAGATATACATATTTAGACATCTCTCCATGTATATATACACATATATATGAATACACATATAAATACATATATCATACATATACATTTTTAAAATAACTTTTTATTGACAGAACCCATGCCAGGGTAATTTTTTACAGCATTATCCCTTACACTCACTTCTGTTCCGATTTTTCCCCTCCCTCCCTCCATCTCCTCCCCCAGATGGCAAGCAGTCCTATACATGTTAAATAGGTTACAGTATATCCTAGATACAATATATGTGTGCAGAACCACACAATTCTCTTGTTGCACAGGGAGAATTGGATTCTGAACGTAGAAATAACCCGGGAAGAAAAACAAAAATGCAAACAGTTTACATTCATTTCCCAGTGTTCTTTCTTTGAGTGTAGCTGCTTCTGTCCTTCCTTGATAAATTGAAACTGAGTTAGATCTCTTTGTTGAAGAAATCCACTTCCATCAGAATACATCATACATATACATTTAACAGAATTTGTATTATATTGCAAGTATATCCCAATTCATTGTAGGATAATTTTTCAAAAAAATTGTATTATATAACATGTTACCATATTCTTTGCTTCATGTTCGATTTTCCTACTAAGATCATAAAGGTCATTGTTCCAAAATTTGTTTGGGAGCGTCATCAATTTTCTCAAAGATCTGGCTTAATGTTTTCATGTTCAAATCAATGTATTTTCAAGTGCCTACTCATAACTAATCAGAAATTGACCAAGAAAGACAATGATCATATTGGTGGGGATAGACTCATGTTGAAGGGGTGAGAAGATTTTCTAAATTTTCTACTTAGTAATAACAAGGTATTATTATCACATTTTATTTATTATTTAATATTATTATTTATACTCATCATTTTTCATGTGATTTTTCCTTTCTTCCCACAACAACCCTCAGACGTAGGTGAGATCATTATCCTCCTTTTACAGATGGGAAAACTGAGGTTATTTAGTAAATAATAAGGTATTATTATCTCCTTTTATTTATTATTTGACATTATTATTTATAACCATCTTTTCCTTTTATTATTTGAACAGCTAGGTGATGCAATTGATAGATAAAGTATTAGACATGAAGTCTGGAAGATTCATCTTTGTGAGTTCAAATTTCTAAATTTTCTAATTAATTTTTAAAATAACTTAATTCTGGCTCTGATGACTTTTGCTTCCTTAAGAAATCTCATGGAAAGAGGTGTGGACAAAGGTGACTTGGAGTCAAGAAGATATGGGGTCAGATCCTCGCTTGGATACACAACATTAACTCTTATTGCTCCCTTGAATGTCTAAAACTAGTGCTTACTCAAGGATTGCTGGTATGCTTTAGAAGAAGGAATTTTCTCACCAGGCCCAGACCCCTCCCTCCCTCCCCCCAAAAAAAAAATAAATAAAAAAATAAAACAACATCAAAAAATATTGTCCTGAAACTTCAGGGTCTCTGATAATGATAATCCCCCTTATCTTTCAGAGAATAGTTTTTGGTAACAAATAACATCCACCTTGAGTATACATTGAAAATCTCAAGTAAACAAAGCACTGTTTCTGCTTCATATCATAGGAAGTCCTTGTATTTTGTTTTTAATTATTCCTGAGCTTTGATTATACAAGGTTTATTTATGTAGTTTAGATCTGTAAGGGACCTGAAAAGTCAACTAATGTAGATGTGTCCAACAACCCACTCCAGAGTCACTCCTAATCAGATTAAAATATAATTGAGAAATACTGAACAAAATAAATCAAAATACAATAAAAAGAACTAATGTTAGCATGTGGTTTTCTAAGTTAATAAGTGTCCTATAGGGATCCTGATTATGGTTTAATGGCTCCCATTTCTATTTTACTCTGACAGCACTGATATAGTCCAACTCTCATATTTTAAGATGCGAAAACTGAAGTCCTAAAAGAAGTAGCTTCCCCAGGGTCCTATTTTAAGTAGTTTTATTAGATTTTGCTGGATCGAGCACATTCTGAATGTTAAAATTTCAATATGAGCATTGACACCTCAAAAATAAATAAACTGTAGGTGCTTAGTTTTAGCACTATTGATTGCCTAAACTTAAGAAAGGGATGGAGAAAATATTAATAATGCAGATTAAACATAAAAGTATTTTCTAGATACCCCCCCAGACCTGGTTGTTAAATATTTACCAATAGACTACTAAGTAAATAGTAGACCTGTGATTTAAAGATAAATTCTTTGAAACCAAAATCTAGTACACTTACTGATACTGCCAAATAATTTGCTTGATAATAACAGTTATATGTGGAAGACTAGGTAATTAGGGTGTGCACTTGCTAGAGTGCCAAACCTAAAGTCTAACTCCTGCTTCAGACCCTTAATAGCTGTGTGTGACTTTGGGCAAGCCGATTAGCTCTTTTTAGCCTCAGTTTCCTGATCTGTAAAATGAGGATAATAATATCACCTACTTCCCAGGGTTTTTGTGGGGGAAACAAAAATCACATGAAATAAGATTTGCTGCTAAAATTGTTTTTTTCATTTCTCTTAGATATCTTTCCCTACAAGAATAATGCAAAATAAAATTATACTGTTAATTACTTTATATCAAATTTGCACAAGTGTCTATTATTCCCTCCTCAAAATGTTATACCTTTGACCAAATTGCCTTTCTTGCTTCTTTATCACTAGTCTAGCAAATATTGAATATTTTTCTCCATTAAAAAAGCAATAATAATATTATTGTTGAGTTGTTTTAGTTATGTCTATTATTAATAATCTCATTTGGTTTTTTTTTGACAAAGATACTGGGATGGTTTGCCATTTCCTTTTCTAGATTATTTTATAAATGAGGAAACTGAGGCATACAGAATTAAGTGACTTGCACAGGGTCACATAGTTACTAAGTGTCTGAGGCCAGATTTGCACTCATGAAAATGAATCTTTCAGACTTCAGACTCAGCACTCTATTCATTGTACCACCTAGCTGCACAAATGATTATAAATAATAATAATAATAAAAGGAGATAATAATACCTTATTATCTACTAAATAGGGTAATTATGAGGCTTCAGTGAGCTAGTCTATGTAGTGAGATTTGCAATTTTTAAAGTACTCTATGTCACTATCATCTTGATGATGATATTCTCTTTCCATCTTCTCTTCCTCTTCCTGTCAGTGCACCTGGCTTCTTTGCCATCTCTTCTTTGTTTGCTTGCTTCCTGTTTGCTTCATCTCAAATGGAAATGATTCAGCCATTCCCCTAATTATTGACCTGAACAATAACAGCCAGGAAATTTCTAAAAAGGAATTATTGTCTTCCCAAAATCCTTTCATTCTGCAGCAAAGCAAGACCACTGACCCAAGATGAACTAATTTGTCATCTGAATTCCCCTCTAAGCCCTTGGGTCTAAGGTTGTTAGGAGATGGTGATAAGAGCCATGATGAGTTGGTGGAAGCCTTTCTAGTTCATTAGCTATATAAGACAATAAAAACAATTACTTAGCCTGAACTCATAGATATAGATCAATTAATACCCAAGTCTTTGGATCAATCATATCCTACTTCTCACCATCTCCAAATATATAACAGAAATTATAATAACAATAAAGAAGAATATAATTAGAATTTATATAGCATTTTAAGGTTTAGCAAGCACTTGGCAAATATTATGGCATTTTATTTTCATAATATGCATGAAATGGAGGTGCTGTCATCATCTCCATTTTTTATACATGACAAAACTGGGACAGAGTAAGTGACTTGTCTAGGATCATACAGTTAATCAGTATCTTCAGGTCTGCCTAACTCCAAATATGGCACTCTGATTATCCTCAGATGCCTAATCTTTCCATCTAAATCATTTCTATCATCAAATAAATTATTTGGTAGAGTGATTGAGTGAAATAAATACATCTACAAGCAACATTTTAACAGTGAAAAATATAAATGCTCTGCTTACTTGCAGAAATAATTAAATGACATAGTTGATAAAGCACTATCCTTGGAGTCAAGATGCAAGTTCAAACCTTGGCTTACATAATGATTAGCTGTGGACAAATGTAAATTTAAAATGGGGTCAATCTCAGTGTCTATCTCAATGAGTTATTATGAGGATAATACGAGATAAAATATATGTAAAGTATTTTGCAGTCCTTAAAGGACTATATAGTAATGGTGATAATAGTGATAATGATGATAATGATGATAAAGATCATTAATTCTTATTCAGTCAAAAGACATTTATGAAGCCCTTACTGTGTCCTAGTCACAAAGAAAAGCAAAAATCTTCCCCATGCCCTCAAGGAGCTCAGATAGGAGAGATGGCATGTGATCAGCCATGTTTATAAAATGTAAAGAGTAAAAATGAGAGAGAATCTCTAAGGAAGCCCTTAATGTAAGGAAGCCTGGCATAGAGAACTATGATAGCCTTTTGTAGATTTATGGGATTTAAGTTTAAACTTGGAGGAAGTCAGAAAACTCAAAAGATAAGCAAATTCACAGTATCATTCATGGTATTCATAATATTCATGGGTATCCATTCCCAAAACAATGTTGCCACCTTCTATCCAAACTCTCCTTTTTTCAGTCTTATTATTTTTATTAATCAGCAGACAATCCTTTTGACCTAGACTCAGGGCAGAAGGAGGAAGAAGGGGAGAAAAAGGAAGTAAAGGAGGAGAATGAAGAAGAAGTAAAGGAGGAAGAGGAGGTAAAGAAGAATGAGGAAGAGAGAGAAGAAGAAATAAAGAAAGAAGTATAGGAAGAGGAGAAAGTAAAGTAGGAAAGGAGAAAGAAAAGAAGATAAAGAAGAAGAAAGAAGTAGAAGGAAAAAAGGAAGAGGAGGAGGAGGAAGAGAAGGAAGAGGAAAAAGAAGAAAATGAGCAATAAGTGGTGGTACATGAGTTGGGAGTGTCTCCTGAGACCAGGCAATGACCCAAGTCATAGCAAGACCCACAGAGTATTCCCAATAGCAAATTCTCAATCTTTAAAATTCAACAGCTGCCTGGAAGTCTGTTGGGAGGGGGAAGGGGAAGAACTGCAAGTGACCCAAAAGAAATTGGCTGCATTTGAGCTACTGCTGTTCTTCTCCTTCCTAATCATTTGTCTGGCGACTCCTACATTTCAGATAACAGCTCAAAATGGTCCTGCATGTAATTGAATTAGTGAATATAGGGAGAAAGCTTTTTGGTTGTGAGCCTTGTCACTGGTCCCCGAATGAAGCAGATGGAAAAGGACTTTAAAATGCCTGCTTTGCACATAGTGACGGCTCTCTAATGGCCCCTCGCTGACACTCGTCTTGCACCTAGTGGCACTGCAGGGAGCTTGGCAAAGACAGCTTGAAGGAAGGTCATTAGCAAGGCCAAACTTATTCCTGCTGATCTGTAGCCCAACTCAGGAGAGAGGTGCTTTTAGTCTGAGAGGCGAAGACATTCTTTTAGCCCCCAGTAGTTGTGTTCAGGTCACTCCCCCTGCTTTTCTTTCTTTTGCTTTCTTTCCTTCTTCCTTCCTTTCTTCCTTCCCTTCCTTCCTCTCTCTTCCCTCCTTCCTTCCTTCCTCTCTCTTGCCTCCTTCCTTTCTCTATCTTCCCTCCTCTCCATTCCTTTCTTCCTTCCTCTCTTCCCTTCTTTCCTTTCTCAGTCCCTCCCTCCTTCCTTCTTCCTTCTCTCCTTCCTTCCTTTCTTGCTTCTTTCCTTTCTTTCTCTCTTTTTACTTCCTTGCTTCCTTCTTCCTTTTTCTTGCTTGTTTTTCTTTTATTTCTTTCATATTTTAAATATTATTTCCCTCCTTTTTTTCCTTTATTTTCGCCTTCTTAAAATAAGCAATTTAACCTAGCAAGGGGGGGGGAGTAAGCAAAATGATAACATCAGACTCTAAAAAGACATTTATGGTGCTAATTTTTTTTTTACCCTTCTCAAACCTGTATAATGTTTCATTTTCTATTACAATAGTCAAGTCAAAAATGCCCAATGTGGAGTATTATGGGGTAGATTATTTTCCCCAGCTATTTTCTCCTTCAGTGGCATTTTTTTCCTTTGGTGAGAATCATTACCTATTTTTATATTAAAATGTAAACAATATTTATTTTTTAATGTTTCCTAATATCTGCAGACAACTTTGACTTATAGCAGCACAAATTCTATAGTTTTACAAATACCACCTGTACAATAGAATGGAGGGAAAAAAAAAAAAAAAACTAATCATGTACCATGTCTTAAAGGTTCCATCTTGAAATAGTGAATTTCTTAAAATAGTTTTAATGGAATGAGCACTGGATTTAAAACAGGACAATCTGATTTTCATAATCACCTACTTGTTAGCTATGATACTATCATTTAAAATTTTGATGCATCTTTTTTCCTCTTAAGAAAACTAAAGGAATTGAGTAAGATAATATATTTGCCTTTAAAACAATAAACATTTAACACATTTGCTGAATTCATTGTAATTTAATCACAGGTACTTCAGGTGACTCTAAGTCTTATAGTTATATGAATTGTTTAGAGGAGAGAAAAAAAAATGAGACTATTTTATTGCCATATGACCAAAGAGGAATTAAAATCAAAATCACTGAATATTTAAGACAACAATTAGTAAAATAAATAAGGCTTCAAATTCAGCTAAAACATTTATCTGATATATAACAAAAAGAGGCAATATGTTAGAGTCTAAAACAAATTGCTAAGAGTCAGAAAGGTATTAAGAAACCTGTTGAAAATAATGGGATCTGTCCAGCATTTAGAATATAGTTAAAGAATCGAGCCTTCCTCATCTCATGTACCCTGAACAAAACACATAATTCTTCTCTACTTAGAACTAGAGCGCATCTTGCAATTTTATGTGCATGCATATGTGTGTATATATATATATATATATATATATAGATATATATATATACACACATATATAATGATGTATATATATATGTATATATATATATATGTATTATTGTGTGCATATACATACACAAACACACATATACAAGTGTCTCCATTAGTTCCAAATTTTGAAGTGTAATCTGGAAATTAATTACTTGCCTAACATTTAAAAATCGAAGTAATTGCCATCAATGTCTTTCTTTTTCCTCTTTATGATTTCAATCTTTGTCAGATCATTCAGATTAATATTCAAATTATTCACCCATTGACTAATTTCCAAACACCCACATGAACAATATAATAATCACTACTATGCTCAAAATTAAATTGTGTTACAAATACTACAATGTTCCAAAATATAATTTCAATTTATTGAAACTATAAGCAGTTTGCTTTAATGACCAAGACAGGCATATTTAAAGTTCTAAATAAGCACTAAGTTTCTGGGGTGTAGGCCTTGAAGTTTTAGGTACAGCATATTTGGGGAAAAGTGATGCAAAATGATTTTTGCAGCTTATACTTCTCAATACTCCCTTTTTACTAGTTGCTGGTTTGTCTCAATCTCCCCAAAGTTGTTAAACAGAACTAGCTATTAGGAATCAGACTTAAGACAGCTCTTGATATCAGTTTGGGGTTCTCTCCTCCATGTTCCTTAATGCCAGCCTTCTCCTCTGGCTCTGGCATTTCAGTATTTCTTCATTTGTTCAATGGTAAAGGTTACATTTCTTGGGCAAATCTTACAGATGCCCCTCTTATATGCCATTCTTCTGGTATCCATGATTGGCAAGTAAGGCCATGATATGCAAATAATTAATTGCATTTTTCAAATCAATGTAAATAAATGAAAAACTGACTTTTTAGATACACACACACACACACACACACACACACACATATAAATATATATCAGACCAGAATTCTGAAAAGGGTTAACATCCTTTTTTTTTTTTCCATCTCTGCATTTAAGTAAATAGACAACAACTCTGTAGAGAGTATTTCCTGCCTTGCCAGTGACATAGTAATATCATAAGAAGAGGAAAAGAAATCTATTTTATCCAATTATTATGATTCTTATTTTCTTTTTTCATGCATATCCATTAGCTTTGCCTTAAAAGAGCTTCTATAGATATTCAGTAGATTTAAGAGGTAATAAATATTCAAAAATCCTGAACTACTAACTAACCATTTGCTTTTTAGCATTGCTATTTCATCTTAAATTAGAAATTGGGATAAAAAGTTGGGAAAGTAAAAAAAGCTCATCTTACTTATTAAGTGGGATCACTGTTACAAAGTAGCAACGTATTGAAATTCTTTAAAAAGTGTCAGAAGAGATTGCAGCATGTAGTTGAAAGTGGTCTGTATGAGTTCCTTGATTTAAAAAATATATATTTTATAACTAATATAATTATTTGTTTGTAATTCTATGTATTTCATCTTTAAATGCACTTTAAAACTTTATTTTGAAAAAGATCCATGATTTTAATCAGATTGTTCATGACACAAAGGACTCAGAAATTAGGTTTTCTAATTGTTTGATTTAGACTTAAAATTCAGAGATCTGAATTCAAATCTGTGCTCTGACACTTATTAGGTTTGCAATTCTATACAATTTCCTTATTCTCTCTGAGTGCTTATTTTCTCATTAGTAAAATAAAATCAATAATAATCTTACTACTTACTATATATATGCAAATATATATAAAGGCAATACATTGACTAATAAGATGTAGGAATAGACATTTCTCTTATTCTCATCACATTTCAAACCACTCCAAAATAGAAATCACATGTAAGAGATAAAAGAAGTTTCAGCTGTTTATGAAGTTTATGACATACTAAAAACAAGGTAAAAACTCAAGAATTAGCAAGAGAAGTATAATCCTTATTCTCCAAATTGCACACTCATCATGCCCTACTATACTTTTTGGTCAAACCGAACAAGTTGCCCATAACTTTGTACCAGAACTAATTTTCTGGTCTGCTTTTCCTGGTAAGGAAAATGAGAAACCTATTCTCACTGGGAATATAGCCAGCTTTACCCTGCTTGATTACAGAAGTCATTTGGGATAGGGATCTGTGAAAGGTCAAGTCTCTAGTGAGAGAACAGGTTGAGATGGATTAGATGTTCAGATCCCAGGGAAACTCATCAAACTGAAGAGAATCACAAAGTGAGTGATATAATTGGGGTGCGGAAGGAAAATGCTGAAATCACCAGAGATCTCAGAAGAAATAAACCTCAGTTAAATATCTTAAGTACAAGCGGATAAATCAAGAAGAGAGATAATAATAAAAGTGTAATAATTTGCTTAACATCATATAAGCAATTGGTAGGAAAACATTTAATATCTATGACATTGGCTTCAGTGGTCTCATTTATAAAACAAGGGGTTGCAACAGGTCACTTCTGAGCTCCCTTTCAATTCTCAATTCTATGACCAGATCAAATTTATATTAATAGGCTACAGTAAAAAATGTTGAGGATATTTCTTCTCTCAGAGTATATATCTTCAGGAGACAGTGTGGCAGAACAAGGGAGGAGATTTTTGAGAATAGGTGGAATCTTGCAGTCTTTCCCACTGCAGCCTTATTAAGCTTTGACTATCTTGGCCTGCATGACACAGGCCAATAGCTTCTTGGTTTTAAAAGAATAGTTATATCAATTTCACAAGCTTCTTAAATATGTAGGCATTTTATTTTTAAAAATATACATTTCAATTTCAAATTTCAAATTGTCCTTTTTTTGTGCCTCCCCCCAAAAATTGTCTAATTGATTTTTTTTGTGTTTAATTTTGATTTTTTTTGGGGGGGTTCCCCCTTTTTGGCCAAATCAGTGCAAGTTCCCAGGAGTTTCTCACACCCTTGCAAAGCAATGAATTGTGGGAAGGCAAATCGGAAACATAGGGATTCAATTTTCCTTTAAATACCACAGGGAACATTTTCTATAAAACCAAGAGAAAAAGACTCTGTCACAATGAATTTAGGCTTTTCTGAATTTTGGAACACAACAAGCCATTCTCTACCTTTGAAAAGTCAAATCTAATGAGTTCACTCTTGCCACAAACTTTTTAACTTAAATACATTTTAAATGCAGAACAATTCTGGCAAAGTTATGTAGAAAACAGACAGCTGTAGAAATATAGGTGGTTCTGAACAAAAATCTTGCCTGAAAAAGAGTATTTTTGCACCGTTTTATGTGATTTCATCAGTGAAGGAAACTTTCAGTGTGGAAATCCTCTACTCAGAATGAGTAAGAGACTACAGGCAATCAATCTATAGAAGTACAGTGGATAGAGGATTGAATCTGGAATCAGAAAACCCTACATTCTAACGACCTCAAATACTTATTAACTGTATGACTCTGGACAATTCAGTAAAACTCTTTCAACTTCAATCTTTTCAACTATTATACAAGGATAATAATAGTATTTTCCTCATAAGGTTTTTATAATAAATGTTGAAGGGGAATAAGCATTTATTAAATATCTACTATGTGCCAAATAATATGATGTTATCTAATTTGACCCTTTTAATAATTTTGTGAGGCAAGTAATCTCATTTTACAATTAAGGAAACGGAAGTAGAAAGTTTAAATGATGTTAGGCTAGTCTAGTGCTCACATATTAGATGTCTAAGGTCGGATTTAAATTCAGTTCTTTCTGATTCTTGGTCCCTTCTTCTACTACTTTTTGCCACCTACCAGCATCTATAAGATAATAAATATACAGTGTTTCACAAACTTCATTACATCAACGTTAGCTAATATTATTATTTGATTTGCCCGGAAGATTATAAGCACTGTGTATCAGAGATGGGACCTTCCCGATTCAGAGGTCAGATGTCTCTCCATTAACCAGATTTATTTATCAACAATAGTAATAGGAATATCACTATTAACTACAACTAATGTTGGTAATTCTTTAATTCTCCCTTTATATGATATCCTGGGAGTAATCTCAGGGAGCTTTTTGACAACTGTTTATCAAGGGTCCACTATGTCTTCCCCAAACCAGGAATAAAGAATATTTTTTTTCCATTTTTTTCTCTCTTTTTGAGCCTGATTCTTACTTCTGTATCCCATATAGTAAGAAATATGGCTCCATGGGTAGATTGCTGGGCTTAAGAGTCAGGAATACCTGAATTCAAAGCCACTTCCAGACACTAATTACTTGTGTGATCTTGGGCAAGTTCTTATTTAAGTTCAACTCAGTTTCCTCAATTATAAAATGGGGATACTCTATAGGGTTATTGTGAGGCTATAAGGAAATAATATTTGTAAAGTATTTAGTACAATGATTGCGGTTGCTATGTAAAATTTATTCCTTTGATCTCCTCCATTTTTCTTATGGATTTTTTTTTTACATTTTAAATTTAATTTAATATTATCATGTTATAAATAATGACCAGATGTATGTTTGTTGAGAGTGTTGTAGAAAAGAATTCTTATTTAGGAATGTGCTGGATTATATAGAAGCCTCCAAGGTTTCTTCTAACTCTGAAATTCTGTGACAATGTCATTTCAGGGTTTAGGAGTCCTTGGAGTAGTCTCAGATATCATGGTATAATTTGGAAATACTTCATTCTTATTCTCATATTACCTTTCTCTGACTGGATCAAAGACATTTGACAGTCTTTGCCTGGAATTTTCACAAACTCCAACATGAGAATATTAAATCTCAGTACTGAAATTTAATGTTAAATTAAATCTCAATACTGTCAACTGCCTTGGACAAATCATAAGTATCTTATCATTGATAATAAATGATTCTATGAGCCACAGACCTCACTTAGGGCAATTATGTAAAATTAAGACTTTATTATAATTTCTAAAATTTAATGTTAAATTAATTAAAAATAAGTTTGACTACATACTATTCAATGGCATTCAATAAATTTATAAGCCCATTTTGTTTTAAAATGGTTGACTGACCATTTTCCCATAAAGACTTTATATCCATAATTTCTAGTCACATAATAAACTTAATTGAAATGCATAAAAATGCCTATTTGAAAATTTTATCAGCTGTCATTTTCTTCAAGATGGTGGACATGTTGAAGAATCATAGAAGTTTGACTTGGTAATAATGTTGAGGTAGACTAATCCCTTCTTTCCCCAAAGATTGAAATAAATGCCCAAGGTCATTAAGGAAGCTAAAGACATATCTGGAAAGCCATGACTTAAGCATGGACTCCAATTCCCAGTCCAAGAGTATTTACGTAATATCATATGATTTCTCATTTAGAAACTTTTTAGTTACATATAGATGTCCCTGAAAGTCAGCCATAATTTTCATAAGTTATGTTTCATAAGTTATTTTGTTTTTAGCTTTAACTCTTTGATTCATGGACTATGATTTCATCAAACCTGACACACTGGTTAGTAGATTCCTACTTTAAAACTAAGTTGTTCTCCTTTATATGAAGCCTATGTGGAGATTCCTTAGGGGTAATCTGTGAAAGAAAGAAAAAAAGGTTACAGGAATAGAATATTAAAATATGTACCCAAAATGATAATTGGATGAAAGACAATGTGCAAAATCATTAAGTTAAAAGAGGTACCTCATGTTGACTACTCAATTTAAACAGAGGGATGACATTCAGGGATGTAATGGTAAATGCTTAATAATCGAATCTCTGGTGGGGGCAGGAATGCAACACTATTAAATTTAATTTGCATTATTAAAGTTTTTCCATTACTTGAACTCTTGACAATCACAAAAACAATAAATTAAGTCCTGATTTGTGGCATTTCCAATTTCTGAGGCATGAATACTTACATTGAATCTTTAGCAATCTGTGAGCTGGTACTCACACTCTGCTGACGTTTAGGATCTCTTCATGATTTTCAGTTTGAAGATTCAAATGTCAAGAGTTTTACCATCCACTCAAAGGACTAAATCTACAGTGAGTTGCTATGGATATTGCTGAATTTAATATTAAAAAATCTAGTATTAAATCTGTACTTATTATTCCTATGTGAACTCGAACAAATCAATTAACTTTGAGGAGTATAATTTTTCTAGTCTGCAAAACTTATGGGTTGTTTCTACTATTTAATATAATTCCAGGTGATAATTAATGTATAAATTTGCAACATTTAGAAGATTTAAGTCATAAGAACAATTGAGAAAGAGAATTATTTTTTCCTAATCTTTAAAACATCAAGCACACAGTATATTATTTATAATCTTTATCTGTTTTAAATGGAAAAGACCTCACTATAATTCATTCAAGAATTAAGAAATACAGGAAAAATTATCATCAAAATCACTTTCATCCAATTACCATTTTGGGTACATATTTTAATATTCTATTCCTGTAACCTTTTTTTCTTTCTTTCACAGATTACCCCTAAGGAATCTCCACATAGGCTTCATATAAAGGAGAACAACTTAGTTTTAAAGTAGGAATCTGCTAACCAGTGTGTCAGGTTTGATGAAATCATAGTCCATGAATCAAAGAGTTAAAGCTAAAAACAAAATTAAAGGCCATTCAATCCAACCTTTTTGGCAGCTCATACACATAAAACAAGTTGGCCAAGGCCACACACTCAGAGTGGCAAAGCCAGTGTTCAAATGCAAGTCATTGATTCCAAATACAGCACTTTCCCCATTCTCCAGGAGTTAGCTGGCCCAATAGAGTACAACACATTAAATCAACAAGATTCACCTTCATGATTTCAAATCTGGCCTCAAATACTTATTATCTGTGTGACCTTAGGCAAGTCACGTAACCCTGCTTGCCTCAGTTTGCTAATCTGTAAAATGAGCTGGATGTGGAATGAGCAAACCACTCCAAGACAACCACAAATGGGTTCACAAAGAATTAGACATGACTAAAAAGCTGTAGAATAACAAGATCCCATCCTCTGCTGAAATTCATTGATCCCTTAGACACTAAATAATCATCACATAGTAATCATGAGAAGTAGGATCTCAACAGAGGCCTTTTTTTAATAAAGCTTTTTTATTTACAAAACATATGCATGGGTAATTTTTCAACAATGACTCTTGCAAAACCTTGTTTCAAATTTTCTCCTCTTTCCCTCCACTCCCCTAAATGGAGGTAGTTCAATACATGTTAAATATATTAAAATAAATGCTAAATCAAATATATGTTTACATATTTATACAGTTATCTTACTGCACAAGAAAAATTGGATCAAAAAGGAAAAAAAACTAAGAAAAAAATAAAATGCAAGCAGAAAGAGTGAGAATGCTATATTGTGGTCCACACTTAGTGCCCACATTTCTCTCTCTAGGTATAGATGGATCTCTTCATCCCTGAACAATTGGAGTTGGTTTGAGTCATCTCATTGTTGAAGAGAGCCACGTCCATAAGAATAGATCATCATATAGTATTGTTGAAGTGTATAATGATTTCCTGGTTCTGTTCACTTCACTTAGAATCAGCTCATGTAGATCTCTCTCAGCCTCTCTGAAATCCTCCTCCTGATTGTTTCTTACAGAACAATAATATTTCATAACATTTACATATCATAATCTATTCAGCCATTCTCCAATTGGTAGGCATTCATTCAATTTCCAGTTATTACTACAAAAGGGCTGCCACAAACATTTTTGCACGTGTGGGTCCCTTTTTCTCCTTTAAAATATCTTTGGGATATAAGCCAACAGAAACATTGCTGGATCAAAGGGATGCATAGTTTGATAACTTTTTGAGCATAGTTCCAAAATGCTTTCCAGAATGGTTGGATCCATTCACAGTTCCACCAACAATGTATCAGTTTCCCAGTTTTCTCACATCCCCTCAACATTCGACATTATCTTTTTCCTGTCATCTTACCCAATCTGCGAAGTGTGTAGTAGTATCTCAGAGTTGTCTTAATTTGCATTTCTCTGATCAATAGTTATTTAAAGCACCTTTTCATACAACTAGAAATAGTTTCAATTTCTTCATCTGAAAAATTTCTGTTCATATCCTTTGACCAATTATCAATTGGAGAATGGTTTGATTTCTTATAAATTTGAGTCAATTCTCTATATATTTTAGAAATAAGATCTTTATCAGAATGTTTACATGTAAAAAAATGTTTTTCCAGTTTGTTGCTTCCTTTTTAATCCTGTCTGCATTAGTTTTGTTTGTACAAAAACTATTTAACTTAATATAATTAAAATTATTGTGGTCAATTAATGATCTCTAGTTCTTCTTGGGTCACAAATTCCTTCCACCTTCATAGGTTTGAGAAGTAAACTATCCTATGTTCTTCTAATTTGTGGATAATTTCATCCTTTATGTCTAAATCATGAACCAATTTTGACCTTATCTTGATATATAGTATTAAGTGTGGGTCAATGCCTAGTTTCTGTCATACTAGTTTCTAATTTTCTTAGCAGTTTTTGTCAAATAGTGAATTCTTACCCCAAAAGCTGGAGTCTTTAAGTTTATCAAACACTAGATTTGCTATAGTTATTGACTATTTTGTCCTGTGAACCTAACCTATTTCACTGATCAACTAGTCTATTTCTTAGCCATTACCAAATGGTCATCAAAACCACTGCTTTATAAAATAGTTTTAGATCTGGTACAGCTAGGCCACCTTCATTTGCTTTTTTTTTTCAATAGTTTTCTTGAAATTCTTGACCTTTTGTTCTTCCAGATGAATTTTGTTATTTTTTTCCCTAGGTCAGTAAAATAGTTTGTTGGAAGGTTGATTTGTATAGTGTGATGACTGCGTATTTTAAAATCAGCCAGAGTCAGGAATTCAGGTTAGGGGGAAAGCATTGATCTTTATTCTTAGTGGAGGTAAAGAAGGATCGAAGGTGAAGGGGAATCAGAGGTGAAGGGGGATCAGAGGTGAAGAGGGGTCACAATAGCAATGTGAGCAGCTGTGTGAAGAAGCCAGACAGCAGTCTCTCTTTCACCTGTCTCTGCCCCTCTGCCTCCACCCATCAAAATCGTCATTTCCTATACAACACATCAGGACTTGCACAAAGAGTGGGCAGGGGCCATTCTTTCTCCAAGCTTATATATTAATAGAGTATGGTCCAATTACTATTTAACCTCATGTGCTTGGGACCTCAGTGCATCAACTTGAGCTTCAGCCCATTACAGTATAGCACTAAATAAATAGATCAGTTCAGGTAGTATTGTTATCTTTATTTTATTCTCTCCATCTATCCAAGAGCACTTGATATTTTTCCAATTGTTTAGATCTGACTATTTGTGTGGAACGTGTTTTGTAGTTTTACACATATGCTTCCTGACTTTCTCTTGGCAGACAGATTCCCAAATATTTTATACTATCGACAGTTATTTTAAATGGAATTTCCCTTTGTATCTCTTACTCTTGGATTTTGTTAGTGATATATAAAAATGCTGCTAATTTATGTGGATGTATTTTGTATCCTGCAATTTTGCTAAAGTTGTGGATTATTTCTAATAGTTTTTTAGTTGATTCTCTAGGGTTCTCTAAGTATACCATCATATCATCTGCAAAGACTGATAATTTGATTTTCTAATTACCTATTCCAATTCCTTTAATATCTTTTTCTTCTCTTATTGCACAGCTTTTAAATATCTCACTAGTGGTCCTTCTACTACTTACATGTTTTAATGGAGAATAGAATCAAAATAAAACTAGAAAAATGAGTTGGCACAAGCTAGTGAACAGTCTTTAATGTTATATTTCATTCAGTAGGCAATGGGGAACTGTGAAGGTTTTTAAGATGATTGATTTAATCATGGTATGTAATATCCCATTAGATGGAATAAAGAAATAAAAAATTATAGCAGCAAGGGACCATGATGAGTCAAAGAAAAAACTTGGGATCCTAAACCCTAATTCAAAGTTATAGATAGCATGCATGCATGGTGCAAGCAACACACACACGCAAAAAAAAATCTGTCCTCTGAGATTCAACCAGAAAGAATTTTTTTTTCTGTATTTAAAGAAAAAATATCCTGCCCACAAACTCGAGATTTTTCTTTCTATGACCTACTAGTAATGTTATTTGAAATTAAAAAAAGAAATGTCTTTGGAAACTCCATTATAATCTGAAACTTTTGTCAATTCCAATATAAACTATGTGTGTGTGTGTGTGTATACACACATACATATACACATAAATATATATATATATATTTACATATATTTATATATCCAAACATGTACATGTATACACATATATACATTATATTTTAATTATTTTACACGTGCCATGTATGCACATATTATTTATGGAATCTATACATGTGTACATATATACATACATGACATACATACCCATGTATATGTTTTCTATCAAAGAATTGGTAATATATATATATGCTCAAATATATACACACATATATTTTACTTATATTATTTACTGAGACACTAATTCAGATGCATATCAGAACAGAAGTTTTTCAAGAAAGCATTTAAACATGTGTTCTCTGTCCCTTACTCCTACCTCCAGCTCTTATGACTTACTTTTATCACAGTAAATAGTCATATTAAGAGCAAAAGAGATATTTGAGTAACAGCAAGTCACTTAGATTCAGAAGTCATTTCTTAAGGAAAACTCCAGCCTTTGAGATATCTAGGACTTATCCTGATCTATATTGAAAAGGGTGAGAATTTCAACATCAACTAGATATGGTTCAGTCAAGAGAATGTGGCCCCCATTTGACATATATTTCAAGTGGCAAAGGAGTATTTGTGATTCAAAATGCCAGTTTGATTTATTACAAGAGGTTTGAGTTTGTCAGGATGTGTAAGTCTTGAATTCAGTTGCTTTATTCATTATTTATCAAGGTCATCCAGTCTTTACCCTCTTTCTATTCATAACCTTACTTTCTCAAAAGAAGTCCATTGGGCAGCTGTTTTGAAATGCATTCTCTATGACAGTTCCTGACATTTCAGACAACATTCTTTACATGGAGCCCCTCAATTATTCATGCTAACGTAATTGATCATCTATTGTAAACAGATTTATGGGAACTATTTCATTTTGAGAACAAACTACAGAAAGAGTGAATAAGATCTTAGATAAGGTGTGAGTGACCACAAAATAGATGAAAGCAATGAGACAGTAATGATAAGTAGATTTCTGAGACATTTTACAATGGCACATATTTTTATAGAAAAGAGAAGAAGCTAACATATGGTTTAGAGATTTTTTTCAACCTCTAAGTCTGGCTGTGAATGCAAAAAAAGCTCTATATGTGAAGGAGGTCTCATTAGAGATTCAAAGGAGCATCACAAATGATTCACACATACATACACATACACAAATACCCTGGAAAAAATTTTAAAAGCTTGTGAAGCAGTAAGATTGATATAAATGACCATTTATTTAAATAAATTATGATAGGTTTATAACTCCCTGGGGAAGTGGAAGGAAAGCAATAGCATGTTGTAAGAGAGAGTCTTCAACAAGTTACTTTGTGTAAAAATTAATGAAATGATATTATTAAACTTTGTATTTTAAATTTCTATGGGGTGGGGGGCAAGATAGTAAAGAAAGAACTCATCTAGGCTCTCCCAAAATTGCCCTCCAAACTTTAGAATGAAAACTCAAATTGACTTTTGGAATAACAGAACCAAAACAACTCGGAATGAGACAATTTTCCTCCCCACAACAACTTAAGAGGTCAGGAAAAACTATCTGTAAAATGGAAGTGGAGTCTGAGACAAAGCCCATGGGAATGAAACCAGTGGTGGGACCAGGGGGTAGTGACAGATGTTACAAAAGCTTCGGTAGATCTCAAGCATAGACAGTAAGAGGACCTGCAAGTAATCAGGGGAACCCCGCACTATTCACTGGTAATACGAACAGATGCTTTTGGGCATCTCCATTACCTACACCAACTCTTGGTTCATAATTCAAGGCAAAAGATTAGCATTTTGGGTCAAAATGGAGCAAAAAAACCATTAAGTTCAACATTGCTTTTGGTCAAAAAGGATCAGAAACCCTGAAGAATAATATCACTTCCCAAAAAAAGTCATCTAGGATCCAACTGGAGAACTTCAGTAATGGAGATCTCCTTTTATCCTATTTTATTCTGGGATAAGTTTAGTTATTACAATTTTTATTTATACTTCACTGAAATTTCCCCCTCCATACTTTTCCCTCCAACTTCTGTCATCTAAGACTTTACCTGCTATTGTGAGCCTTTTCTTCTCAAAACACAGCCAGGTGATAAAAGTTCAGATCTTTTATTATCCCAATATAGCCCGGTTAGCTTAGAGGCCTATCTCTCTGCTTGGTTCCAAGAGCTCTCTCTGAATGTCACCAAATCCAAAGGTCTGGTCCTTCAGCCTCTGCCTCTGCTTTCTTCAGCCTCCAGCCAGCTCCAACTCTTCATGTCATTCCGCTGAAATCTCGACTTGTAGCGTCTTCACTCTCCAGAGACCTCTCCGACTGGCCCATTGGCCTATTTATGCTCCTTCCAGAGAGAGGGATTATGGGTAGTTCTACTTAGTACCTTGTTTCAGGTTCTGCCCAAAACATCTTCTTGTAAGATTAGATCAACTCTAATTACTTAGCAGTTAGTAAGGATTCCAACATATCCCCCTTTCTTTTGTTTTAAAACATAGGGGGTTTCTGAGGGGGTACACATAAATCCATCAATATGGGCCAGAACTTTGTAACAGATATACATGGTATACATAAATCCATCAATATGGGAGGCATTATACATAATTTACATAAGTACATAGCAATATAACACAGGCTAGTAGTAATGTAACAACATGAATCAACCTAAAAATTTACACATGTCCATAAGTCCTAGAAACAGTCCAATAGGACTCCATTGTCCATTAGTTCATGTGCCAGGAATCCAATAGTTCCTGTAAGCCCTGAAGTACTGCAAAAGTCTCATCAACAATTTTTCATCTCAGGGAACCCAATGATTCTTGCTGGTTTTTCAAGAAGTAAAACAGTTTCATCTTGTGTTAGGAAATCCAATGATTCCTGAAGCTTTTAAAAGTCTTTTTAACAGTTTCATAGTCAGCCATCTGATTCTTTCTCCATCTGTGGAAATATAAGCAGATCCTCTTCCCCAAGCAGTTAATCTAATTCCCTTCTATTTACCAAATTTGGGATTTCTCCTCATCATCTGGTAATTACATTGGAGTCGTTTGCATTGGATATTGTCTTGTTGTCTTAAAAGGCCTGTATTCTTCCCAACTGTCTAACAAAATTTCTTTGTTGCACTCACCCTAATTTCTGGGTTGAAGTTTTTTCCACTGGATCAGGATCAGAGGCTTTTCCACTTGAATCAGGATCGGAGCTTTTCCACTGAAATCCACTGAGGGGTCTGTTTGTCCCACGTTCAGGGCGCCAAAATGTGGTGAGCTTTTTCTTCTCAAAACACAGCCAGGTGATAAAAGTTCAGATCTTTTATTATCCCAATATAGCCCGGTTAGCTTAGAGGCCTATCTCTCTGCTTGGTTCCAAGAGCTCTCTCCGAATGTCACCAAATCCAAAGGTCTGGTCCTTCAGCCTCTGCCTCTGCTTTCTTCAGCCTCCAGCCAGCTCCAACTCTTCATGTCATTCCGCTGAAATCTCGACTTGTAGCGTCTTCACTCTCCAGAGACCTCTCCGACTGGCCCATTGGCCTATTTATGCTCCTTCCAGAGAGAGGGATTATGGGTAGTTCTACTTAGTACCTTGTTTCAGGTTCTGCCCAAAACATCTTCTTGTAAGATTAGATCAACTCTAATTACTTAGCAGTTAGTAAGGATTCCAACAACCTGCTCTTTACAATACATTCTTTTATTTTCTTTACTTTTTTGGGTCAAACATTTTCTATTCTTTTTATTGTTATTCATATGCCACAGTTTTTTTTTTATTCTCATCAGCATCCTGATCATTATTTATTTGCTATACATTCTCAAATTTAATATTATGGGATTTAGAAAAAGAAGAGATTTGGAGATCATACAATGTGAACCCAAAGGGGACATGGAATCATCCATAAAGGTATGTGATGAACCAATTTGAGAATGGAAAGAGAAACCTTCCTTTCCTGGGGTAATCCACCTTTCATGAAATGGCTAGTTGCAAGGCTTTTCTCTGAAATGGCCACAACTACTCTTAACACCCCCCTACCCTTTCTCACTTCAGTATGCATTAACAGAAGTTACAGACAATTTTTTAAAACTTGAATTGATACAAACAGTCCTGTGCTTTTGGAATATAATTTTCTTGGTATAGAGGAAACACAGAAAGGGGAAATTACTGGAAGCAACGAGTCAATTGAGGAGACCATAACAAGAGTGCCAGTGAGAGATTCTGAGTGGTTAAAGTAAGGGAATAGCCATGGAAATGCAAGACAAGAGGAGATATGACAGAGATTTTGTGGAGTTCTAACAAGTAAGCAGTGGCAAATGAGAGAGATGGGAGTTGAGAGAGAAAGAGAAGAGTAAAAAAAATGACTCAGGTAACAAATGCTGACTGAAAGATAATAATGCTCACAGTAGAAACAAGAACCTTTTAAGAAGAGGCTGAGTTTAAGGCTGTAGAGTGTATATGAGTTCCATTCTGGATACATTGAGTTTGAGATGTCAACATGACACCCAAGTGAGGATGTACAGCTAGCAGTTGTTGGTGCAAGGATGAATTTCAAGAGTCATTTGGATATATAGATTAAATTATATATAGATTATTTTAATAGTATCGCATGCATTTTCCCCAGAATCACTATCAGTCTCACTGATTATAAGTGGGAAGTTTCTATCTTTTTTGACCTACATTTGCCAATTTCCATTCACAGAATGATAGTCACAGAATGGCAGAGCTAAATGGGATCTCAGAGAAAGCACACTCTCATTGAATATATGAAAACTTGTCTCTGGGAGGTCTTTTGAATTATAATTAGTAAATAATACATCTAAAATTTAAGCTCTGATGTCAACTTCAAATGCAATGTCAATTCTATCATCCCATCCCCTGCAAAACCTCTAATTTTCCAGAAACTTTCAAAGAATATCAATAACATCTTAACAATTGTATTTGATTTCATTTCAAATATTTTAATCACCTACTAAGTAAAAGGCACTGTGATAAATACAGGGAGGACAAAAGGGGAGAAAAAAGCAGAAGCCAGAATGTACTCTGTTCACCCTATATTCCAACCAAAATCACCTAGTAGAGTAGCTCCTGGTATAGAAATATTGTTTAGAGAAGTAATGTATAAAAGAAAAAAAAATGTTAAATCTAAGAAGAGAGAACATACTAATGATTCTTGGGAGGACAAAGCCATTCTGAAAGGAAGGATTTGTGAAGGAATACATTTCAGAACTGGGGACTACAAGTACAAATTCATAGTGGCAAAAGATGAGCGGTACAATTTATGAAAAAGTTCAATTGAATTGAAAAGCAATATGCTTGAGAAGGAGAAATGTGAAGTAAAAATGAAAAATCAAAGATGATCAATACTTTCAGATGTCTTAATTTCTATGTACCAAATCATTAAACATTGTGAGATTTAGTTTCTATCTGTTGATTTGAATTTACTGGAGGGCAATTAAGTGACTTATTTGTCTTGTACATCAAATCCCATTAACCTTTATATGGTTGTTCTACCCTCATGCTGACGACCTTTCTCTTTGAAAGTAAACAGAAATAAAGAAAGAAAACAGAAGTAAAACAGGGGTGAATCATTCAGCCTTTTCTCTAAAAACCTTGGTCATCATCTTCTCTATTTCAACCAATAGTTCTCTCTTCAGTATCCTGTCCTTTAAAACACTGCTAAGGATTGAAATACTCATTTGTGCCAGAAAACAACTTTCTACAATCATTACCATCACTCTCTTAAAAAAACTAAAATAATATTCTGTTTAATATTTTGATTTTTGAAATATTTTAAAATAGTAAATTCAACTATGGTGGGTTAATATTAAACAATAGAGTTATTTTGCTGAAAATAAAAACCTATGAAATGTCCAAATAATTGTTGTAGGATAATCTCCTTGCATATTTTTAGAATATATTTGTATTATGCCTTTCAAAAATCAGATGGAAATTTTGCCACATCCTAGGGGGAAACCAAGACCTAATCTAATAAGTTTCACTGTCAGAAATGTGTATTTTTTTCATGAGGTAACTATAAGGTTTTTTTTTTTTTTTTTTTCGCTTAATTTAATTCTTTGACTTTTAATTATAGCCCCTCGAGGCTAGGCATAGTTGTTCCTGCTTCTCTCTTTGTGCTTAGATTTTTTAAACCTTGCAAAACTTCTTTTTAATGGTTGCCATGGGACTCAAAATTGGAAAATTATATGCAGAACAACATTAAGTACAAAAATGTCATAACAAAATTTTGCTATGAGTAAAGCTGTTTAGCAAATTTCTCTCATATGTTGCTTATTTAACTATGTGCATAACTACTTTTTTTTTGGTAAATACATTTCTCCTTTTTCCATGTAATCATTTTAAATGTTTTATTGTTACTTTTTGTTTTTACATCATAGTCATTTCCTGATATAATGTTCCTTCATCTCTTCCAATGAATTTATTTTTTAATTTTTATTATTTTATTTCTATTTATTTATTTTAATAGATTTTTTTTATAAAGAAAGAAAAAAAAATAGTAAAATCGAGCAGCAAAATAACCACATCTAATACAGTCTCAATATTATTCGAACCCTGTCATAGTATTACATATTAGGACTTGAAAGGTATCTGAAAAGTCATCTACTCCAAGGTCATTAACCTCCTTTGCTTTACCAAGAAATGAAATATATGCTTTGCAATCAGATCTCTAAGATAAAAATTGGTCTTTGCAAGTATTCTGTGTTCAGTTATATTTTAGTGGAGTTTATAATTATATTGTTGTGCTTATTTTTCTTTATTTTCCTTCTTTATAAAACATTGACACTATTTTGCTGTTTTTTTTTAACACTTCATTTTTAAGACATAATAATCCATTTCACTTACATAACCACAATTTTTCATCCATTATCTAATCAATGAATATTCACATTTTTCTACTTACTTGTTTTATTTTGACTACCATAAAAATACCTTTATGGATCTCTTGGTATATGATTTTTTTTCTTCTCTTTGGCTTTCTTGTATATTTACAAATCAGATCATTGAGTTAAAGAACATAAAGAATTCAATCACTTTTCTCACAGATTTCTAAAATGTTTTGTAGAGTGGTTAGACTAATTCACAGTTCCACTAACAGTATATGAGTGTATATATATTTCCATTAACGTTTGAACTATGATTATTTCTGTCTTTTGTCATTTGTGCTAACTTTTGTATACAAGGTAAAAATTCAATTATTTTAATTTACATTTCTATTCTTAGTAAATATTTAATAAGATACTTTACAGGTCTATATTTTACATTTTTTCTTTGGAAGAATTATTTATTTATATATTTGATATTGGGGAATGACTTTTGGTATTATATATTTATATCCACCTCATATTTTATATGCATGTATAAATAAACCATCGATTTTTTATCAAAGACATTTGATACTAAGATATTTTTCTCTATCAAGAACTTCACCTTTTCACTATAATTGTATTTTTACTTTGTTGATTGCATAAGCAATATTATCTATTTTAATATTGATCATTTCTGTAAGGGTAGCTTAGTGTAAGAGGTCAGATAGGATTTAAGTTCCTATGTCTAACACATATAAGGTACTGAACAAGAGACTTAATCTATATACCCTAGATAATTTTAACACTATAATTTACAGATAAGATGCTGACTATTGGTAGAAGTTAGAATTCTCTATATCAATAATATCATGGATATAATTCCTATGTGTATGATTAGCCATATTCCTTATTTTCTAAAGAATTTTCTACTTACATATAGTTTTGAAATTTATCACCTATTATTTATTTATGTTTTATATTCATATTTAATCACAGACTTTTGGAACTATTTGGAACTCTCACTAATCACCAATCTTCCTATTAACTATCTCTTTCCTTAATGCTTACAAACATATTTAAGTTTACCATAACCTGAAAAAAATTCACCAGACCTAACTATCCCCTTAAAGCCATTATCCTACAACCCTTCTCTCATTCATAACAAATATATAGAAAAATTATTATACCACCTCTCCTCTCTTTCACTTCTCCAAGGTGAATTCTTATCTCATCATTTAATAGAAATTGTTTTCTCAAAAGTTATCAATGATATCTTAATTACCAAATTGTAATTACCAGATGACTTTGTCTCATTTTTATTTATTTCTATGCAGCTTTTGACACTGTTGACCACACTCTTCTAGATGTTTTCTTCTCTCAGGGTTTCCATGACACTGTTCTCTCATGGTTCTTTTTCCTCTTAAAAGTGAGCACTCTTTCCCAGGCTCTCTTGACAATATAATATTAATCATTAATTAATATAATATTAATCACAATATATATATATATATATTGTGAACTTACTTATGTTTCTGTTGTCTCCCCAGGTAGAATGTGAGCTCCTTGAGGGCAGAGACTATTTTTGTATTAGTATCTTCAAACCTGGTATATATTAGCCACTTAATAATTGTTATTGATTTAATGAAAATATAGTATGTAGTATCAGACAATAATCTAAAACTATTTTTCTAGAAAATTGTCTTCTAGTTTTTTGTAGCTGTTCTTGTCCAATAAGGAATACTTTTCCCTAAAAGCTAGTGTTTCTTCTATATTCATTTTCTTTTCTTCTTTGAGCTTTTTTCAACTGTTCTTATTTAATCTTTAAGATATTCAATGACAGTTTCTAAATAATTGGAATTACCAAATCACATGATTCTACACTTGTAAAAGTGTTATACTAATTTATAGACTGGGCTATGGTATTTTTCCTTTCTTACTTATGGACCACTTAATTCAATGGCTAGGAACCTAATAAGGAAAGTGAGGTTACTATAACATCCTATTGTCTTCAGAGGGACTTGGATCTTCTGTATTGAGATCCTTACACACATACATACATACATATACACGCACACATATACATTAGGGAAAAGAAAAGGAGATACAATATTCAAGTTTGATTAAGGACCTTTAATGCAAATCTTAATTACAAAACACAATATGGATCATGGGATTCACAGAAAAAGAATTCTGAGCATGAGGTGAAATTAGCATCAACAATACTGGATATAATAACAAATCCCAAACCCATCTCAGTTAAATTCTAGACTATTACCCTATTACCATTCTTTCTCACTAAGTTAAACTACAGGGAACCATTTACAGAATAACCAGGAGGGAGCAACCCAGAAAGCTGATTTAAATTTCTTTCTTCCCTGTTCTTTTCTTGAAAGAGTGGTTGACTCTAGGATAATTATGACTGTCTTTTGTGTTTATTTAGATTTCTTAGAGAGTTATATTCTTTTACTGGGATCTGGTATGGAAGAGAGGCATGGAGAGAGAAGGGGAAGTTCCTTTAGGTCTCAAACCCAAAATGGTTCCTGAGGCTAAAGTATTAGCAAATCAAGTGGTATATGTGCCAGGGATACTTCTGTCAATTGGAAATATTACTTCTCTTTCTTTCACAAGCAGTTCAGGTTGATAACTTAATTAATACCAGCAATAGTAAATTTCCAATATCATTTCTTTTTTTAGAAAGTATTACATTATTATAGTGATTATAATTTCTATAAAAGCAAAAATTACTTTAGTTGCAGTAATATTAAATTCTGATAATACACTCTCAGAATATCTAGAACTTTAAGCTCTTAGAAGATAGTTATTTGTTCATATCCTTTGACCATTTATCAATTGGAGAATGGCTTGATTTCTTATAAATTTGAGTCAGTTCTCTATATATTTTAGAAATGAAGCCTTTATCAGAACCTTTAACTGTGAAGATGTTTTCCCAGTTTGTTGCTTCCCTTCTAATCTTGTTTGCATTAGTTTTATTTGTACAAAGTCTTTTTAATTTGATGTAATCAAAATTTTCTATTTTGTGATCAGTAATGGTCTCTAGTTCATCTTTGGTCACAAATTTCTTTCTCCTCCACAAGTCTGAGAGATAAACTATTCTATGTTCCTCTAATTTATTTATAATCTCGTTCTTTATGCCTAGGTCATGGACCCATTTTGATCTTATCTTGGTATATGGTGTTAAGTGTGGGTCCATGCCTAATTTCTGCCATACTAATTTCCAATTATCCCAGCAGTTTTTATCAAATAATGAATTCTTTTCCCAGAAGTTAGGGGCTTTGGGTTTGCCAAACACTAGATTGCTATAGTTGACTATTCTGTTTTGTGAACCTAGCCTTTTCCACTGATCCACTAATCTATTTCTTAGCCAATACCAAATGGTTTTGGTGACTGCTGCTTTATAATATAATTTTAGATCAGGTACAGCTAGGCCACCTTCATTTGATTTTTTTTTTCATTAATTCCCTTGAGATTCTCGACTTTTTATTGTTCCATATGAATTTTGTTGTTATTTTTTCTAGATCATTAAAATATTTTCTTGGAAGTCTGATTGGTATAGCACTAAATAGATTAGTTTAGGGAGTATTGTCATCTTTATTACGTTCGCTCGGCCAATCCAAGAGCACTTAATATTTTTCCAATTATTTAAGTCTGACTTTATTTGTGTGGAGACTTTTTTTTCAGAGGATGAAATTGAAACTATTACCACTCATATGAAAAAGTGTTCCAAATCATTATTGATCAGAGAAATGCAAATTAAGACAACTCTGAGATACCACTACACACCTGTCAGATTGGCTAAGATGACAGGAAAAAATAATGATGAATGTTGGAGGGGATGCGGGAAAACTGGGACACTAATGCATTGTTGGTGGAGTTGTGAACGAATCCAACCATTCTGGAGAGCAATCTGGAATTATGCCCAAAAAATTATCAAATTGTGCATACCCTTTGATCCAGCAGTGTTTCTATTGGGCTTATATCCCAAAGAAATACTAAAGAAGGGAAAGGGACCTGTATGTGCCAAAATGTTTGTAGCAGCCCTATTTGTAGTGGCTAGAAACTGGAAAATGAATGGATGCCCATCAATTGGAGAATGGCTGGGTAAATTGTGGTATATGAATGTTATGGAATATTATTGTTCTGTAAGAAATGACCAGCAGGATGAATACAGAGAGGACTGGCGAGACTTACATGAACTGATGCTAAGTGAAATGAGCAGAACCAGGAGATCATTATACACTTCGACAACGATATTGTATGAGGACATATTTTGATGGAAGGGGATTTCTTTGACAAAGAGACCTAACTAAGTTTCAATTGATAAATGACGGACATAAGCAGCTATACCCAAAGAACGAACACTGGGAAACGAATGTGAACTATCTGCATTTTAGTTTTTCTTCCCGGGTTATTTATACCTTCTGAATCCAATTCTCCCTATGCAACAAGAGAACTGTTCGGTTCTGCAAACATATATTGTATCTAGGATATACTGCAACATATCCAACATATAAAGGACTGCTTGCCATCTAGGGGAGGGGGTGGAGGGAGGGAGGGGGAAAAAATCGGAAAAGAAAGGAGTGCAAGGAATAATGTTGTCAATATAAAGTAATCATTAAATAAAAAATAAAAATTAAAAAAAAGAAGATAGTTATTTAACTCTTTATCATTATGTTATATGAATATTGCTTTAATTACTATTATATTATGCCATACTTTATATAAATCATATCTCACCACTAAAGTGTATGTAAGTATATATATATATATACATATATATTATTATTATTATTATTATTATTATTATTATTTTATTCCCATTTCCTAAATGAGGAAAATGGAGGCACAAAAAAATTGAAAGATTTTTCCCAGTTCAACCAGATAAATGAAAGAGCCTATATTTAAAACCAAGAGTTTACTACAACAGTTCAGACTACAAGACTTCTTTTTTTAAGGCATTCCAAGGTTTCCCAATTCTTATATTCACCTGATGGTAACAGAAAGAAGGCATTCAATGCCTCGATTTTTTAAAAATTCAGAACACATATGATATTATTTGCAAACTTTATGGATGTTTATAAACACAAGTTTCCATTGTTATTCCAATTGAATACCATAGCATCCCCAAATTTTAAATTATAAAAACCACAAAAGGGAATGAAGTGATCCATGACAGATATAAACAAACGATATCATATTTCAAAAATGGCATGGGCACCAAACAAGCTTAAAGATATTAACCATTTTGATCTGAAAAGGAGAAATTAGTGAATGAAAATCTCAAGAGTTAATTCCAGAACATTAAGATATCCATAATGTAGTGGAAGACTCTATAGAAATTTTTAAAAAGACTATGAATAAAAATCATATAAGATGGAAAATGTGAATAGTTTGTAATCTACCATTAGAGAAAATACTTGTCTTGATGAGATATGAGATTAGTGATCTCATTAATATTGAAGAATTTACATATAATGCAAAAAATAGCCTTTAAATTTACAAATGAGATAAAACTATTAGTGGATTTATGCCCATAATTTTTTGTACACACTGTTATTACATTTCTTCTGATAAATATTTTCTTTTTTTTTTATTTCTTGCCATAATGAATGTTTTTTTTTTTTAAATCACATTTTGACCATTCTAAAACTCCATTTATCTTAAAACTTCTGGTTTCTTTTTTTTTTTATTTTCAGTTACTCTTCCCTCAATAACCAATATAGTTGTAAAATCTACTTTTCGTTGCTGTTACATCATCTTTCTGTCATGTGTAACTTTATATGATCCTATTCAGAGCTTTCTTGACAAAAATACTGATGTGATTTGTCATTTTGTACTTTGGATCATTTTATAAATGTGAAAGCTACACAAACAGAGCTGAGTGACTTGCCCAAAATCATACAGCTAGTAAATATCTGAGTCTAAATTTGTACTCAGAAAGATAAGTCTTCCTAATTTCAGGACCAATAATATTCTATGTACTATGACACGTAGCTGTCCCTAAATTTCTCTTCTAGTAAAAAGTAAATTATTAAACATGTATTGAATAGCTATGTGCAAGACATTATGCTAATCTCTGTAGTCTACTATAGCAAAGAAGTATTAAGTAAAGTGCTAGTCTTTTAGCACTTCATCATGTTTTTGCAGAAATAAAGCTTAAATATACTCTCAAAATTAAATTAAAATATAAAAATTGAGGCAAAATCAAGATGATGGAGTGAAGACAAGGACTTGTCTGAAATTTATCCCAAAGCTCTCCAAATACCTTTAAATTATGACTCTAAACAAATTCTGGAATGGCAGAACCCACAAAAATATGGAGTAAAATGATTCCCTAGCTCATGACAATTTAGAAATTTGGTAGTAAAGATCAGTTGCATCAGAATGTGAATGGAGCACAGTCTCAGCCCCAGCAAACCAAAGCCACACAGGATAGGCTTCTCACTTTAAATCATACCTCTTTGGAAGAACTAAAAAATAGAAAAAGAATCTAAAAAAAAAAAAAAAAGAATCTCTGAAAAGAACTGCATAAAACTCCTGAACCTTGAGACATTGTAGCCTGCAGCTTGAAAGGAGAACCTTACTTTATCAAAGAGTTAATAAAATAATAGGCTGGTAAAATAAGCAAACAATAGAAAAAAAATCTGACCATAAAAAGTTACTATAGTGACAAGGGAGATCAAAACATATTCAGAAGAAGAAAACAAAGTCAAAGCTCCTACATCCAAGAAAAATACAAATTGGTCCCAATGTAAGAGCTCGAAAAGGATTTTGAAAATCAAGTAAGAGAGATAAAGAGTAAAAATTTGGAAGAGAAATGAGAGTAGTAAAAGAAAATCATGTAAAAAACTCAACAGCTTCATAAAAGAAACACAAAAAAATACAAAATAACACCTTAAAAAAAGAGCCTAGGCCAAGTGGTAAAGGAAGAATAAATATCAATGAGTAGAATAATGAATTAAAAATCAGAACTGGCCAGATGAAAAGGAGCACAAAAATTCATTAAAGAAAAACCTTCTTGAAAAGTAGAATTGAACAAAAGGAAAACGATACACAGAAACTCACTGAAAAAAAATATTGTAGGGTATGTGGAGAAAATGAGACATGAATGCATTGTTGGTGGATTCAACCATGCTGTAGAACAATTTGGATCTATGCTCAAAGGGCTAAAAAACCATGCATACTCTTTAACCAAGCAATGTCACTATTAAACCTTTAACTCACTATCCATGAGTACTAAACTATTTACAGCAGCTCTTTTCTGGGATAAAGAATTAAAAATTGACAAGATGCCCATCCACTGAGGATTTACTGAATAAATTGTGGTAAGTGATTATGATGGAATACTATTGTGCTATAAGAAATGATAAATAGGTGTTCTAAGAAAAATCTGGAAAGACTTCCATGGAATGATGCAAAGTCAAATGTGCTGTTTACAAAGTAACAGCAATATTGCAAGATGATCAGCCATTAATGACATAACTATTCTCAGCAATACAATGATTCAAGGCAACTCTGAAGTACTTATGATGAAACAGTCTATCATCCCCAGAGAAAGAATTGTTTGAATAAAAATGGAAGCAAACTAATTTTTATTCTATTTTTTCTTGAGATAGTGTTTTGTTTTGAGTTGGGTTTTTTTTTGGGGGGGGTTAGTCTATGTTTCATTTTATAACATGATTATTATAAAAATGTTTCATATGATTACACAAGTGAAATCTATATCAAATTGCTTGCCTTTTCAATGGAAAAGGAAGAAGAGAGAGATTTTGGAAATTGTTTTTACATATAACTTTGGGAAATTAAAAATGAAAATAAATAACAAATTAAGTATAAATTTGAATACTTTGACTAAACAAGGACATAATTTACAAATAATAATGATATATTCTTTAAAAGAGAGTTTTTATGTTGACCACAATTGTTCTTGAGACTTAAAGGGGATAGTAGGAAGTAGTCATTTGAGGGCAGAGAAAGAGAAGAAAAAGAAGGGGGAAAAAGAAAATTTATTGCATTTATATGCAGTATTTTCAAGCTTATAAAATATTTTCATACAATGGTGAGATTGGACGGGGTTTTTGTTGCTGTTGTTTATTTGCTTGTTTTGCTTTGTTAGAGACTTGGGATTTTATCATGTGGGAGAAATATTATTAAATGTCCGTTATATGCTAGAAACTGTATTAAGTGCTGGATATGTCAAAAAGAAAAATAAAACAAACCAACCCTTTTACTTAAAGAGTTTATAATATAGTGGAGGAAGAACAGTATCCAAAAGGAAGCTGACAGAAATGGGGCTGGGAAGGCACTAGAGGAGTATCGTTCTTCATAGAATTGAAACCCAGCAGAATTATAGATGGAAAGTAGAGGGAGCTGAAGTCCAATTTCCATCCTTTCTAAAGGAAGGCTTATTTGAAGCATTGAGTGGTTTAATGCTTATCCTTTGACACATTCAGTTCACATATCTAACTGAAGGAGGACTTGACCACACATTTTCCTGAAATCAAGAATAAACATGTATTTAGACTACATGTTCCCTTTCTTTAATGTATTGCAAATATCATTATACTTCATTTTAAGATGAAAAAACTAAGTCAGAGATATAAAGAGATTTGTCTAGAATTAAGTCAATAAGCATTTTTAAACAGCTACTATGTGTCATGTACTATACTAAGCACTGAGTCACACAACTGGGATAAACAGAAAGTAATTTCATTTGGAAAAAGACAGAAGGCAACTTAATCATTTGATGATTTGATAAAAAGAAACCAAACTTCTTACTCTTTCCCATAGCAACTGATCAATGCATATATGTCTAAGTTTCATTCCTTTGGCACCTGTTTATAAAGATTCCTTTGTAATTAAATCTGACAATTATTCATAAGCAATATCAGTGTGTACATAGGGAAATAATCTTAAGCAACACATAAAAGGCAAAGGGAATGGAGGAGTTGGGGGAAGTATTGGGAAAAGTATAATGTTCTTTCCTTTAATTATCTAGATAAGCTCTATCTCAATTGAATTATCTGAATACAGACCTTCATTTCACTTTGCTGCCAAAAACTAAACGTGTAATGGTTTAAATAAAAGAGAAAGGAATGCAATTACCCTGCCAAGTTTGTGGTAGGGTGGACAATGACCTACCCTTTTTGTCATCTTCCCAAAATAGGTTCTGGGATATTTTGACCTATGTCAATATGATCCCCCATTTATTTGAATCCCATGCAGCTATTTTGCAGTACAATAGAAACTAACCAGTGGATTTGAATGATTTTCAAATTGTAAAAATGAAAATGCAATCTTGCACTTTTCAAATGATACAGACACAATCTTGTCTTCAGGAACAATTGAATTATATTGTTCAGGAACTCCATGTCCCTTACATTAATATCATTTTTCCCATTATAATATAACATTGCAGTATTACAAGATTTTTAATTTTCCAAATTAGTTTGCTTTGTGTCCTTTCCCTCATATTTCTATGCCTCATAAACAAGTTGATTATGATCCCAACTGAAGAATACCAATATTCAACTTGGGTTGTTTTTTTTTTCTTAAAAGAATTTCATTTTCTTGCTGATGAACAGATAATTCAATATTTCAGAGACACAATGGCATAATGGTTGGAGAGTCAGTATCAGAATCAGAACAATGTGGTTTCAAGTCTTGTCTTTTATATACTATGTTGAGAATGACAAGTACCTTCTCAATCTGTAGGCAACATAAATTTCAGAAAAGTTGCCAATTTACTTTGGTAGAAGAAATTCAATAGGATTTCCTGACATCATCATCACTTATCACCATCATCATAACAGCCAGAATTTCTACAGAACTTTAAGATTTGAAAAGCATTTTACCGATGTTACCTCCATTTTAATGGGAAAGACAATAGGCAAATATAAGTGAACGCAGCATAAAATATGAAGAGAATAAATAGCTATATAAAAGTAGTTTCAGGAGAAGGACACTAACAGCCAAAGGCATCAGGAAAGTCTTTGTGTGGAAAGTGGCACTAGAACGTTACTTTTAAGAAAAAGAAAGGGGATTCTCCAAGGCTGAAAAGCATAGAAATAAATTCAAGCAATAAGAGACAGTCAATGCAAAGGCAGTAGGTGCATTGATAGAGTTGGAGTCAGAAAGCCTCATTTCTCTGAGTTTGAATTTGACCTAAAACACTTCTTAGCTGTGTTATTCTGGACAAATCTTTTAACTCTGTTTGCCCACTTTTCTCAATTGTAAAATTAACTGGAGAAGAAAACAACAAATCATTTCAGTATCTTTGGTGAGAAAATCATCATACCTGACTGAAATGATTAAACAATAACAATACTGAAAACGTATATAGATAGCATCCAAAGGGATGTGTCTGAGTAACAATGAAAAGCCAATATTGCTGAGTCACAGGGGGAAAAGGAAGTGATAGATAATGACACTGAAAACACAGGTACAAAAATGTGTTTATGTATATATGTGTGTATATGTGCATATAGGTATGGATGTATGTTTGAAAAATTCCATCATGATGATATCTCCTTGTGTTCACACACACACTATATTATATTATATTATAATGGGGAAATGGCAGTATCATGGCCAATTTTCTACTTCATATATATGTGTGGGATGAAATAGAGAGATATTCTTTTTTCCATTCTCAAAAGGGCAAATGTTCAGCAGCATATCACATATGGAGGGGGAACTAGAGTTAAATGAGACTGGCTTTACATTTTAAGTCTATTCTGAGGAAAAGACATTTAATATTTATAGAGCCCTTAAAGGTTCTTAAAAATAATATAGTATAAAACACAATGTTATTGTTTTTTTTTTCCTAATCATTTCATAAGATGCAAGCAAACAGTCTTCATTTTGCTTGTGGTGGAAATTGTCTATTATTATTACTATATGCTTAAGGTAATTTTGATATTGCAAACCTGAAATAATAGAAATTTTAAAAACTAGTTCCCTGGAGAGAGAAAGCTAATCAGTATGATAACTGAATCTTGGAAGAATATAGGAGAATCTAGATGATAATATAAATAAGAATCAAGGAAAGATAATTATCATTGGCTGAACATCAGAACTTCCAGACTTTTAGCTAGGATCTAAAGGTCCAGAGGACTGGCTCAGTGAATTATGAATTATAGATCTAGTTATGTATGGGATCTCAAAGGCCTGCCAGTTGAATCATCTTATTTAAAGGTTTAAAAGGCTGGAGTCTAAGATCTGGGACTTGTCCAAAGTCACGATTATTGTAACAGAAACAACATATAAACTCAGTTCATTTGACTCCAGAGCTGAGACTATCTCCCATTTCTGAAGCTAGAAAGTAAAATTCTAATGGAAGATATAGATTTTTAATGGGAAAAGAAAGGCAACCTCTAGCTGTGTGACTCTGGTCAAGTCTTAACTCTTTTTGCCTCACTTTCCTCATCTGTAAAATTAACTGGAAAAGGAAACAGCAAATCACTTCAGTATCTTTTCTTAGATTTTTTGTACTATGTACAAAAAAGTAACCATGTAGGGGACAAACTTCAAAAAGTAATTTTCTCTACTCTCCAGGTATATGTTCTCTAAGGAATAAATAGAATGTCATGACAATCAGATAGTGAATAAGATGGAGAACACTCAAGGAGTTATGACTTACAAGGGCAAGGAACACTGAATCTTCCAGGAATGTAAATAAAAACTTAGAAAATCCAGGATAAAGCTTAGGAAAAGTATTTTTTAGAGGATCTCAATCAGAATGGATTCTCTTTTTCCAAGAATAGCGTGTCAATCTTTTCTGGAACCATCAATAACATTAGGAATTAAAAAAAAAAAAAACACCATTAACTAAAGGCCAAAAAATGTTCCAGGGCTTCCAGATAGGAAAATAGTTTCCACAAGAATCCATAAGGGATAATGAAAAGAGGGTTCTAAAACAGATAGGAAATTTAACAATCCTAACTTGCTGAAACTGTCTTAGGCTAAGAGCTTAACATTCATCCCAGATCGTATTAGGCTTAGCTGATGAAGGAAGAAAGGAAGGTTATCAAGCAGAAACAAGGAGGTGAAAAAATATTGACCTAAATCTATATTTGTACGAAATAACAGGATTAGTTTTTACTATTGTAAACCATAGGATTATAGGATTATGGATTTGGAGCTAGAAGGAAACTCTGATTTAATCTCATCCAAAACTCTCATTTTACAGATGAAGAAACTGAGATTGGTGGAGAGAACTAACTTGCCAGTACTATTCCACATGTAAAGTAAAGATTTAAATCAAGTTCTTCTAATACCTTCCACACAATTATAGTATTAAAATTTATTCTAGGAGAAGGATATGCTATATTTATGATTTTATTGGCAATATGTGTAAATATGTGTTATATGCACATATATATGTGCGCATACACACACAATCATACATATTTATTGAGAAGTCCCACATGAGGAAACATTAACTCTCTTTATTAAGTCAGGTGAAAATGACTTAGTTTATTTTAGTTTATAATCTTAATTTCATATTCTAAAATATTTAGTATGCCATGACATAAAAAAATTTAATGTAATTATTTCTCTTCATATATTAGCAGAGGGGATAAAAGGAAAATATAAAGGAGAATAGTGAGTTTATTCTGGAGATGACAGAGCAGCCAGTAAATTGAAGAAATTTAACAAGCATTTCTTCAGAATTTAAAACATTCTAGGCACTGTTAAACCCACATCATATAACAAATTGTTGGGAAAAGTATAAATCAATTTATCAGGAATTAGGTGAACATACTGAATTATATTTCACAATAAATGCTAAGTAGATGTGACTTTAATCTTAAAAATTTTGCTATGAAAAAAAAAAAAACTTAGAAGAGAAGCAGATTGTATATGTCTTGTAGCTATGGATGGGAGATGTATTTTTAATCAGACAATGAAAAGCTTCTGCTTTTCATTTATGTATACAAAAAGTTAATGCACATAGTATGAAAGAGAAGTTGGCAGATAAGGAAATATTACTGCAACAAATTTCTTTTGTTCAAGTTATGGTATCTAATATTCATATATATGTGTATATCATGCACATATGTACATGCATATGTGTATGGAGATATAGATATGTGTATATATACATATGTATACATGTATGTATGTATATAACTTTCCACTGCTGCTTCAACATTATCTATTCCTATCTTTTTTCATCTTTGTCAATTTGTAAGGTGAAAGATAAAATCTAATTTGCATGTATCCATATCTATGAATATATTGATTGGGTGTGAGTGTGTAACAAAATTCTATTCCCCATAAGTAAAAGTATAAAGTTCGCTCCCCCAAAATGTACAGCTATTAACAACTATAAAGCATAATGCTTAAAATCACTAAAAATAAAAGAAATACAAATCAAAACAATTGAGGTTTCAATTCATACCCTGCAAATTGACAAATGATAGGAATAGCCAATGTTGAGGAGAAAAAACACTAGTGCATTGGTAGAAGAGTGAATCCATACAACCATTTTTCAGAAAGCAAGTTGAAATTACACAAATAAAGTGACTGCAATGTTCATATCCTTTGACCCAGAGATTCCCTTCCTAGTTAAGTTCTAAGAAAGGCACCAATGAGAAGAAAAGCTCTATATGCACCAATATAATTATATCAGCACTTTATGTGACAACAAATTAGTAATAAAGTAGATGGCAGTGGACTAGAATGCTAAACAATTATGATACAGAATATAGTAGAATATTAATGCGCTGTAAGAAATGATTAATATGATCAATACAGTGAAGCAAGGAAAGATCCAGATTTGAATGAAGAAAGCTCAACCAAAAAAAAAAGAATATATGAAATTTAAAGTGGAATTTGAATTAAATATGGAATTTAAAGTACAAATTAAAGTGGAAAAACAATGACAAGATATATAGAAAATGTAAATATGAAAAAATTTAAAGAACAAGCATTATGTGAAAAAACAGCTATATATAGAGATTTCCCTACAGTTTTGCTGCGGTAGAAGGTCCGCAAGTCTTGTATATTGAACATATTTTCAAACATTTTTCAATATATTGATCAGTTTTGCTGAATTTTTTTTCTTTCTTTTTATTTTCTGTATTAAAATACTATATGTTATATGGAATAAATCTCTATGAAAGGGAAGCAAAAGAGGGAAACTAGAGTGAAGTTATTTTGATATAAAAAGAAATCCAAAAGACATCAATAAAAACTTATATAAAAAATCCATTACTCAGTTTTATGCAGAACATTAAAATATACAATGTGGTAAAATGTTAACAATGCTGACAGAGTCAAGCGAGACCTGTTTTTAATCTCTCCTTTACCACTTACAAGTTTTATGATTTTTGATAAACCATTTAGAAGAAAGGAAGGGAGGGAAGGGGAAGGAAGAGAAGGAGAAGGGAAAGAAGGAGGGAGAAAGGGAGGAAAGGAGGGAGGGAAGAAGGAAAGAAAGGAGGGATGGAGAAAAGGAGGGAGAAAAAGAGAGAGGAAGGGAGGGAGGAAGAAAGGGAGGAAGGAAGGGAGAGAGGAAGGGAGCAAGGAAGGAAAGAAGGAAGGAAGGAAAGGAGGGAAGGAGGGAGGGAGGAAGAGAAGAAGCAAGGGAGGGAGGGAAGGAGGAAGGAAGGGAGAGAAGAAGGAGGGGAGCAAGGAAGGAAGGAAGGAAGAAAGGCGTAAATAAAGATACACTTGGTCAAATCTAATTACAATTAATAATATTGCCCCCAAAATATACTTAATTAAAAGCCAATAGTTCTTAATACCATGAAAGATTTTGCACATATACCTTCCTTTTCATAAATGGACTTCATCTATAGAACCACAGAAGACATAAACTCTCTATTTATGAAAATCCAAAGATAATTTACATTTCAAGAAAAGGGCTATAACTGAGACATCGAAATCTTCTTGTCTGCATTTGGCTCATTTTTTTGAAGGAGGAATAAAGCCTGGAGATTATCACAATTATTATCTAGATAATTTAAGAAGCAATCTTTATGAGAATCAGGTGGATGGCCTGCTAAGCCTGACATTTTGATAAACAAATTGACTAGCCATAATTCTAGAGCTATAGCACTAGAACTATGGTGCTATAAATTTCAGAGATTTTTTTTATTATTTTATTCTATGTTTCACCCAAAAACTCACAAAGGATGAGTATGGGATTTGGAATCAGGAAGATTTCAGGGCAAATCCAGCCTCAGACACTTGTTAGCTATGGGAGTCAAGGCAAGTCACCTAAGCTTTTTGAGTTTTATTGTTTTAATCTATACATGGGGATAGTGATATTATCTATATCACTGAATTGATGTGTTAATATAAAGTGTTTTGAAAATTTTAAAATATTATATGAATGTTAACTGTTACCATCATTTTCATGATTATAATTATAATTGTCATTCTTGCTATGCACTAAATAATCTCACTTATTTGAAGTTATAAGTTAAAATATAATTCAAGTCATAATTATATTTATAAAAATTGTACAAACTTTTAAAAACATGAAATATTCCATTTTTTAAAATGTTTTCACAATGTATTTTTTTTTATTTTTAACCTTGTTAATAATAAATCAATTTGAAGAAGAAATAAGGTTTTAATTTGGTATTTTCATGAAAAAAGTTCCATAAACATGCTTTTGATTTGGTGATATTTTGTTTTTCTTTGTTAATTAAAAATAATTCAAGTACAAGTCAAAAGTACATGAGACTCACTAAACCTAATGGAATCTTAAGACATTGTATTACTTATTTTGAAAGAAATATCTAGTACCACTTCAAATAACAATGATAAATTAGGATCATCCAACCTGTTTGAATCTCATCATAAAAGGATAAATGAACTCTTTTAAAGAAAAGATGAGATCAATATCCTGGTTTGAAACAAATGTCAGTTAATTGGTTTGATAGCTTAATTCTATGACTCAGAATAGCCCAAATCCAAATAGGTTTGTGTTACACTAGATTAACTCTATTTTATGGTGATAGGCAAAAATCCTAATGCAAAATGCTTTTCTTAAACATCTATTATGTGCAAAGCACAGACCTAGGGACTGAGAACATGGGGGCTAAGGATAAGAGATAAGACTTGTGCTGCTTAGCCCGGATAATAATAGAACTATATGTATAGAATTGCACATTTTTAACACATATTGGATTAATTGCTGTCTAGGGGAGACAGGTGGGGGAAAGGGAGACAGAAAAAATTGGAACAAGGTTTTGCAAGGGGTGAATGCTGAAAACTATCTTTGCATGTATCTTAAAAATAAAAAGCTTTAATAAAAAGGATAATAATAGAATGAGGTATAGATAGAAGTTCCAAAAATAAAGAGAATCAATTTCAATATAAAGAAAATAAAAAAATATGTCAACAGTTTGAGCCACTCAAACAAAAGTAAAGAGGACTGTTTCAAGAGATAATGAATTTGCCCTACATCTTTAAGTGAAAATTGGATTGGGGTATTCTGCAGGGAATCTTACAAGATTGCTGTAGGACTGAGATCACTAACAACTCTGGGCACCTGTAATTCTGGAAATTACTATTAGAAATTATCAACTAAAAGTAAAAAACAAAAACAAAAAAACCTGAATTTTATTCTATCTTAATCTAGTTTCATCTAGAATCTCTTAGAGATTCACATCCCATCGCTCTCACAGCCTAATTCCACAGTGTAGAGTCTGCTTTTCTAACTTCTCATCTTGCCCCTCAGTATTACAAGTAATTCTCTACTCCAGGCAAAGGTTTTATGTCTTAACTTTTCATATAGTTCTCTAAATATATACATGTATATAATTTTGTTCATTTATTCCACATACTGCTGTTATTTTGTTAATAGACACAAATGTATTTACAATTCAGAACATTTGTATTTATTCAACTTGATTATATTTTCCATTTGCTACAGTTCTGTCTCTATGTCTCTCTCTATGTCTCTATCTCCCTATTTCTCTCTGTCTCTCTTTGGTGTGTCTGTCTTTCTCCCTCTCCTTCTCTCTCCCTCTCTCTTCCTCTCTCTCATATTTTTCACTCCTTAATTCTTACCAGTCATTATTTTTCTGTGTGTTTGTCTTTTGGTTGCTTTTATATATCTCCAACTTTCAAAGTAAATCCTACCAGTCAAACAATGTTTATAGAATATTTTATGTTAATAGTCAGTCTGCTTAAATTGCATGCTGCCAGGTCTTCCATATCATTCTGCTTTGCCCTCAATTCCTGATGGCCACAGATCTTTTCATCCTGTTTGTCTCAATAACTAGATATATGTTCTGAAAATATTGTTCATACAGGCCATACTTCTGAAATGCCAGAAACTACAAATATGCTGCACCTGAATTTTTTTGAACACTAAAATGAAAGGAAATACTTTATTCTTAGTTCAGTTCAACAAGCATTGTACAGGTCAGATACTATTTAAGTATTAAAGATGAATCTATATAAATTATCAGTGTGTTTGGGTTTCATCAATTAAAAAAATAGCTGGGGCAGTTAGAAAGAAAATTTCCATTTAAAACAACTCCAAAATGTGTACAAATAAATCTTAATCAAGATATTACTGGGGACCATATTACTGAAACTACACAAAAAAAGTCTTTATACAAATAGACAAGTTTAAATAATTGGAAAAAGATGAATTGTTCATGGTAAGTTATGTCAATATAATAAAAATAAAAATTCACCTAAATTAATTTACCTATCATAATGAAACCAAATTAGACCATTATTCCATTAAAGATAATTTTATAAAGCAAAAAATAGCAAAATTTACCTGGAAAAAATAAAAGGTCAAGAGTAAGTGAGAAGAAAAGGGGCCAAAAATACTAAACGCTAAATAAAGTATGTTACAAAGTAGAAATCATAAAAATAATTTGTTATTCATTTAAAAATAGAAAAGACTGAGCACACATCATACTAAAACAAACAAATGATCATGGTATTCAATAAACTCAATGACCTCAGTTCCTGAGATATGGATTCCTTCTCCAGAAAAAAAAAATGAAAAAAAAAAAAACTGAGAAAAGTGCAGAGCAGTCTGGTAGAAATTAAATGTAATCTAAAACTTTCTATCATATAACAAGATAAGCTCCAAATGAAAATATGGTTCAGCTAAAACAGGTCACATGATAAAGAAATTAGAGGAGCAAGCAATTGTTTTTCTTTTTTAAAATTAATTCAGATCTATGGAGAGTGGAAGAATTCATAATCATACAAAGGTCAGAAGAGGAGAGCGTAAGATAAAATGGGTATTTTTGATTATATAAGACTTTTGCATGTTTGCAAACAAATTAATGCAGTTACATTAAAAGGGAAAGAGTTGTCTGGGGAAAACTGTAGTCATTTGTTTTTCTTTACAAAAGCTTCATATACAAGATACACATAAAACTAATAAAAATTTATAACAAAAGCCACTCCCCAAAAGATAAATGGTCAAATGATATGAATTGGCATTTTCCACAGGAAGAAGTCCAAGCTATCAACAACATTTTTTTTAAATCTACAAATCAGTAATGAGCAAAGATATTCAAATTAAAACAACTCAAATTCTACCTTATACTTATCCTTCAGATTTGCAAAGTTAACCAAAAAAAGAAAGAAAACGACAATTGTTGGTATAGAAAAACTTATTCACAAATACACCGATGATGGAGATGTTAATTGGTCTAGTCATTCTGAAAATAAATTTGGAATTATGTCCAAAGTATTACTAAACTGTACATACCCTTTGACCCAGCTATATTGCTAGTAGGTACCACAAAAAGGTCAAAGACAAAAGAAAAGAATCCTTATATGCAATGAGATTTCTGGGAGCTTTGTTATTGTTATTACACAGGACTAGAAACTAAGGGACTAGAAACAACTAATTGAGGGGTGACTAAAATAATTAATATGTCAGAATATATAAAAAATGAAAAAGGAAGGACAGTTTCAGAGACTCTCAAAAAGACCTCTGTGGACTGTTACAAAATGAATCGTCATAATGTATACAAATATACACACACACAGACACACACACACACATACACACACAAAGAGAGAGAAAGTACAATTCATAGTATAACTGGTATATAGAATAAACTAAAGGGAGAAATTTTCATGTCTTAAAATATTCTCTGATATATCATGATGCTGAGAATGGATAAACAGGTAGAAATCTTAATGAAGATTTCAATTCAATATGGGAAAAACTTTCAAATGATTGGAGCTCTCCAACAATGGGAATAAGATGCCATTTGTAATATTATGTTCACTATTTCTAGAAACAGAAAAGAGAATTGAGTGATTATCTGAGATTTTGCAGAAAGGATTGTTATAATGGATAGATGGTTGAATTAAATGACATTTACAATTTTGTCTGGCTCTTACATTTTATGAATCTTTATTTTTAATCACTTTTAATTTAAATGTAATCCAGTCACTCCTGGTGTCAGATATAAAGACCATAAGGCAGAAGGGGAAAGGATCTTTCCTTGTATTTGGGAAGAATTCAAATTTGTCTCTAATTTACTAACTGGCTAACTGCCAGTCAATAAATTAACTTCTCAATGTCTTTTTTTTTAATAACGCTTTTTATTTTCAAAACGCAGGCATAGATAGTTTTCAACATTCACCCTTGCAAAACCTTGTATTACAAACTTTTTTCAACTTCCTTCCTCCCTCATACCCTTCCCTAGACAGCAAATAATCCCATATATGTTAAGCATGTGCAATTCTTCTATATGTATTTCTATAATTATCATGCTGTACAAAAAAATCTGATCAAAAAAATAAGAAAACAAAACACAAGCAAACAACAAAGTGAAAATGCCATACTCTGATCCACATTCGGTTCCCTTAGTCCTTTCTCTGGGTGCAGATGGCTCTCTCTATCATAAGCCTATTGGAACTGGCCTCAATCCTTTCATTGCTGAAAAGAGCCACATCCATCAGAATTGATCATCATATAATCTTGTTTCTGTGTATAATGATCTCCTGGTTCCACTTACTTTAGTTAGTTGTAAGTCTCCCCAAGCCTCTCTGAAATCATCCTATTGATCGTTTCTTATAGAACAATAATATTCTATAACATTCATATACCATAATTTATTCACCATTCTCCAATTGATGAGCATCTACTCAATTTCCAGTTTGTTTGTCACTACAAAAAGGGCTGCCACAAACATTTCTGCATATGTGGGTCCTTTTTTCCCTTCTTTAACATCTCTTTGGGATACAGGCCCAGGAGACACACTGATGGATAAAAGGGTATACACGATTTGACAGCCTTTTGGATATAGTTCCATATTACTCTCCAGAATAATTGGATCAGTTCACAACTGCACCAACATTATATTATTTTTCCCACATTCCCTCCAACATTCTTCATTATCATTTCCTGGCAAATTAGCCAATCAACCTCTCAGTGTCTTAAGTGACTTTCTTTGGATTGTAAACTACAAATGAGTTTCTTAATTGCTTCTTTGGAGGAAATTCCTTCCATTTATGAAATTGTAGGTCTGGACATCTCGCATTGCTTTCCCCTAAAAAAATTAAGCAAGAATTCAGTGAATACAAGAATACTTCTCATTTGGCTATTGAGCAAAATAACTTTAGAACAAGCTAGCAAAGACAGCCACAGCTCTGATGGCAAGGGCCCAAATTTAGGTGATCATGGACAATTTATCTACTTATTGGTGTCAAATGAAAAACATCCTGACAACCAAAATCCTCTCTTCTGCCTCAACTATTTGTTTAACATTTGCCCTTTTTTCTTGCTGAAAAGCCCAAAAGTCACTTTTCCCCTTTTCTGCTCTAGAAAGTCAACTTCCAAAAGGATTCTTATTTGCACTGAAAAACTTTTTTTAAACAAAACCTGAGAATACTTAAATCATGAGAATGATTTCATTATCTATATCACAGGTAGATCTCCTAAAGATACTGCTCCCAGAATTTTAGGTCCTTCATGTTATCAACATTTGCAAGTGAACTAGCCTGTGGCGAGAGCCATATGAGCTGTAAAGTCACCCTCCTAGTGTAAAAACCCTCTTCCTTTTAATTCATAGTCATCTCACCCTTAGTAAGGTATGGGCTTTGGCTGCAAATCATTTTCTTCCCAGCCTTCCAACCCCTAAAAGGCAACAGAGAAAACAATTCCATCATACATTCAGAATCTTCCAAGTCAGTTAAATATGCAAAATACTTTAGCAAGGGGTGATAATAGATGTTACCACAGTTCGTAAGCCCAAAGAAGTCTTTGAACATAAGAAAGGTAAGGGAGCTTTGGGATACAAATGGAGGGAATAGGTCTCATCCCTACCTGCTGCAGGTTTCATTCCACTCTTGGGCCACTGGTCACAGATCCACAACTTTTACTTACTCTAGTAGATCAAACTACCACCTATGATGTTTGGGCAACTCTTTCAAGGCAAGTAGCCCAATGCCTACTCTCTCATTGTAATGTACGTTTAACAATGACAATAGTCAAGTCTAAATGAGGCTCCCCAAGGCCATTGGCTAGAATGAAGTGAAGGTCAAACTCCCTGAAGAACTAAGAATGACTCAAACGAAAGTTATCTATGGTATATTAAAGTCAAAATTCCCACCAGTGCCTTCTCACACAAAAGAAAAATGTCCCTACTTCCTCACAACAGCTGGTCTAATAGTCTTTCCCAGGTTCCTCTTACACCTGCCCTTTTCCCCTAAATGGCTGAATTCCTACTAAGACTATGATATCATGTTACACAAAAAATGCTAGATAGTTTGGAATAAATCAGAATAAATGTCAATTTTAGGGAGAGACCTTGACCCAATTCTTAGTTCTAAAGACTCTTAAATTAATGATATTTAATTTTTTTAATCATAGGCTTCATCATTGATCAGGTAAATTATAAGGATCCCATTTCACAATAATGATTGTTGCCTTCATTTGTAATAGAAAAACATGCTTACTTTCCATCAAAGATTAATGAAAATAAAGATGTATTTTATTCTAAGTTCACAGACTGCCTGAAATTGAACTGTTGAATACACAAACACAAATATTAAGAATATCTGTTCTAAGGAAACTATAGGACTCAATTCTATCCTCTAATTTGTCTGTTCCTCCCTTATAGATATCATTATTTTGACTACATATATTTAAGATATTCACAAATCAGGAATTGCAAGGCTATCATTCTAATTAAACTAATAGTTTATATAGCAAATCTTTATGCATAAAGCTATGTATGACCTGCTATGCTTATCCTACCTAATATAATATCATTTTCCAAATGTATAAAGTTTAATACTAAACAGAACTATTAATAAGGAAACATGAAACATAAATTCCAAATAACAGTATCCACCTAATATACCAGCATTCCAGCTTTGAAAGAATACATATAAAAAAAAAAACAGTTTTTTTTTTTTACTTCTGAGAAAACACTGCAAAACACTCTTTTATCTTATTTCCATATCTTAGTTGTTCAATACCTGCTTTAAACCTGCTTCCTTTCTGAAGATTGCTAATTATCTTTCATAAAATTGCTTTCTATATTTAAATCTCAATTTTCCTGTAAGTGCTGAGGTATTTAAACTGACTTGAGAGTAGCTCAAAATGATGCTGAAATGTTCAAATAAAATATACCAGTGAATAAAGGAAAAGTTATAAAACACTCCATCAATCAGCAGGCACTGTTTTTTAAGATGTATCTTTTGTCCTATGTATTAGGACAAAATGAGGTGAGTAGCTAAACATTTATCCATCAAGTCTGATTATTTCTTCAGATAGTTCACATAACTGAAATAAAATCTTTTTTTTCTTCACCACTCTTCTAATATTTTTTTGTTTGCTTTTTGTTTTACTATGTGAAACTCTGATGCTTATGTAAATTTCTGCCTGATCATTTTCTCTAAGCACTTGTTTTGCTAAAGATGAGATAATATATTTTTGATTAGTACATGAAATGAAAACTAAGCCAACAGATGTATATTGAAAAAATAAATCCAAAGAATGAAGAATAAGGCCCAGAGAAGAATGAAGGTAAGAACCTTTCTGGCCTGGAGACCTTCTTAGTTCTTGGATAGGGTTATATGAATAAAGTAATCATCAATGATAAGGAGTCTTCCTGAAAGGCAGGATCTTCCAGAATGAAAAGGCTGCTATGTCATGGTAGTGAAGGAAGCCTCAAAAAATAAGATGGCTACTGACAAATTTTGGATAAAGAAATCTGAAAAGAGTATGAACAAGAGGGATGGAGAAGTAAACATTACTGGCCTGGAAGCTTCTTAAATTAGAAGTTCTGAGAGGAACATTAGAGTACTTCCTCAATGAGATCTATAATCATTCAAAATAATTTAGTCTAACAATAATACACAGAGTAAAATCCAAGGTAATGAAGAGAGATCGTTGTCCAAATCATCATATGCTATTGGATGGGCATCCCATTGAATTGACTCATAACTTTAAAAAATTAATTTGAATAGACAGTAAATGACCTGGGCCCAACATCAATTAGAAAGAGGCAGGGAATTCATGCAGCATCTTCAATAATTTTAGATTTACATTTGGGATTAAATATTAAAATAAGACAAAATCTAATAATTACATATTTTTAAAAACCTGTATGGCTTTGCTGATATTACGTCATTATAAAAACTGACATGAGAGTAGCTCAAAATGATGCTGAAATGTTCAAATAAAATATACCAGTGAATAAAGGAAAAGTTATAAAACACTCCATCAATCAGCAGGCACTGTTTTTTTAAGATGTATCTTTTGTCCTATGTATTAGGACAAAATGAGGTGAGTAGCTAAACATTTATCCATCAAGTCTGATTATTTCTTCAGATAGTTCACATAACTGAAATAAAATCTTTTTTTTCTTCACCACTCTTCTAATATTTTTTTGTTTGCTTTTTGTTTTACTATGTGAAACCCTGATGCTTATGTAAATTTCTGCCTGATCATTTTCTCTAAGCACTTGTTTTGCTAAAGATGCGATAATATATTTTTGATTAGTACATGAAATGAAAACTAAGCCAACAGATGTATATTGAAAAAATAAATCCAAAGAATGAAGAATAAGGCCCAGAGAAGAATGAAGGTAAGAACCTTTCTGGCCTGGAGACCTTCTTAGTTCTTGGATAGGGTTATATGAATAAAGTAATCATCAATGATAAGGAGTCTTCCTGAAAGGCAGGATCTTCCAGAATGAAAAGGCTGCTATGTCATGGTAGTGAAGGAAGCCTCAAAAAATAAGATGGCTACTGACAAATTTTGGATAAAGAAATCTGAAAAGAGTATGAACAAGAGGGATGGAGAAGTAAACATTACTGGCCTGGAAGCTTCTTAAATTAGAAGTTCTGAGAGGAACATTAGAGTACTTCCTCAATGAGATCTATAATCATTCAAAATAATTTAGTCTAACAATAATACACAGAGTAAAATCCAAGGTAATGAAGAGAGATCGTTGTCCAAATCATCATATGCTATTGGATGGGCATCCCATTGAATTGACTCATAACTTTAAAAAATTAATTTGAATAGACAGTAAATGACCTGGGCCCAACATCAATTAGAAAGAGGCAGGGAATTCATGCAGCATCTTCAATAATTTTAGATTTACATTTGGGATTAAATATTAAAATAAGACAAAATCTAATAATTACATATTTTTAAAAACCTGTATGGCTTTGCTGATATTACGTCATTATAAAAACTGACATGACTATGATCTCCAAAGACTCAAATTGTCAGGTGATTTAAAGGTTAATGTAAAGACACATGGGGAGCATAAATTTGCTACAACTGAATAGCCATGATCTTTTACAGGCAAGAAATGATTTATATGATATCCATACGATTTATGATAGGAAAAGAAGATGAATATATCCACCTCTATGGTTTTACTGAATGTATTCAACACACTGGGTACATACTGTGTAAAGAATGTATTGTAGAACATGCATTTAAAAAACACAGGAGAGGAGGAAAGATTTTGTTACCAAAGAACTAGAGATCATTATTGATCACAAAAGAGAAAATTTTGATTATATCAAGTTAAAAAAGTTTTGTACAAACAAAACTAATGCATACACTATTAGAAAGGAAGTAATAAACTGGAGAAACATTTTTATATGCAAAGGTCCTGAAAAAAGGCCTCATTTCCAAAATATATAGAGAATTGGCTCTAATTTATAAGAAATCAAGCCATTCTCGAATTGATAAATGGTCAAAGGATATGAACAGACAGTTTTCGGATGAAAAAATGTAAACTATTTCTAATCATATGAAAAGATGCTTCGGATCATTATTGATCAGAAAAATGCAAATTAAGACAACTCTGAGATATTATGACACACCCCTCAGATTGTCTAGAATGATAGGAAAAGATAGTGATGAATGTTGGAGGGGATGTGGGAAAACTGGGACACTGATACATTGTTGGTGGAATTGTGAATGCATCCAATCATTCTGAAGAGCACTTTGGAACTATGCTCAAAAAGTTATCAAACTGTGATCCTTTGATCCAGCAGTATCACTTCTGGGCTTATATCCCAAAGAGATCTTAAAGGAGGGAAAGGGACTTGTATGTGCAAAAATATTTGTGGCAGCTCTCTTTGTAGTGTCTAGAACCTAGAAATTGAATGCATACCCATCAATTGGAGAATGGCTGAATACATTGTGGTATATGAATATTATGGAATATTATTGTTCTGTAAGAAATGACCAACAGGATGATTTTGGAGAATCCTGGAGAGACTTACATGAACTGATGCTGAGTGAAATGAGCAGAACTAGGAGATCATTATACACAGCAACAAGAAGAGTGTATGATGATCAATTTTGATGCAACATGGCTCTCTTCAACAATGAGATGAACCAAATAAGTTCCATTTGTTCAATAATGAAAAGAACCAGCTACACCCAGTGAAAGAACTATGGGAAATGAGTGTGGACCACAACATAGCATTTCCACTCCTTCTGTTTTTGTCTGCTTGAATTTTTGTTTTCCTTCTCAGGTTATTTTTATCTTATTTCTAAATCTGATTTTCTTATGCAACAAGATAACTGTATAAATATGTATACATATATTTTATTTAACATATATTTTAACATATTTAACATGCATTGGTTTACTTGCCATCTAGGAAAGGGGGTGGCGGGTAGGAGGGGAAAACTTGGAACAGAAGGTTTTGCAAGGGTCAATGGTGAAAAATTACCTATGCATATGTCTTGTAAATAAAAAAAACTATAATAATAAAAAAAACAGGAAAAGAGGTGTTCTAATTTTATGTGCATTATTGAAGGTTGTATCTATATCATCAAATCACAAATCCAATGAGGCTAATTGAAGAATTTTTTTAATTATAACACAATAGGATATTAACATTGAAAAATGCACAAATAAAATCCATGTCACTAAAATTAGGTGAGATCCAATTAGAGGGAGAAAAATGTATCATTTCTATGATAAAGTTCAGATATCCAAACTATGGGATCTGATTCAAATATATAAGGACAAGAAACATTTCCCAATAGATTAATGATAAAAGCATATTAATAGTCTTTCTCACAAGAATAACTTGAAAGAATCCACATGCATATTAAAATGCCTCATCTAACTAATAATTAGAATAATGCATGCTAAAACAGGTCTTTTTTCTGTGTCACCCTCCAAAAGATGATAAAAAGGAAAATAAGAATTTTTGGAAGGGCTGTGGGAAGATAGAAACACTAATGCATTGGTAATAAAACTTTAAATTGACCCAACTTTTCTCAAAAAATATAATTGTAGCCTCAAAGCAATTTTACTTTGCATACATTTTGACTCAGGAACATTGATATTAGAATAAATGTAAAGACATCAAAAGAATATAGAAAAGAATATGTACAAAAATATTTATAATGGCTCATTTGGGGATAGCAAGAACTGGGAACATTGGGACCTACCAATGGGGGACTAGATGAACAGTTTATAGTATACAAGGATAATGGAATAGCATTGCACCATAAGACATGTTGAAAGGAATAATTTCATGAAAACCTGAAGAGGTTTGCCTTACATAAAGAGCAAGTCATGGCTTTCTATACACAGATACTCATATATAAACTATTGGCTTTATTTGAAGTACTTAAAATTCTTGATTTGTCAACATAAATTGAAATCTTAACCAAGAACCAAGAAAATAGCTTATATACCACAAGATAAAGAATAAAAAAAATTACTTTGAAAAACTTATGAACAACTATGACTCCAGAGGACTAGTGATGACATACAGTACCCACCTCCTAATAGGTGATAGTCTTAAGGATGATAATGAAAAACACTTTCAGACATGACCAGATATATGGATTTGTTTTGCTTGACTATATGCTTGTTATAAGAGCTGTTCATTTTTTTAACTTGGGGAAAGGGAGCAATCTCAGAGTAGAAGGATCTTTATAATAAAACTGTCAATTTTTTGAAAGGAAAAAATGGGGAGAAAGTGCTCACTAAATGATTTAAAATAGCGAAGTGAATTGCTGGAATGACAGCTTTATAAACTACATATTGAATACATATTGAATATTGAATAATATGTACTATTTATTAACTATACATAATAGAGATTTACATTTTCATAAACTGATTATTTGTCCTATTTTGCATGTGGAAAGGCTTGTTTAACTTGGTGTTCGTTAAGTTTAGAATAATATTTTAAAGGGACCTCACTCTCACATAGAAATGGTTTTGGGTTTTTTTTCAGTAAGGAAATAAGTTTAGTTCTATTTTTGCACAACAAAGATGTTTCCTCCCACCATAAAATGTCTTAACAGCAGAACTAATGTCCTTCTCCTATATACGTGGGGGATAAGAAATTCTGAGATCAAAGTCAATAACAACGCATCCCAGACCTGGAACAAGACTCCAGCACCTTGGTGGCAGAAGGATGGAAGTAGAACTAAAGGACAGGTAGAGGTCAGAAACAGAGATCCTGGAGTAAGGAGCAGGATAAAGACTCAATAGATGAGAAATAGGTATAATCTTTCATTGTGCAGCTGAAAAAAAATTCAAGAAAGTGGAAATACTTGGAAATCTCTCATACTGGACTAACGCCTTATTCTATCCCTTTGTTTTCTTTCAGGGTCCTTATCACTGTCCAGTCATTTTCCTTTTTTATCACTACTATCTCTTATTTTCCTAACTGGGATTTCTCTTTTTCTCTAACTCCTTGGGGAAAAGAACACAATCTCAGGAATTCTCCTCTGCACTCTTTCTTAAATCAAGCAAATAGCTCCTTTGAAGTTTTAAAACAATTTTTAAAATTGTCACTTACTACAGAAAGATAGCATTTTTTCAGGTATCAGTCAATTTGTAAGTATCTCTTCAGTGTCTACTATATGGACAGCCGAGGTGTTGCAAAATGCCTTTAAATCTGGGTAAATGTTAAGAGGAACTAACATGAGAATAAGACAGGGTTGGGGATGATTCGTATATATCTTCTCATTTTTTCTTCAAAAACATGCAAGGAGGATACAACATAATTAGCAATGGACTTGGGACCAGGAAAATCCTGGGTTAAAATTTTGATTGACATTATTTAAATGGCCCTAGTCAATAGTCTACGTGCTTCATTTGTAAGACTGGGCAAAAAATTTTGCTCTACCTATCACCACAGTGTTATAAGGAACATACTTTCAAAACCTTAAAGCCTGATATAATTATTTTCTGTTTAAGGTAATAAAGGAATATTATGTATGGTCTTTTTACACAAGATGAAAAAATGAACCTCAAAGAAGTTAAACCATTCACCTAAGGTCATAAGTACTATAAATGGCAAAGCCTGGTGGTAGGAAAAGCATAGTAGATTTGAGAATTAAAGGACCCAGATTCAAATCCCAAGTGTATCCTTAACTGTTTCTTTGACTTTAGATGATGCAATTCATCTCTTTAATTTTCAGCTTCATCTTTAATAATAATAACACCTAGCATTAAGATAGCATCTTAAGATTTACACAGTACTTTCCATGTTATATTCTTACAATATCACTGAGAGGGAGATGGTTTTATTATCTTCATTTTACAGAGAAGAAAACTGAGGCTAATGGAGGTATACACATGTATAGTAAGTATCTGAGGCAATTAATTGTAATAGATGACCTACAATAAATGTTCTTGTTCAAAACGTATAATTTTGATTAAGACCTAAAATCATATTTTCTGACTCTAGGAAGAAGATATACACGAGATATAATTGAAAGCAGTGCTTTAAAAAATCCAATAGTGTAGCCATAGAGTCATAATAAAATGAAATTGTGAAAACAAATAGAGCACATTTTGTAAGAAAAATGAAATACAGGTTGGTGAGGGCGGGAAGAAGAGGGAGATTTCAGGGGAAAGCTTGAGTCATTCTTTTGTTATTTTTTAATAACACCCTGACAGCTTTCTGTTCAATAGGCAAGAATTCATTGCAGAAGCCTCTTGTCTAACAGAATAGGGCTTAGCAAGTGATTGAAAAATGCCTATGCCCTTTGAGAAATTAAATTTCCTCGTTTAGATGATAATGAACAAGATCGTCCTTTTTTATCAAAACCAATTAGAAAGCTGTGCAAGGATCTGGAATGCACTTGATCTATATTTGAAATGACTTGTCCCTAGGCCTTCACAGTGAAATATTTTTAGGAGTAACAATAGCAATGGGCCAGAACGCAAGGAAACTGCCTGGTTAGCACTGAATGCCCTGAGGAGGGTGATATTGAAAGTGCCCTTAATAAGTGCATTTCGAATTCTGTGTCAAAGAAAGAAAACTGCAGAGAACAAGAGATTGTCTTCCTTCTCCCAAGATACCAAAGGGCCTTCCCGATAGACTGGGAATTGTATTATCAAGCTAAAGTCAAGGGGTAAGTGCAGAGATTTTAAAAGAAATTGTAAAATGGACTGAGCTATAAAAATGTGGGGCTGGAGTTGGCTGTAAATTTCTGCGGCAGTAATGGCCATAGTCCTGAATCCCTGTAATGTCATGAGAATAAAGGAAGTGTAGCATGAGCAGTGGACTTAGCAGATTTATGAAAGACTGGTGTCTTCTATGAAAGGAGAAAAGCAAATCAAATTAGGGGAGGAGAGATTAATAGAATCTCATCAGATCCTAATTCGGAGATAGTAATATGCCTCGTAAATTGTTCCTCTCTTCAAAAGCAATGGTTTGTCCCATCCTCAAATCACCCCTCCACAACTGGAAATAAAAATCTATAATGATAGGTAGCATATAATGAAACCGTAAGAAAAGTCAGTGTTTGATGGACTCGTGACAGCAGGGAGCTGTGTTAAAGTTAAATAAAAGAAATACGTTTTATTTCTTTACTCCCTGTTTTCTTGACTGCCTCCCTTTGTACCTATGTACAAAGTGGGTCTAAAAGCAGATATCAAGTCTAGAGTTCTCAGTCAATATTATATGCAAGTACAGAGAAGAAAGGGAGGAAAGAAGCATTTAGAAAGACCTTTGGATATATAGAGCACTCTGATAGCTTTATAAATGTGATCTCATTTTTTTTTCCTTATGACATCCTGAGGATGTAGGTACCATTATTATTCCCTTTTAGAGATGAAGAAACTGAGGCTGAGCAAGGTCAAATAACTTGCCCAAGTTCACACTGATTTTAAAATCAGATATTCTTGACTCCAGTCTCAGTATTCTATCCACTGCACCACCCAGTTGCTCTATAACGAGAGGGAAAAAAGTCTCAGGTGTCAAATTTGAATCAATAATCAAAAATAATCCCCAAGTGTTCACCAGTGCTGTCCCAGAAGGTAATGCTTTAACACTTTTCAAGTTCCTACAGTATCTCATTGTTTGGTCTGATTGTGTAATATTCTATATTTTCTTCCAAGCAATATATTACACAGGAGCATCTTGGCAAGATTAAGTGTCAGATTAAGAGATTATGAAAGTATATATTGTATCTAGGGTATACTGCAACATACTTAACATATATAGGATTGCTTGCCATCTAGGGGAGGGGGAGAAGAAAGGGAGAGGAAAAAATCAGAACAGAAATGAGTGCAAGGGATAATGTTGTAAAAAATTGCCCTGGCATGGGTTCTGTCTATAAAAAGTTATTATAAAAATTAATTAATTAATTTTTTGAAAAACAGATAGATTATGAAAGTATTTGCAGTTATTAACTATGAAACCAGAGTCAAATCTCTAAATGTTAGTTTTTTTATCTATTAAATGGAATAATAGAGCCTAAATCCCAAGTTTCTGATGAGGAAAGCATTACATAAATGAGAATTATTATTGCTGTCACTAAGTCCTTATATACCATTCTTTGATTTATTCAACTATTTTCCAATTGATGGCCATCTTTCCTTTGGAATGTTTCTTGGATTAACTCTTTATTCCTTCTCTTGTTCAACTTATCCCCTCTGTCCTAATCTTTCCCCTCGTGTTTTTTTTTTTTTTACTTTCTTCCTTCTGTCTTTCTTTGCCTCTCTGTGTCTCTATCTGTGAATGTCTCTGTGTCCATCTCTGCCTCTGTGTCTCTGTCTCACTCTGTCTCCTTCTCTCCCTTGCTATCAGTTAAGTTTTAAGAACTTGATCTCTGGGTTACTATTGCCCTCTCTAGGTAGTTTTGTTCTCTATCTCTCCCCATCTCCATCCATTCCTCAGTTAATCAATCAAACAACCACCACTTATTAGCACCTACACCCAATAGTTTACCTGCTATCTGAGGAGACAACACATATACACATAAGCTTATTTTTTTTAAAGGCAATTTGTTGGAGGGGGAATATGATCAATTTAGGATTAGGCAAGAACTCATACACATAAAAGTGCTTGAACTGCGTTTTGAAGGAAAAATGGAATTCTAAAAAGAACAAAGTCATTTCAGGCTTGGAAGATAGTGTGTGCAAATAAAGAGATAGAGTGTTATATGTGAGTAATATCAAGAAGGTCAGTTTGGTGAACCTTAGAATGTATGATGGGGAATAATATATTGTAAGCCTGAATAGCTAGATCAGGGACAACGTGTTAAAATGCCAACAATATTTTATCATAGTGGTCAAGGCAACTACTGGAATTTGCTGAGCAGAATGGTGATGTGTGGGAGGAGTGTATGGATGTTAAGGGAGGACGAGCACCTCTGATGTGGGAACTCATGGAGCCTTTTTCCAGGTGGCTCATCCATGCTTTGGTGTTCACCTGATTTACCCAAATATCACTTTTGGTTCCAAGAAGCTGCAACCTACGTACCAATAACCCTGGTAAAACTAAACCACGTTGAGGGTAATCAACAGACCTCAAACCTAATGGGGAGTTAGTGAGAAGTCTAGACTAATCATGTGAAGATTTCCCCTGGCGAACCAGTGGATGAGAATAATTTGTTCCAATACCCATGAAGGCAGCTGAAGAAATTGCTGTAGAGCACTTAGAGACTGATCACACACTGAAGTTGCCAAGGTCATCCAGTGCATCATGGGCAACTGCTGGTTGTGTTGACTTTTGTCCTGCCCTTGGATTTTGATGACTCAGGAAGAGAGAGTGAAGTTGGTGACTTTGTGCAACTCTGCCTCATTTAAATCCAATTAGCATACAATGCAGTATCTCTTCTAATAAAGCCAGTCAATTGACTTTCTCCAAAATGTTCTGAGTTCATTCCTACCTTTTCTCATCCTGATTTTCCCATTTGTAATGACTTTCTGACATTCCTCTCCTTAATACCCACTGGTTCCTGAACTGTACAATTCCACAAAAAAAAAAAATAGTTCTATTCTTCTTTTAAAATTCAATTCAACCTCTTTCTCCTCAATGTGATCTTCCCTAATTACTCCAACCACACTTAATTCAATGTTTAATAGCAACTACTGGTTTCAGTTAGTCTGCTCAGCAAAACTGTTTTTACCTCAGTCTGGAATCATTATTTCTACATTAATCATAGCATCCAGAACAAAATGAATCTCTTCTACACATCCTCAATAAATGGTATTTTGTTTTGTTTTGTTTTGTTGACTGAAAAGGTCTGCAATTTTAAAGGGCTTTTGATAAAAGCCACTTTAATGAAGAAGTAATATGGAAATGACATTTATTATTAGACATTCATAAGGCCTTCTACCCAGTGTTTGGCAATTCCTGAAATGGACAAGAAAATGACTTCTCAAATGAGAATGAAAAATGAAAGAAATGAAGAATGGTCAAGTAGTACCTTTAGTAACACTATGACATAATGCAAGGGGAAATAGTTTTCGTCAATACAAATTCCCAAATTTTATATGTGTGGACTGAGAGCTTTTTGAGGTATTTTTTTAAAAACCTTCTTTTTTGTTTAAACAAACTTACTTTCCCTGACACATGTTATGTTCTACATTTTGCCATAGCTCAAGAAAAAGCACCTTTCAGCTTGGGTCTCTCTTCAAAAGTAAGGAAATTCCTCCTGACTGAATAAATTTTACTTGGGTTCTTGCAAAGCAAGAAGTAAGCAAACTTTGAACAAAGAGGGAAAACCAGAGCTTCATCCCTTATTTTGGAGCTGCAAAATGTTTGTTTAAATAAATGTTTGTTCTAGAATTGTTCTCCCTTACTGTTAAATTCAATGAAGTGTAAATAGAATCCTGACCCTATCCAACATAACTTCTAAATGAAAGCAAAGTAGATAACAAGGGCAGGAAGGGAGGGAGGTATACACTAGAGTACATTAGAATAGCAGTTAATGAAAAACCCTGTCCATACAATGCAGTGATGGAACGCAGGTTTCAGGAACTTTGCTCCTCATTTTGTTACAATAATCTAGTGTAGTACCCCATTAAACTGTGACGTCCCCATTAAACCATGATCTCCAGAGAGAATGAACTGTTATTGTCTTTCTTTGCCTCCTCACACTAGAATGTAGAGTGTTAGAAGTTTAATAAATGATTATTGAATTGCCCTCATTCTAGGATATGGGAGGCAGCATGGAAAATAGATAGAGGGTCATCTTTGTAGGTAGGAAAGCTTTGGTCCAAAGACAAATACTAGTTATATAAACGAAGGCAAGTCACTCAATCGGTCACAGCCCAGGTACTTTCACTCAAAAAAAAATGCTGAAAAGTAGCTAATATGCAGTGGCAAAGGGAATTCACTGAACCAAGTAAATAACAAATCTGGTAATTTTTGAAGTACTATATATAGACCCAGGGATGGATTATGTGGAATTTATCCAAGGATTGAACTAAGTGAAGGGCCTCACTACCAAATCAAACTTAATGTAAGATTAGATGGATACATATAGAGATAGAGAGGAGAGGTGGATGGATCATAGATGGAAATATGGATATCAAGATAGATAAAGAGATGATACACTGATAAATGGTGGATGGATAGATGGGATAGATGAACAGACACATACATATGTATGTGTGCGTGAGTACTGAGTATAAAAACTTGCCAAAGAAAGCTTGTGCTGTCATCCAGGGACATGGATGTAACTGCTATGAGAAAAGAATAAATTCATAAAGGCTTGAGCTTCTGTTTGAAGCCATCCAAGAAAGGGGAACATGACCACCTCTTCATGCTTCACAGGCTACTTTGGGGCATTTCTAATAGCTGAATGCCTTTCTAGACATCAAAATCTAAATTTGCTTCTTTTCAACTTTTATACCTTGCTTCTTATCCCACCCTTTCAGACTAAACAGACCAAGTTTTATCCTTTATGTAACAGCCCTTCAAAAACTTGAACTTTGATACTGCATCTCATCTGACCCTTATTTTTCTCTTCTTAATAAAAAGCATCCTGGTTCCTTAAACCAAATCTCACAAAACGTGGATAAGCCTTTACTATTTTTATTGCCCTCTGCTGAACATTATAAGGGTTATCCATGTCTTTTTCAAACTGTGTTGTTCATAAATAAATATAGCAAAAAGACATATCTTTTGTATGTTAAGCACAAAGGCATGATCACTTCTTCCTTCCTGAAAGCTAGATTTGTCTTAATGGAATCCAAAATCATATTAGCCACCAAAACTTTCAGATAGTTTTTCAATCAAGCCTCTTTCTATCTTGTACTTAAGAATTATTTTATACTCAGTATTAAGATTTTTTCCTTGTTCATTCTTCGTTTTTAAAGAGGACCAATGACTCTACATTTATTCTTATTGAATTATAATACTTTGGCTTTGACCCAATGTTCTAGCCTATTAAGATTTTTTTGCATCCCAAACTTTCCATCCAATGAGTTGCCTATTGCATCCATCTATATATTATCTGTAAAGTTGATAAGTATGCCATCTTTTCTTTTATCAGAGTCATTTACTAAACTATTTAACATCTTAAGTCTAAGCATAAATCCCTGTTAAAAATTCTCCATCTGCAATCTCCTAACTCATCCATATTGATCCATTAACTACAGCCTTCTGAGTCCAACCGTCCAATAAACCTCTAAATTCATCTGTTTTATAGTCCCATTCACATCTTGCATCTCTCCCCTCCTCCAAGAATACTGTGAAACACTTCATTACAAGTCTTGCTAAAATTTTAGTAAACTCTTAACAGCCACATCCCTTTCACCTGTTAGTTTTATAACTGTCAAAAAAGAAAATAAGTTTAGCATGACCTGTTCTTGATGAAGCCACACAAGTTCTTTATAATCTCTGCTTGCCTTTTTAAATGTTTATCAACCATTTATTTAATGGCCCATATGCAGGATAATACTCTAGAATTTTCTCAGAAACAAATATCAAGCTCAAAAGCATTTTTGATTTGACATATGGATTACATATGGATTGACATATGGACTATGCACATACATAAACATATAATATGCATTTATAAACCTTTATATATATTTATTTACACACATTTTATAAAATATATTACTATAGAGCTGTGTCTATACATGTAAACACACAGCTACATGCATACTACATATATACACATATATGTATTTATGTTCACATAGTCTCCAAAAATAATATTTGAAACAAGTATATGGTCGTGTTTCAGTGGATAGAGTTCTGGGTCATGAAAGACCTTGATGAGAAAGATCAGAGTACAAATTTGACCACAGATGCTTAGTAGTCATATGATTCTGGGCAAGTTACTTAAGTATCTGTTTATTTAGTTTCCTCAAACACAAAATTGGAATAATAACACTTACTGCATTACAGTAAGAACCTAATGATATCATAATTTTAAAGTGCTTAGCAGATTGCCTGGCACATAATAAGCACTATGCTACATAAATGTTAGGTATCATCATCTTCATCAAGAATATATAGGTTATATATATACTTTAACCTATTTAACATATATTGGACAACCTGCCATCTGAGGGAGGGGGTGGGGGGAAGAAGGGGAAAAGTTGGAACAGAAGGTTTTGCAAGAGTCAATGTTGAAAAATTACTCATGCATATGTTTTGTAAATAAAAAGCTATAATAATAACAATAAAAGAATATAGAGGTTTTCCCCAGAGTCTTCGTGCATTTTTAGGTAGAAATAGATGTCACAATAGATAAAGTACAAGACTTGAAGTCAGCAAATCTCATCTTGTTGAGTTCAAATCTGGTCTCAGATGCATTAATTATGTACCCTTGGGCAAATCCCTCAGCCCTGTTTGCCTCCATTTTCATGAACTGAAGAAGGAAATGGTAAACCACTCCAGTATCTTTGCTAAGAAAACTCCAAATGGGGTCAGACAGCTTCAGAAATGACTGAACAACAGTGAACATTCAAGCTATTTAAGCTCTAATAGTCTAAAACTCTAATAAGATTTGGGGACCCAATGTATTTCAGTAAACAAAAATGTTATCTTTATTCAGTCTTTGAACAAATCATCTTCTATGCATGGCCCTATTCCTAGTGCTAGACTGAATCTCTAAATATGACTCATATACATTTTTTACATTGAATAGCACTAACAGTAGCAACATGTTTAACAAATGAGGTTTAGCAAACTGATTCAGCATTTCTCAATAATATAAAAACTGTATCACTGCAAGCACAATTTCCTTTTTAAAAAAATCAACCATATAACCAACCTCATGTAGGTTTCCATTTTAACTTAAATAAAATAAAATCCTGGGTTTCACAGAGAACAAATCAGAAAAAGAAAAAAAAAAGGAAACTGGTGAGAGTAAAAGTTATGGGCTACCAAATATCTTCAAAGGCTGTGAAAGCTTTGATGATTCATAGAAGAGCCAGAACTGGTATAGTGTTCCCTCTCTCACCCCCATCACATCTACCTTTCCAAGACTTGATTTGGGGCAAAAAATAAAGTGAGGACTCACTTCTGATAAACAGAATTCCGTATGCTGAAACTATTTTTTAGTTTGCCCAACAAATTTGGGTCTTGTAATAGAAGGCATAAAGTTGTGATTCTGTATAAGAACTAAGGCAGAGATCAGGTTCTCTCTGAGCATTTTGAATGCCAGGGAAAGCTGTCATTCTCTTGGCGGTATGACTGGTGTAGAAAAGAACTGGCATCATATGCTATGGAGCCAGACTATTGAAACCAGCAGTCAGAAAGGACTAATGAGATCCTCTGGCCGAGACAGGTGGAGGGATTTGTGGCAACAGCTGTCTATGGTCTACCTAGACCAAGCTGGGTTATCATTAATGCTAAATTATAGTGGAATTCCTCTGGAATTATATAATACAGCAGGGCCATAAAACCAAATAAGTCTATCAATGTGATTACAATTAAAAAATAGACATACACTTTCATTCCAGAACTCACAACATGAGTCCAACCTTCCACTGAGCACAGATGAAATATGAAAAAAAATGATACATCCTAGTTTCTCCCATAATTTGGTTAATCCCTTCTTATTGAGAAATAGAAAATAAATTTCTCTCATGCATTAATTGTTTGTATTTTGGATTGTTGGATCAGAATTTTATTAATACAGTAAATGTCTAGGACAATGTCATTTTTTAGAATATATACAATAATGCTATTCTAGATGTCATTTTATTTATTTGGACCACATTGGGTGTTGTAGAACAGGGAAAAGCATGCCAGAGGATTTGGATTCAAATACTATAGAGTTTTGGTTAAATCCTTTAATGTCTAAATTTTCGTTCCTTTATATGTAAATGATAGTGTTTGTGTGTATATGTGTATGTGTGTGTATATGTTATAGTATACTTTAAGGCCCAGATGTCTTCTGAAACTGCTTCTAGCTTTCAATTTACTATCTCACCATTCTCTGCCAGCCTTAAAGAAAGCACTGTGACTTGGCTTAAGTAATTTTATTCAGTTCAATTCATTAGGCATTTATCAAATGTTTAGTTGCTGGGCACTGGGGTTAGAAAAATAAGAATGGAAAAGCTCCTGCCTTCAAAGAGTATATATCTCATTGAGGGAATATCCTCTGCATATAAACAATTAAATACATAATATGTAAAAAGGAATATTTTTGGAAGGATGGTAGAGTTTAAGGATAATTTATTAAAAAGAAAATAGAGTTTCCAGAGAGCATCCTGAAAGGGCAAATAAGGGGAGGAGGGGGGCAGAAACAAGGGAGAGCTGGTATGAAGGATCAGAGAACTGGGAATTGGTAGCCAAGGAAGAAGGCTTCCTAAGAAATTCAGAGTAAAGCCAAAAGGTGGGAGATCGTTGCATCCTTCAAAGCACCAAGCCTAGGCAAAAGAAGCAATTCTATTGGACAGAAATTGAAATCTGAAACTTCCAAAGCAAATCCCCAAGCATGGCCAAAACCAAATAAATTAAGTGGAGCATGAAGGGAGGGTAGAGAGGGCTAAACTATGTATAGCTGTGTTTGTATGGCTCCTGAGATCCCTCTCTGCAGAAATAGGCTGAGTGCCACCCACTGTGATCTGGCTGCTGCTGGCACGGGAGCTGTGTAAAGCTATTCATTTAATGTTGGTTTAATCTCTTTAGACCATGTCCAGGGTTGGGTTGGCCTTGGAACAAGGAGTCATTTCCCAGACAGGCCTTTTTTGATTTTTTTTTTTTAGGATGAAATGGGGGTGGAGAGTTAGTCATAATCTGAGACACTGTTTGTGGGGTAGCAGAAAGGAAAATCACCAACTCCATATTTCTCCAGGGTCCTCAAGATGTACAGCAGCTCCATCTGAGTGACAGGAAAGTGAGTGGGGTCTTTGTTTGGCTAATCATTGTGCTGATAAGTTCCCCAGGTCGTTCTGAACTGCAGCAAAGAGCCCCGAGTTCCCCTTTCCTCACCCTTTCCAGTTGTACATATCAAATGTCAAATCCATGGGCGTTTTCACCTTCCGCTCGGAATGACTCTGCTTAGATTGTTTGCTGGGTCAGAGAGTCTCTGTCTTAGATGACTTGGGAAATATGTTCTCATAAGAGTAAAAATAACAATGTGCTCTTTTCACTGACATTTTGGTACCTGAGATGCCCCTTACACCAGTTGCTTTAAAAAAAAAGTTCACTTACATTCAGGAATTCTTCTGCTACAAAGGAACACTGTAGTCATTTCATGAACAATTCAGACTTCTATTCTCCCAAATTCTCACTAAACCTAGTGGTTCCTAGAGAAGTAAAAGGAAAGTAAATAGTATCTATTTTAAGTGAAAATATTAAAAGTCAAATATTCTATAATATGCTTTCTGAAATTTTCAGATTAATAACGGTACTGCAAACACGATAAATTTGCTACAGACAAAGGGAAACATGTTCTTTTCCCAGTTGCAGGAACAGCTAACCTCAGGGAGGTGGCGTTCTACATACAACATTAACCTGGAGTCAGAAAGATGTTTTTTTCCATTCTGGATTTAGGGTCGACATGTAAGGGCTCAGTGGTCCTACCTCCTAACCTCATTTTTGGGTCATTTCAGTATCTGACTTTCAATGATCCCATTTTAGGTTTCCATGACTTGAATAGTTTACTATTTCCTTCTCCAACTCATTTCACAGAGGAGAAAACTGAAGCAAATAGAATTAAGTGACTTGTGCAGGGTCACAGAGCTAGTGAGTGCCAAATTTGAAGTTGGGAAAATAAGTTTTCCTAACCAGGCCCAGTATATCTAGTTATTCCATGACATTTAGATTCCCAAGTTTACTCATCTGCAAAATGGAAGACAAGAATAGTATATACCTCAAAGAAAAAAAATTATATCTTTTATGTAAATCACTTGCAAATCTTAAGGTATATAAATATTAGTTAATGTTGTCATTGTCTAGAGCTTGGAATGGAAGTCTGGCAAATGGTAAGTACTTAATAAAATATTCATTAACTGACTTTCCACTGTGATGGTAATAAATCCAATGACAGTGAATTCTTCTATGTTCTTCCTCAATTTTAATTCTCTCTCCTTCCTTGTTTTTCCATATACCATGGGTATGTTGTGTAGAATATATGCTGCAAGAGAACACAAACTGTTTACCTATTGTTACCCTACCCCATGTCCTAACTTAGTTCTTTATGTAATAGGCACTCAATTATTTGTCAGTGTGTATTAAAGACAGATGAATAAAACTGAAAGTAACAAGATAATGTCTTCTATCTATATCACAACCCTTTTGTGTTGCTTTGGAATTCCGATTCTTTATATCCATGTCTGTGCACCCAAGAGACAATTTAGGGCATATAGAAAACAAAACAAAGAAACAAAGAAACAAACAAAAAACAGATAGATATAAAGAAGAAAGATATAGGTTAAATGAAATATTCGATATAAAAGCATCTCTTTCCCCCAAAAAATCAAAACAAAAAAGGAAACTTGATTCCCAGAACATAATCATAGTTTAGAGGATATCCCCTAATGTATTCCTTTCTGATTGAACCAAAATATCATTCATAAAGCATCATAATTTGAATTTCAAATTCAAATTTGAGTTCAAATTATGAACTAATCCTTTATGAATAAAATCACTAAATAATGACTGGCTTTTTATTGTCTTTTTTTAAGGTTTTAAAATCCTTACAAATAAAGCTCTAAATTCTAGCACTCTAGCTATTATTCCAGTTTTATAAGTGAGGAAACAAATCTCAGAAAAATTAGTTGTCTGTCTAAGGTTATACAGTAATCAGAGTTGGACTTCAAAGCTGGGTATCTCCCAACTCCAAGTTCAATGCTTTTTTCCAATATCACATACAGTTCCTAAGGAAACTTAATCTGATGAGAGAAGATTGAATTAAAACTTTGTAAAAATGGGTCATTTTATTACTTTAAAATAAACACAGGATGAAAGACTTAGCTACTCAGATCAATACAATGATCCAAGACAATTCTAAATAACTCGTGATGAAAAATACTGTTCACCTCCAGAGAAATAAGTGATAAAGTCTGAGTGCATATTAAAGCATAATTTTTCCATTTTCTTTATTTTTCTTCCCTTTTTGTAACATAACTAATATGAAAACATGCTTTGCATGATTTAACATGAATAATTAATAATATATTGCTTGTTTCTCAATGAATAGGAAGTAGAAGTAGGGAGAGAGAGAATTCAGATCTTAATATTTTTAAAATGTTAAAATAAAGAAATAAATTTATTTTAATTAAACACAATAACTCCAATTTATTAGTAATAATCAAGGGATCCCATAGCATCATGGAAGAAGCACTGAATTTGAATTTTAAGATATCTGGATTCAAATCCAAACTTAGATTGTGGTTAAATTATTTAATTTATAAGAGCCTCCGTTTCTTCAGATGAAAAGTGAGGCAAAGTTCTTATACTATTTCTCAGATTTATTATGAGAAAAGTGGTCAATTTTTTAAAAATTATAGCAGTAGGAGTTATGTTATGAACAAAGTATTGAAAGCAGAGACATTCTACTGAGTAGATGACTCATAATTATCACTCCTTGACCCTGTATAATTTATACTAGTACCCAGTTTTTACAACAGTCCTCACAGTAAATTTGTCATTTTCAATTTAACCTTGTTTATAAGGACAGAAATGGATCTGTGCCTTTCAGCCTTGGTTATGCTATTAATATATTTAGCAAATCCTTTCTTCATAGATTGTGCAAAGGGGAAAAATTTACTTAGGGTCAATGAAATTGTTCTCAATTGTACATAATGGATTTTGAATAAATGAGGGTGAGAAATTTCTTTGGATTACTACATTTTAAAAAGGAGCAGATTCATGGTTAGACTGTTCTTGCTCCTCCATTGTTGAGTAATAAATACTCTCAAAAATTCATCTCAGGTGAAATCTCCTTCAAGATCAAATTCCCTTTGTTATTAGTCTTCCACATACCACTCCCCCCCAAAAAAAAACACTTTGTATTTATGTACCCTATATTTACTTCTCTGAGAATATATATCTTAAGGGCAGAGAATTTCTCTTTGCTATCTGTATCTCCAGTGCCTAAAAGAATAGATGGCATCTTTTTATTTTTCTAACAGTATGATATCATTTTTATAGAGATCTTTCAGTGAGGAAACTTGTTCTACTAAAGCAGATGATATCGGATTTATAATTTAATGTCTTAGAAAGTTATCTGGGGTGAAGCACTCTTAACTGACTCCCCCAGGATCACACAGAAAGTACTCATCAAATTCTATGAGACCAAGGTGAGAAAGGAGTTCATCCAGGCTTAAAGGCCAGCTAGTATCAAAGCATGAAGATAAGAGATAGAATGTTTCATATGAAAAATAAGCAGAAGGAAAGTTTGGCTGGAAAGGAAATGGAGATAATGTACAATGATGCTGGAAACATAGAGGGGGTTAGGCTGTGAAGGGTATTTAAAGTCATACAGAAGAGATTATAATTTATTCTAAAAGTAATAAAATTACTGAAGTTTATTGCATAAAGTAGTGACCACAGTCAGATCTATATTTAAGGAAAATGACTTCAACACCTGTAGAAGATGGATGGCAGGGGAGAAAGCCTTGAGGCAAGAGACCAAGTGAGAGACTTTGGCATTAGAGCTAATGAGTAATGATGAGCCTGACCTAAACTTATACCTATGTGAGTAGAGATAACATATTCGATGTGAGAGATATTTTAGAGGACAAAATGTCAAGATTTTGCAAATGAATAAAATATGGGATGAGAAAAAATAAAAGATAAAATTGAGTGATAAACCTACGAGAACTGAAGAATAATGTTGCCTTTGATAGAAACAGAGAATTGGGGAGAGGGGAAGGGTTTCAGGAAAATGTTATTGAATTATACTTTGGATTTCTTGAATTTTAAATATCTCCTAGAGCCTCAACTAGGCTGGACTTTGGACATTTGGCACAAAGCCCAAAACACTGAATCCACATTCAAAGTGTTTCTAGTTCAGTAGAGCTTAACAAAGAGTTTGTTTTCCAATGCAATAACCTTCAAAAAAACATTGCTTACCTCCACATCATAAGAAGTGTCAAAGAAGTACTATAAGGAGTTCCCAAATGAAATCATAGCTCTAGACTAAGATAAACTAAAAATATAGAATCTGGGGGTGGGGGTGGGGAATGTCAATTCACTTGGAGTGCTGGTTTCATTAATGTACCTAGCAACCTCTTATCAAGTGATTACTTTATTTCTATCACTATATTAATGTGGCAACAGACTTTCCCCAAAATATAGCATGAGGGGCACATTGTGTTGCTCAAAGGGCAGTAGAATAGATATGTCTAGTCTCTAGCCTGTTTCCATCTTTCTCAAAAGGAGATTGTATTTCCAAAGGATGACTCATGTCTAAGAAATAGTTAACAGGTATCACAGACTAGAAAATTAGGATGTCATTATGGTTAACAGATGGGCATCCTAAATGTCTCTATTGCTACCATTAAAATGGTTTTTTTTAATTAAAGCTTTTTATTTACAAAACATATGCATGGGTAATTTTTCAACATTGACCCTTGCAAAGCCTTCTGTTCTAAATTATCTCCTTCTTCCCTCCACTCCCTCCCCTAGATGGCACATAGTCCAATGCATAGTAAATATGTTAACATATATGTTAAATCCAATATATGTATATATATATTTATATAGTTATCTTGCTGCACAAGAAAAATCAAATCAAGAAGGAAAAAAAAACTGGGAAAGAAAACAAAATGTAAGTAAACAACAACAGAAAGAGTGAGAATGCTATGTTGTGGTTCACACTTAGCTCCCACAGTCCTCTCTTTGGATGTAGATGGCTCTCATCACTGAACAATTGAAATTGATTTGAATTATCTCATTGTTGAAGAGAGCCACATCAGTCAGAACTGATCATCATATTATTTTGTTTTTGCCGTGTATAATAATCTCCTGGTTCTGCTCATTCCAACATCCATCATTATTTTTTCCTGTCATCTTAGCCAATCTGACAGGTGTGTAGTGGTATCTCAGAGTTGTCTTAATTTACATTTCTCTGATCAATAGTGATTTGGAGCACCTTTTACTAGGACTACAAATAGTTTCAATTTCTTCATCTGAAAATTGTCTCTTCATATCCTTTGGCCATTTATCAGTTGGAGAATGGCTTGAATTCTTATAAAGTTGAATCAATTCTCTATATATTTCAGAAATGAAATCTTTATCAGAACCTTTGAATGTAAAAATATTTTCCCAGTTCATTGCTTTCCTTCTAATCTTGTCTGCATTAGTTTTGTTTGTACAAAAAAAAAACTTTATTGCTCTCTCTATTGCTACCATTAAAATGTTAAAAAAAACAAAACAAAACAAAACAAACAAACAAATAAAAAACCTAGAAGAATGTCTCTAGCATCTGGGAAACCAAGGGAAGATCATGGAAAAAATAACATAGTATGAGCTAGCATAATGGTTCCATATCTGTATTAAGAAATTTGTACGTTAATAAGATTATATATCTATTCCAGAATATTGGAGAGTGACACAGGTATACCAAATATTACCTGGTGTGTTGATATATGGTCCTTGGGATATTCAAGATTCATATACTTTTATTTATTCATTAGTTCATTTGCTTGTCTATAATACAATTTCTCTATAAATTTATCTATTTTTTATTTTTCTAATTCCTATTTATCTATTTATTTATCTTTCTAGTCATCTATTATCTAGTTATTTATATCTTTCTATTTGACCTATTTATCTATCAATCTATGGGTTTCCCTACCTCACCTACCCTCAAATTCCAGAGGTCAGTCAAAGGTCTAATCTCATTGCTAATCAGGATGAGAACTTTGACCTCCTACTTTTCTGACTTGGGTCTGTTCACTCTAACTGTAGCAAAGCAGCCCTTGATCTCAAATTTACCCTTATGTGGTAACAAAAGATCAGATTAGATTACTGAAGTTTAGAATTTCTCAGCTCAAGCCATGTGTATTTATGCATGCATGCATGCATTATGCTTATGTAGAAATTTATATTTTATATATAAATATATATACACACATGCACTTGTAAGTGTGAAGATATATACATGTGTGCATTATTTGTGCATGTAAACAGGTATGCGTTCATATATATAAAATTTAGTGATATTCAAAAACTTCATTTACTACTACTCAGAAAAAAATGAAGAATTTTTATCCTATTATTTGAATTATTCTCTTAGTAGGAAAATGCCTTCTTCCAAGTCCTCCCTTGATTCCCCATGGGTCTCAATTATGGTGTTATAGATATAGATAGATACATATGTATAGATAGATCTGGCTATATTTGCTTTTCAGTGAACATGTTATATTTATATGACAATGTAAAATACTTGAGGTAAGATCAAGATATAGAATAGGCACTTAATTCCTGTTTGTTAAATGAATGAATGAGTCCCCTTCTAATTCTGGCATTCTATGTTTACTTGGGGGACAGAGTGTGGGAGTGGGGGGGGTTATTACTCTGGTTTAGGGAACTGACAAAGTAGAAATATACATTGATGAAAATCAGGAATTCTATAGATTTTATCAGGAGGACCTAAGTTCAAATTTCATGTCAGATAATTACTAGCTGTGTGACCCTAAACAAGTCACTTAATTTCAAATGACTCCAAAAAAGGGGAAAGCTAAATAACAGCCAGTTGCTAGTGTTTATCAAAGGGGGAACTTGAACACAATCCTTCCTCCTTTCCAAGCCAGTCACCCATATGGTATCACCTTTCATGGTTCATCCTTATGTTTGTATTCTCCGCATAAGAACATTACCTGGCATAATATATTCATTTAATAGATGCTTATTAGTCTATGAACTGATTGAAATGTGTCTTCATCTGTTGATCTGATGAAAGAACTAGATGTTTTTGTTTAAAAAAAATAATGGCCTTAACAACCTGTTATTTCCAGGATATTAAACTGATTCATTTCAGTAAAGGCTAGATAAACATTAAAAAAATGTATAATCATCTAAAAGAGACTCATCTTGCTAACAGACAGCTACATGACATGAAATATTGCTGGGCTTAAAGTCAGGAATACTCATCTCCCTGAATTTAAATGTAGTCCCAGACAGCCACCATTTGTGTGATCTTGGACAAATCAAAATGATCCCCCTCTTTCTCTCAGTTTCTACATCTGTAAAATGAATAGGAGAAGGAAATGGCACACCATTTTAGTATCTCTGTTAAGAAAATCCCCTCATAAGATCAAAAGGACTCAGAAATGACTGAAAACAACTGAACAATAATAAAAATTTAATCTTTCCACTCATATAAAATATCTTTTAAGATTCGTGTTACAGATTATATTTATGGATATCCTTTAATTGTATATTCAATTGAATTATTCTAATTTATCCTTCAAATAACCCTAAAATTTCACGGTATTTAATATGCATTTAAAGGATTAATCCTACCCTTCACATATAGTAATAAGTCAATGAGATTATTTAACAGCAATATGATTGAATTTAATATTTATTTTATAGAACCTTAGGTTTTAGTAAAGATATAAACATTGCAATTTATCAGAGTCATCTAAAAAAGTTAAATCTTAACAAAGAATTCTGCTAATCAATAGATTTTACTTTCATTATCCTCAGTGGGTTTTGGCAGCATTTAATCTTTATGTTATAAATCAAAACTAATGTCTTAAGTACAACTTGCATCAAAAAAAAATCTCATGATGAAGAAAGAATTGAAATTAAAACTTTTTAAAATATCTTACCAATAGCTTATGTCTGCTCTATTGGGAAAATGGATAATGAGAGCTTTTGTATCAGCAGATAAATCCAGGCAGAGCTCACAGCAAAAATAACAACACTTATCACTAAGAGTAAAGTTTAGAGCAAGCCTTTAAAAGCTGTGCTTAGATCTTCAATTCAGTGTTTAACTGGGAATTTTCAATTTGTTCTTTTTCTATTTTTAAAAAAATTCATACCCAATTCATTACTCTGCTCTTTCTCTAATTTATTGATGTAAACATTTAAAAATATAAATTTTTCCCTAATCACTGTTTTTGTTGTATCCTATAGGTTGTGATATATTGTCATTATTGTCATTCTTTTTTAATGAAATGATTAGTTTCCTTAATCTCCAAATAGTTTTTAATCTATATTTCCTTGGCTCCTAATTAAATATTATTTTGTTGCATTGTGATCTTCAAAAGATACTTTTAATTTTATGCTTTTAACTATAAAATTTTTATATTCTAATATATGGTCAATCTTCAAACTTGAATTTGAATTGAAAACAAAGTGTTCCATTCAATTCTCTTCAGATATCTATTATATCAGTGCATCTAAAATTTTATTCACTTCTTTAATTTTTTCCTTTTTTTTGCTAGATTTATCTAGTTCTGAGAGGGGTTGATTAAAGTCCCCTAATTTTATAGCATTACTACCTATCTCCACCTATAATTCATCAAATTTTTATTTAAATTTTTTAAAAAAATTTAAAATTAAAATTAAATTTTAAATTTTAATTTTAAAAATCCTATTTGGTACATATGGGTTCAGTATTGTTATTGTTTCATTGGTTATCATATCTTTTATCAAAATGTACTCACCCTGAATACCTCTTTTTATTAAATCAATTTTAACCAAAACTTTGTCTGAGATAATTGCTACCCCTGCCTTTTTTGCATCAGCTGAAGCATAATAAATTCTACTCTAACTCTCTGTTTTAACTTTGTATCTCATTTTTAAATGTGTTTCTTGTTTAAAAAAAAACATTGTTGGCTTATAATTTTTAATCTATAACACCATCCATTTCTATTTTATGGGTGATTTCATCCCATTCACATTGAATGTTATAATTACTATTTGTAAATTTTCCTCCATTTTATTTTTACTCACTAACTTCTCAACCTCTCTTTTTTAACCCTCTCCAGGTCTAATATTCTCCCTTTATCTCTTTATTCCTTTAAAAGTTCCTCCTTTATCTATCCACCCCTTCTCCTAACTTTAATCTATTGACCTCTTTATGTATACTTTTCTTCTTCTTTTTTTTTTTTTTTTTTTGCTGAGGCAACTTGGTTTTGTTTTTTTTTTAAATAACTTTTTATTGACATAACCCATGCCAGAGTAATTTTTTACAACATTATCCCTTGCACTCACTTCTGTTCCGATTTTTCCCCTCTCTCCCTCCCTCCACCCCCTCACCCAGATGGCAAGCAGTCCTTTACATGTTAAATAGGTTACAGTATATCCTAGATACAATATATGTGTGCAGAACCGAACAGTTCTCTTGTTGCACAGGGAGAATTGAATTCAGAAGGTAGAAATAACCCGGGAAGAAAAACAAAAATGCAAGCAGTTTATATTCATTTCCCAGTGTTCTTTCTTTGGGTGTAGCTGCTTCTGTCCATCCTTGATCAATTGAAACTGAATTAGATCTCTTTATCGAAGAGATCCACTTCCATCAGAATACATCCTCAAACAGTATCATTGTTGAGGTATATAATGATCTCCTGGTTCTGCTCATTGCACTTAGCATCAGTTCATGTAAGTCTCGCCAGTCCTCTCTGTATTCATCCTGCTGGTCACTTCTTACAGAACAATAATATTCTATAATGTTCATATACCACAATTTACTCAACCATTCTCCAATTGATGGGCATCCATTTATTTTCCAGCTTCTAGCCACTACAAACAGGGCTGCCACAAACATTTTGGCACATATAGGTCCCTTTCCCTTCTTTAGTATCTCTTTCGGGTATAAGCCCAGTTATACTTATTGATGTAAACATTTATATTTACATAATAGAACTATTATTGTTAATATACATTAGGGAACTGACAAAGTAGAAATATACATTGATGAAAATCAGGAATTCTATAGATTTTAAGTTTATCAGGAGGACCTAAGTTCAAATTTCTTTGGGGTATAAGAATGTGTAATGGCGATTACTAATTTTAATAACATTGTCATACCATAAGTTTGGACTTAATCAGTACCTTATAATTAGTTTTTACTGATTTCCTTATATTTCTTCTGGATCTTTTATATTGAATTTTTCATTGAGTTCTGGTCTTTTTGTTACAAAGACCTGAAAATCTTTCCATATATCACATTCTTTCTGTACTGTTGGTGGAGCTGTGAGCTGATTCAACCATCCTGGAGAACAATTTGGAACTATGCCCAAAGGGCTACAAAACTATGAATATCATTTGATACAGCAATACTACTGCTAGGTCTATTTCCCAAAAAGATCATGAAAAAGGGGAAAGGATCCACATCTACAAAAATATTTATGAGTTCTTTTTGTAATGTCAAAAAGTTGGAAACTGAGATGATGGCCATCACCTGAGAAATGACTGAACAAGTTGTATATGAATATAATGAAATATTATTGTGCTATAAGAAATAATGAGCAGGCAGATTTCAGAAAAACCTGGAAAAACTTCCATGAACAGATGCTGTATGAAATAAGGAGAACCAGGAGAACATTCTACATAGTTTGACCTTGAAGTCACTTGGAATTCTTCAATTCTTTCCAGTGATATGGAAAAAAGTAAATAAATGAATGAATGACCAAACATATTTCAAAAAATATCCAAATGAACAAAAAGTTATAGAAAATGAGAGATAAAGAGATTTTGAGTACCATGTAGTCTCCTTGACTATTTTATTAATTGAAGGTCAGAGAAGTAAAAATGAATTTTCAGGTCATGTGATATATTAGTCCTAGAGATAAAACTAGAACTCAGTATCCTGATTCCATGTCCAATTCTTTTTCCAAAGTAATCTGGGCAATCTAGCTACCCTTCACATTTACAGTCAATATCATACATTTCTTACTTGTTGTGGTCTTTTATTCCTTGCTGCCTATAATATTCTTTAATTGTTTTATGTAACTTATTTCCACTTTCCCAAATGTGTAAGCTTCTTGGGAACACTGTCATATACTGCTTTTGTATTCTCTCAAAGTATCTACTAAAATAGAATTAATAAGTCAACTTAAAAAGCCATTCTAGGGATCATCAGGCCCAACACCCTATTCCATACAAACATCCCCTCCATCAGATTTCTTTGATAGGTATTTAGCTTGTCTGAATACAGGGTAAATACTCCATTTTTGGATAGCGCATTGCTAGCAACATAGTAGTTCTCAATAAATATTGATCACCAGAACCATTACTAGAGGTTGGTTCTAGGCTTTGACCCCAAGGTCCCAAAATCCAAGGGACACTTTGCTGCCTTAGTATGTAGAAGTAATTGAGCATAGCATGTATTTATCAAGAATGAGAGAAAGGAAGTAGCTACCAGATGATCTTCCAGGTGAGCCACTCCCTGAGCCAGCCCCTTCCTGCATGCTCCCTTAGCAAATTCCTCCACTGTAGATGAGTCACATCGGGAGTACCTGGACAACAGTGTCCTGAATGTTTTTCCTCAATTCTCCCAGCCTTGTATTTAAAAACTATCTTTTTTGCCCTCTCAACTGAATTTGTTATTTAAAAAAAAAACTTGCTCTGGGAGCATAGTTTATAATGCTCTTCCTACTGTCTTTCTCCTCTCAAATAAACTTGCTATAACAACAAAAAACAAAAAAGCAAACAAAACGAATAAACCAAAAAAATTTGCCCAGGAAGCATGATTTATGGTATTTTCTTTGAGGTTCAAGAATTGCTTATTACAACCACATTTTAAAAAATATTGATAAATCCTTGTAATTTACTGTAGTAAAAAATTGGCCTATCTGCAACAGAGCATCGTATATTTCAAACCTTTCACTCTTAACTGTGTATTCTGCAACCCTAGTTTGTAAAGATAATGAATTAGTCATAGGGTAGGGGTAGCAAAAGGTATGAGGAAAGGAGACTAGGTAAGTCTCCATCATCAAGTCTTCATCAGCATTGGTCTACTAACATTCATCAAGAAATGATAATCTCTTTGCTTAGGGATAAAATGGTTTCATGTGGATCCATATCTTACAAATTCAACAGAAAGAACACGGAAAGACAGACCAAATTCTCCTCTTAAATGTTTTAGCTAGCAAATAGGGACCAGGGGATTTTGTCCACCAGTAATCCACTGTTACCCTACTAATCAATAAAAAAGTCAAGATGGCCCTACCTTCAAGGAGTTTATTTTGATGGAATGTACAGCAGGTAGGAAAGCAGCTAGTAGATTGGATTAGCTGAAATACAGGGAAAGAGAGAGAGAGAGAGAGAGAGAGAGAGAGAGAGAGAGAGAGAGAGAGGAAGAGAGAAGGAAAGAGAGGGATAGAGTAGCAGGGAGAGGGAGGGAGGAAGAGGGAGACAGAAGGACAGAGAGGAAGAGATAGAGAGAAGAAGGAGAAGGAGAGGGAGGGAGAAAGAAGGAGAAGGAGGAGAGGGAGGGAAGGAGAGGGAAAAAGAGGGAGGGAGAGGGAAGGAGAGGGAGAAAAGAGGGAGGGAAGAGGGAGGAAGAGAATGATTTACCTAGCTAGGGAGCAATTATTAAACAGAATCAATGTTGGAAAAAAGAATGCACCCAATTTTGAAGATGACTTGTTAAGGAGCTGATCTCATCAGACACCAGAATGCAATGGGATTTGCTCCCAGATAAATTCCAAATGGTATTTAGGTTGCTAAAAGCTATTGGGAAGGTTACATGCAAAAAGATGTATCTAGGCTGGCCATGAAGCATTTAACTGTGGAACGGCAAACCTTAGAAATGTTTCAATATTTCTGTTTTCAACTCATATTTAAAGTTAAAACCCGAAATATAAATGATTGATTACAATAATTTCTTAATGGTTAATAAAACCATCATGTGCTAAGTCTTGTTTACAATACTGGCATTTTAAACATTTTATAGCCCACTCAAGGTTTTAGAATAACCTACAGGAAAGATTAGAAGGTAAATTTGCTAATCCAAGTGATTTAACCCTTTTCTGCTTCTTTAGCTATACATATACATACCTATATATTCAGATACACACACATACATGTATATAATACATATATACTCACATACACACGTAGGGGAAGAAGGGGCCTGAAAAAGATAATCTCGAGGATTTCTTCCAGCTCTAATGTCCTTTAGTCTATGAATAAATTTTTCACAAAATTCCTGAAGCATATGTTTTTCAGTTTTCTCTACATAGGCTTAAGACCGACAGGAATTGTTCTTTAGTTTCCCTATAGGAGAAGGCTTTTGCAAATGGCTCCTTGCCTTTTCTTTATGTCTAAAGAAATAATGGTTATAGCTCTCACCCTAGAGCCAGGAATACTTATCAAGTGTGTGAATCTAGGCAAGGTAATTCAGTCCTCTAAGCCTTAGCTTCTTCAGTTATAAAAGGATTGTAAATACTCTTCTACTTGACTCTCAGAATTATAATATGTATATTAACAATAATAGTTCTAGCTTATACTTTTTATATTTTTCAAAATGCTTTAAATCCAATCTCCAGACCTAATAGTCTATCCACTGTGCCACCTATTTTCCTGTCCATCTGATCACTGCAATCCTATAGGATAAGGTCTATTGTTTTCTCATGTGTAAAATAGACTACAATAAACTCAGAGCTAAAATCACATAATTAGTGTCTGAGATAGCATTGAACCTCAGTCTTCTTTACTCCTAATTCAGAATTGACATAATATATAATAACATAATGTAATAATTGTGCTCAAGATTAACAAAAAGCTTTAAATGTCTCTATTGTAAATCTCCCAATATCTCTGTGAGGGGTAAACTATAAAAAGTATTTCCATTTTATAGATGAGAAAACTGAGCCTGAGAGGATTAAGTGGTTTGATCCTGGTAATGACAAAGTACTGGATGTAGAGCCAAGAAAATCTGAGTTCAAATATTACCTCAGATAATTCATTACTGTTTGACTCTAGGCAGTTCTTCCTTTTTAAGCCTCAGTTTCCTCATCCATAAAAATAGGGATATTAAAAGAATTGTTAGAATGAATAGAACTATTGTGAGGTTAGAATTAGATAATACATGTAAAATACTTTGCAAGCTCGAAGATACCGTGTAGATACAAGCCTTTATTACTAAGTGTTAGGGTAGTTATAAAATGTCAGTCAGGATTATATATGTAAAGTATGAGGGCAATATAAATATCAGCATTTCTTCTGCAGTCTTTCTATTTGCAAACTAGCCTAAATTATGTTTTCATCCTCTTATTATTTCTAAAATTGGCAACTTGTACTTTTCTAATGAAAAGATACTGATTGTATAATCCAATAGAAGTACATTCATTTCCCCCCAGAATTTTGCTAATCAACAAGGGTGGAGATGCCTTTAAAAGTTAGGTTTTCTCTTGTTTCCTGCTGATATATAGCAGATAAATTGTTCACTTTGGGGAACTCTATTTTCTTTCAGGTTAGAATGATAGCATTTAGGCCAAGAAAGGGGGGAAATCACTTATCCACCTGCTGATACTTCCTAAGCCAGAGGTATAACTATGAGAAGCAGCAAAGAGAGAAGACAGGAAAACAGTATCTTCTGCTCCAAGCCATAAGTACTTAGCCCTGAATATAACTGAAGGGCAGGAGAAGGACAGAGGGCATCGGAATCCAATTTGCCAGCTTTAGAGTAGCTCTCACTATCCAGCCCCACTCTGCATTGCTCACTTGGATGATTTCCTAAAGGTTATACCATGATTTACACAACATTTCTAGTTTTGTGTATTTCAGCTTCACAGGAGTGCTTCTATTTTTCTAATTAAGGTGACCTGACCATCACTGCAGAAATGCTATATATAAAAATTAAGTAACTCAGAAAAACCTGACTTCCATGTGTTTCTGTTCTAAATAAAGTTTTTTTTTTGTTTTTTTTTTTTTTTTTTGGAGTCTGTTGACTTTAGGCAACACCTCATGCCTTTAAGATCCCACAAGATACCCCCAAAGCACCATGATGACTGGCATGTATAAAGTACTTAAATTCAGTGTGGTACAATGGAAATTTCAACCCTTCTGAGTCTCACCTTCTTTATTTATTAGAATGTTGTGGTTGGACAAAATGATTTCTATGGTCCCTTCCTTTTCTAAGACAAAATTTTATGAATATTTATTATGCCAGTAAATGAATAAGCTTTTATTTAACACCTCTATTTTCACTTTATGCACTGTGCTAAGTGCTGGGATTTTTTAAATGAGTCAAAAAACAAAACCTGCCCTCAAGGAGCTCATAGTTAAACACAGGAGACAACAAGCAAACAAATATGAACAAAATATATTCAGGATAAAAAGAAATAATCAACAATGGGAAGGTGCTGAAATTAAGAGAGGCTGGAAAAGGCTTTCTATCAAAGATGGGATTTTAGTTGGGACTTGAAGAAAACCAGGGTGGTCAGCAGATGGAGAGAAGAAAGAATACTCTAGGCATCAGGGGCAGCCAGTGAAAATGCCCAGAGCCAAGAGAGTGACTTATTCATGGAAGTCAAAGGTCAGAATCACTAGATCGAAGAGTATGTAGTAGGGATTAAAGTATGATAAGATGGGAAAGATTGGGGGGAGCTTTGTTATAAAGGTTTGTGAATACCCAGCTGTTGATAGTTTGGGAGGGAGGGGGAGGACAGGGAGAAGAGGAGTGGAAGGGAGGAAGAGAAGTAAGGGAGAAAAGAAGAGATAGAGGGAGAGAAAAAAGAAGGAAGGAAAGGAGGAGGAAGGGAGGAGAAGAGAGGGAAACAAGGAGGGGAAGGAGAAAGGGGAGAGGTGAGGGAGAGGAGGAAAGGAGGAAGAAAGGAGCAAGTGAGGGAAGAAAGAAAGAGGTAGATACAGATAAATATATAAGATAAACAGTCAGATAGATATGTTACTCTTATTTAGTCATTTTAGTTGTATTTCATTCTTCATGACCCGGGGAATCTTTGTCCATGGGATTTTCCTGGCAAAGATAATGGAGCAGTTAGCCATTTCTTTCCCCAATGTAAAACACAATAAATGACTTATCCAAGATCACACAGAAATTATTTTCTGATGTTGGATTTGAACAAATATTTTACTAACTCCAAGTGCAGGACTCTTGAACCACTAGCTGCTCCTTGAACCTCATAGTAACCCCATGAAAATGTTTTTCATCATTCCTAATTCATTGATAAGGAAACCTAAATTGAGAAAAAATGGTTTAGCAAGTTATTTAATCTCTCAGTTCCCCAGGCAAGTTTCTAAAACTATAAAACAGAGAATAAATAGTAATCTGCCTATTAACCTTAGTAAAAACAAGTCCCCCCCCCCAAATCAATACATCCTTTCCAAAAAAAAAAAATTATCCAATGCCTTTGTGTTTAGAACTCTATGGATATGTCTAGGAGCTTCAGAAAGTTGCTGATTGTCATATTGTCAGTGCTTCAAGAAGCTTGCAGTCTAGTTTGTGGAAAGGTTGGTTTGACAATATTTCATGATATATACAATATGCAATATTCTAATGACAAATCTGTAATATGAAACTATAAATGCATTAGAATCATAAGGAAAAATGCCATGGAACATTCCAGGAGCAAAGACTGGTACCATCCAAGAAGGATCAAGTAAGAAAACATAGACTATTCAAAACCTTTTGGGTAAGACATTCTACCCCATTTTATCAATGCTACAACTCTTTTTCTTTAAGGAACTCTGATTTTATATCTTTTGAGTGCATCTGTCTAACCATATCACAACTCTTCTGTGAGTTGACAGAAAGCCCCAGAGGGATGTTATGTCCAAAAAGCTCATCACTCTGCAAGCGAAATTAATTTTAAGCCTCCTCCATTGGAGCTAGACTGGTCTTCACAATAGACATAAACTTTGCTACCCTACTCATAACCTAAAGCTTCTACCTTGGTAGGATTTCCAGAACTTGTCTTTCCTGCATTGCCTTAAAGAACCAAGAATCACCTCCACATCATAGAGTTATCTGTGTATTATTATTCAGCTTAAAATTCTTTCTTCTTATTATTGTGTTTCCAGAGGAGACAATCAAAGTGTTCTTTGCTGAATAATAGAAATATCATTTCATCAAGTTACCTTCTTAACTTCTTTTCTAAATTAAGAATTATAATTTCTCAGTAGATCTTATTTATCAATTTCTCCCTTTGGGACTCCTTTTAAAGGCTTCTTGGTCATTCACGACTGGTGAAGACTCATCTACATTGGTGCTATGGGAATAGTTGTTTTATTGCATAAATTTAAAATATTGATGGGGGGAGGCAGAGGCAGGGGGAGACAGAGGAGGGGGGAGAGAGAGAGGGAGGAGAGACAGAGAGGGAGGGGGGAGACAGAAAGGGGGGACAGAGGGAGGGGGAGACAGAGAGACAGGGAGAGAATTGTACAAAAGTGGAGGGAGGCAAGGACGAGCAGGGAGAGTTGAATCCCGTTTACTGAATGCGGAACTTGAGGTAAATTATCTCACTTCTCTGGGTGTCAGTAGCCTCACCTGTAAGACAAGAATTGCGGCAGGTAATCCAGTCTGCCACTTCCCCGCCCCAAGCCCCGAGGATTGCAATGATGTCACCTTAGAGCCCCTTGATACTATTGATCCCCCCTGCCTGAAAGCAGTAGATGGCACCCTCCGCACACACAGCCACAGCTCAGGTAAAGTCGGTGGGTTCCCCTCGCTGGGGCCCCACAACCTTTGGAAGGACTCCTAGAGCAGATCTTGCTTTTCTCTCCCCACTGGCAATAAACAGTCACATCAGAGCGAGCCAGGAGGCCTGGCGAAGCTATAAATGTAGTTTTAAAGCTTTCCTGTAAGAGCCAGCCTTCTAAGTGCCTCTTTTTCATTAACACCCAGTGCCGCGCCCATGAAGAATTAAGTTGGTAAAGACCCAAAACAGGCTTCTCTTTTTCCCTGCCATTTTTCATGCTTATCTTATTTATTTTGATATTGGATTTACTTACAAGGCGATGGAGCGGGAAGGGGAGGGGGTGGCAGACATTGTACAAACTAAGAAGTTTCCAGGAACTCCAAGGAAGTAAGCCTTCCATCTTTGATATACCCACCTGTTCAAAGCCACGTATTCTTTTCTGACTCTCATCCCACAAACATGCTGTCGACTTGAACAGTATGGCTGCCTTCCCTTCTAACTCTGGTCTTGAAAATGCTCCTGATGAAGATGTGCTTTGCGGACAAGAACGTGGGGGCGGGGGGGGGGGAAGACCTGGGAAAGAATTCGATGTCTTTGGCCAACATTTACTAGTAAAGAGTAAGTACTTAGTGTGGTCTAGCACTGCGCTAAATGCTGGGAACCCAAAGAAGGGTCAAAATGTGGTGGCCATATTCAAATGGAGGAAATAAATGTAGCCAATTACACAAGTATAAAATCATAAAGTATATATAGGAGGTAATTGCAAATGGAAGGTTCTAGAGGCTGGGGATGGATGGAAGGGACTGAGAAGGCTTTCTGTAGAAAGGAGCATTTGGAGGCAGCCAGGAAAGCCAGGAGATATTCCAGAGACAAAGAGGAAGAGCATTCTAGTCATCGGGGGCAGCAGTGAAAAAGAACTTGTTATACCCCCTCCTCTCTCCCCCCCTCATTTTCCTACTTCCTCCCCCCTCCTTCTTTTCCTTCTTCCTCCCTTCCTCCTTCTGTTCCTTTCTCCCTCCCTTTCTCCCTTCCTCCCCCTCCTTTTCCTTCTTCCTCCCTCCCACCCCCTTTTTTTCTTCCTTTCTCCCTTCCCTCCTTTTTTCTCTCATTCTTTTTTCCTTCCTTTCTCTTTTTTCTTTCTTCCTCCTCCCCATTTCTTGCTTCCTTCTCTCTCTCTCTCTTTCTCTCTCTCTCTCTCTCTCTCTCTCTCTCTCTCTCTCTCTCTCTCTCTCTTCTCTCTCTCTCTCCTCTCTCTCTCTCTCTCTCTCTTTCTCTCTCTCTCTCTCTCTCTCTCTCTCTCTCTCTCTCTCTCTCTCTCTCTTCTCTCTCTCTCTCTCTCTCTCTCTCTCTCTCTCTTTCTCTCTCTCTCTCTCTCTCTTTCTCTCTCTCTCTCTCTCTCTCTCTCTCTCTCTCTCTCTCTCTTCTCTCTCTCTCTCTCTCTCTCTCTCTCTCTCTCTCTCTCTCTCTCTCTCTCTCTCTCTCTCTCTCTGCTTAGAACTCCAAAGTTGAAATGGATCAACACCACTGAATTCATTTTGCCTTTTTAAGATTTCCTGGCAGAAGATCAAAGAAGAGGAGAAGAAAAGCTCAAGATAAAGCTTAAAAGTATGAGGCTGGCTCACTACAGGCATGAGAATAGCCAAGTCTGTTTGTGGTAGAAATAACTTTGACAACAACTCCTGCCGTCATGGAAACTCAGCCCCAGGTCTAAGGTGAATTTCAGGAATGAAAGGAGATAACAGATGTTTCAGGTGCTGTAAATGATTTTAGACATTAAGCTCTCCTGATCTTCATGACAAAACTAACTTTAAAAGAAATTTACTTAATATAAATAAAAAGTGCACAGCATTGTAAACAGAGTCAGGGAATAAAAATTAGACCAAGCCTTTAAAAAGTAGTTGCTTCTCTCCCAGGAAAGAGAAAAGGGCTACACTACTTAGGGAAATATATAAATCAGTCCTACAGTGAAATTGAAATCCTATTTTAGACTGTATTCAAGACAAATAGAGGAATTCTTTGCAGAGAGGCAGCCTTATAAACAAAACATGAGCCTGGCCAGCACTGCCCCTGCATAGACATCTGTCACTTGGCAGATGGCACTCTCATAACTCACCCAAACAACCTGGCTCTTGAGTCCACAAGGACAATGGACTGACTTTGATGACTCTTTAGCAGAATATGTGGGGAAAGGACTTGAGGGGCTGGTCCCATGAGACATAATTCAAGGGCAGCAACTCCAGGATCCTTTCTAAGTGGTTTATCTCTTTTCCCTTTCACAGGCTTCTAATAGTAGGCCCTTCTCCCTCACTTCCTCCTCCCCCAAAATGGTCCAGAATTCATAGTTTAGGAAGTAACACAAGGTTTAAGTCTGTAGACATTGCAGGTATTACATTTGGAAATCCTTTTCTTGTTGTTATTTGGTTCACAAGGTCATGTTCTTAATATTTTTAAAAAGTGAAAGACATTTCTTTTTAAACTGAAGAATCCAGTTGATTAATCATTTATAAAAGAAACACAGCCATTGTATTTCAGGGTCTATAAAGCAGCAGGATTTATCCACTAAAGCAAGCTTCAACTACAGATGGGAAAGAAAAGGAAAAAAAAAATAGCCAGCCAGATATTTTCTAAATGCATTTGCAGTTATGTTAGATATTCATTGATAAAGTACAAGGCTTTCTTTTAGTTGGGTGTTCAGTGACATAATCTCTTTGTTCACAATACTGAATCTCATTTCAATTCAATCCAATTGGACCTGCTATATGCCAGGTACCATATAAGCAGCTGAGGCCACGATTTTTTTTTTAAAAATAGGACCTTCTGTCCCTCAGAATACTTACATTGTAATTTCAGTGAAATGGGGAGGTAAATTTTATATATCACCAACCAAATGTCAATTGGCCAATTATGTTGCATCATAAACTACAAAGACATCCCAGGATATCAAAGGAACTTAGAAAAATGACCATTTTCCCCATTTGGGAAGTCAGGGGATAATTGACCTAAGGTGAAAATAGACTTCAGAGAACAACCATATTGACTTTCTCATTTCATAGATAAGAAAACTGAGGGAGATGAAGGCTGGTGATTTTCAAAAAAATGGAACAGGTGGAGGATGTGAAACTACTTCATCTGATTTTAGACTCATTATTCTTTCCTCCTCTGTTATCCTCATTTATCAAAGTGTCTAACTCCCTTTAAATAGTATTTAATGAAATGAAAACTATTTTACAACAAGCATATGATACAAGTTAATAATGTAGTGTTTTCATTATTTTGCATATAGGGAAACTGAGGCACATCTAGACAAAAACTGAACCTCACTCTTCCTTGAGCCCAAGTCAATCACTTTTCCCACTATTCCATACTGTTTTTAAGTGACTGAGGGACTGGGAATTATCTAAAGAGTTTGCATGAAATAGATATTTTTGGGGACAGTTCATAATTCCAAAAAAAGTTATTTACTTCCAAGGCATTGATTATTCTAGATCATACATTTAAAGTCAAGAAGGATATAAATTGTAGCCCTTCATTTTATATCTGAAGAAACTAAGACCAATCAAGCTTAAGGGACCCATACACAATCAATGTGTATCACTGGTACACTGGTAATAAGTAGTAAAGACATAAGCTGTCATATAATAAGCTTTCCTAATTCAGGTCTAAAATTGCTAGCAACAATTACCAGCATCCACATTTATGTTACTCTTAGATTATTGCTAGTTCTTTTGAGCACAGAAATAACAAGGCTGCTTCTGTGTCTGGCAAAGTGATTTTCTATAAGCACAGACCTCACACTAAATGACTTACTGCTCAACCAATTTCGGTGGCTTCCTTTTGCTTCTGAAATATAACATACATTCTTCTGTTTATCTTTTAAAACTCTACACAGTTAGACCCCAACCTAACTGTCCATCCTTATTGGACATGACTTTTCCTTCTGTACTCTGCAATCTAATCAGATTGACCTGTTCTCCATCCTTCATTCATAATATTCTATCTCCTCTATATTAATGTTTTATATATATATGTATGTATATATATACATACATATATATATATATATATATAGCTATATTGATAAATAAATAGAAAGAGAAAAAAAAGAGGAGGGAGGGAAAGAGAGAGAGAGTTGCTGTTGTCTCCCTCCCTTAGAACTGAACTACTACAAGGAATTGCAGTGTGGATTCTTTTATCCTTTGTATTTTTATCCTTATTCCCTAGAACAGTACCAGTAAGTACTTAATAAATGTTTGCTTGATCTTCAGGACTAAATCAAGTCAAAAAGCAGCAATCCTCAATGATTAACTGCTAAACATTACACTCAAATTCTTTTGTTTAGCTTTTAAAGACCCAGTTCAAAGTGACTCACAAGCCCATAGGTCTCCATGACCTGTCAAACAGTGAGGTTAATCAAAAAGGTGCCCTCAGTCTTGAGGAACCTTGATTCAGAGAAAAGGCAAATCCAAATGTGACTTATTCAAAAAAGTATTTCCACATTCTACTTTTCTTGTCTGAGGAAAACTATCCATTCCCTTAGAAATGGCCAGGCAAAAGCAATGCTTAAAACATGATAAAGTTATGATACGTTTAGGGTCAAAGAATCAAAATGGGAATCATGTGACTTTCTGAGCCTCAGTTTCCTAATCTGTAAAATGAAGAAATAACCCAGATGGGGTACATTATATTGCTACTTTTCTTATTATTTTATTTCTTCAAATTTCTTGGCTTTGGACATGTATGTCTTCTGGCAGACTTGGAAAACATATTAGTAGATACATAAAATATGGTTTTGAGGAGAGAGACCCACAGAGTGCTTTAAACCAAGAGTAGCATTGTCCATGCACAAATTGTTAGTATCCCCAGACTCTGTGCACACACACACACACACACACACACACACACACACACACACACATATATATATATATATATCTGTTTACATATGTGTATATTTATATATGTATATAAACATATGTGTATATATATATATATAGCCATTAAAAACTTTAAATAATATATAACTTCCAGTGATCATTATAATCATCAATATCAATAGCATATTATACAATAATGAGAATCACAGGAGACCCATATTTATTCATCCTACAGAACCATTATCTATGTCCTCTGCTTATTTTACTCTGTTTATTTTAGCAATCCACCTAATGCATTTAGAATTTGCCTCCAGTATTCTTCATTTTGTAGACATATGAGAAGTCAAAAGACTATCTGTTCACTTACTACTAATTCAGCTTTTTTTTCCCCTGAAGCAATTGGGGTTAAGTGACTTGCCCAGGGTCACACAGCCAGGACATGTTAAATGTCTAAGGTCAAATTTGAATTTAGGTCCTCCTGACTTCAGGGCTGGTGCTCTATCCACTGCACCACCTGGCTTCCCCTAATTCAGTTTAAAGAAAAATTATTTGATAATTTATAAAATCAGCTAAGTGGTTCAATGGATAGGATAGAGTGCTAAGATTCCATCTAAGAGGTCCTGATTTCATATCAGGCTTCATATACTTACTACATAATAAATGTTTGATCTTCAGGAATAAATCAGGTTTTAAAAAAAGAAGCATTCCTTAATAAACTGTGAAACATCACAATCAAACTCTTGTTTATCTTTTAAGGAACCAATCCAAAATGACCTCCAAGTCCACTGCCTTGGTTTCTTCAACTGTAAAATGCTAGTAATAATAGCACCTGCCTTCAAAGGTTGCTGTGAGGATCAAATGAAATATTTGTTAAGTGCTTAGTATAGTGTGTCACATAGTAGGTTTTTAATAAATGTGTGTTTCTTTCTTTGCTTCAGAAATATAGGTTATTTTTTCTAGAAGGAATTTATGTAACACCTTTTAATTTTTTGCATCTCTGTCTTACCTCATGATTATCTCTAAGGGGGGTATAAATTTATATTAAATACAAGGCAATTCATTTTAGCATTCTTTAGTAAAGAGGATTTTTAAAAAAAATTATTGTCATTTTATTAGAATACTTCCTTGAATGTGATAGCCTAAAGTAACCCAGAAATATGTCAGTTTCTACACATTATGAAAACTGATCCTAACAAAAATAAATATGTAGGTTACTGACATATTTAAAAGAATGTTAAATTTATCTTTTTTCTTAATTATATTCCCTACCTCCTTAGGGAGAAATACATACACACATACACACACAGACACACACACACACACACACACACATTTTCACACACACATTTCTGAGGCCAGATTTAAACTTAAGAAATTAAGTCTTGATTCCAGACCCAATACTCTAGACACTGTGCCATCTAGATGCCCCACAATACATTATAGCTTTATACTAAGAACATATATGTTTTAATGAGAAAATCAAACTACATATATCAGCCTTCCTTTTTGGGAAATGATTGAATTATATATAAATTCAGATGATCATATTGGTCCATTTGGGAAATGCTTGTATTTGGGAGTTTTTTGTTTGGGGTTTTTATGGGAGGGGTCTTCACTGTTAGACAAAAGAAAATCATGCAAAAGGGACTAGTACAAAATAGTTGCTCTGCCAAAGATATAACTCTGTTCTGAACATATTATTTAAATTTAATAAAAGTCACAATGTACAGTGGAAAGGAGACTCATAGCCTTTAAAAATTTTCTTCCTGCATTTAAAGCTCATTTTTCCAACTTGGAAAATATGATTTCATGAATTGCAAGTCAGGAGACCTAATTATTATTTCAGCTTTACCTACACTAGCTGTGTGACCTCAAATAAGTCTGATGATCTCTATGGAACTCAAGTTTTCTCATCCATATAATAAGAGTTTGAGTGAGGTGATCCATGAGGTGCTTCTAATTCTGAAATCCTATGATTTTATGGGGGGGAAGGAATATTCTAGAGAAACTTCTGAAGAAAAATAGCATGAAAGCTTCTTCTCTCCCTTTTTTTTTAAATAACTTCTTTCCACCCATCCACCATAATAGTCACTGGGGTTTGACTATTATACTAAGGTTAAGCACCTAGCTGCAGCAATCAATGCATGGTTCAATGACTGTACTACAAACATAGTTTCTGTTTCTAAAATCTCTGCCCCTAAAGCAGGCTGTAGTAGGTGTGGACCATTTTGAAATGCTGGTTGATTTTTTGCTTCAAGGAATCTGAGACAAGAATCTGACTGAATTAGTGCCAACATTTTGAATTAAGTGATATTAAAAACTTCCCCACCCCAAAAACAAACTGTTGCTTAAACAAACTAGCTGAAATTAAGTGCTTCTAAAATTTTGTTTTAAAATCAGTTTTATTTTAAAAATCAGTGTTCCAGCTCAATAATTTTACTATTTGCATCAAGTTTGCAGCCTGGCACAGTGAATAAAATTGTTATCCTATCCTTAGGAAGTCTTAGGATCAAATCCCCAATTGATCCAATATGGGACAGTCAATTAACCTCTCAGCCTCAGTTTCAAAATGTGTAAAATGATGATTACTCCCAAAATTGTTGTGATGCTCCTCGAGCTTAGATCATAGAAATGTAACAGTTTTTCATACTTATTTGCAGACTTTAAAGCCCTACACCAATTCCAGTTCTTTCAGTGAGAAAAATAACTTTTTAAATGTACATTGACTCTTGTCCTCAGTAATGAACATATATCCCCAACTAAATCAGTGATAAAAAGAAGGGTCCAAATCATCTGGCAGTAAAATAATCTTAATATCTTTATGTAAACAAAACACTAGAAAAAGAATGGATTTCAAAGGCCTGGGGAATGATGAAAGCAAACGGGGAATGGGAATGCACTGAACTGTTACTCTTCTGACTATTTTTGACTTTGCCACCAAGAAACAATTGCAGTTTTGCTTTAGAATCTGTTATCATTCCTGGGACCTCAACTGGTCATTTTTCTCTAGGGTCTCCATTTTGAAGATGGGCTCAGGTGGCCCACTCTAATTCCCCAACAGAATTTCTTAACATCAACACTCTAGCCAAGAACAGGTATCTCACCCACCTCTTTCTACTCCATGGTATTATCTCCTATGAGCTTTTGGAGGAGAGAAACTATGTTTTTAACATGTATTTATATTTGTATTCCCAGCGTTTAACTTAATCCCTGGCAAATAGAGAGTCCTATTAGATGCACATTGCTTATCTTGCTATGCTTTAGATCATAATAAAGTACAGGATAAGGAATTCACCCAAACTTGGGAAGATTTGTATATACTGATATAAACTAAGCAGAACCATGATGACCATGCTAATTTAAAGGAAAATAAAAACATGTAGGGACATGGCAACTTAGAAATATGTGTGTGTGTGTGTGTGTGTGTGTGTGTGTGTGTGTGTGTGTGTATGCAGAGAGGAATCAAACTCTTAGCTCACATCCCTACACATACCATATATAGTATACACACATACATGTACTACATATGATATTATATATATCTATACACAGACTTCCTAATGTCAGAAATCCGTCCAGGTTAGAGTCTCTCTAGGTCTCTGTATTATTCCCTTTGACTCTCTCCTCCCCTCTCCTCTCTTCTTTTACTTTCCAGGAAAAAATCTAAGACAGAAAAAGAAAACTAATCCATTAGATGAATATCTTATTTTAGACTTGCTGCCTCCCAGTTAAATAAAAGCAGGATACAAACAGTTAATTCACAAGTAGTTTAGAATGACCCATAGAAATCTTCCCTGTTTCCACAGTCACAGATGCACAGGCAAACAATATAACACAATGCTGCTCTAGAGTCATGGGGATGTCACTCCTTGGAACAATAATTTCATTGAGATTTTGTCTGTCCCTGCATTCTCTACCCCTGAAACAGGGCCCAGTTCCCATGTGCCCAGAAACTGTCACCTGTGTGCCTTTCCAGCTATCATACATCCAATGGCAACAGACACAGAGGAACAGACAGGTGTAATCCTAGCTGTCTTTATATCCTTCAAAGTCCCTCTTTTTCACCCTTCAAAACTCTCTTACTCTACAATGTCTAATAAAAGTTCATTTTTCTTCCTGTTGTCAACAGCCTGACATCCCAAAAAGATGAATGAATTTTTGCTAAAATATTAATGTACTGGCTGGGAGCTTAGAATGCACTGGTCATTATATGGTCATTAAGATAAAAAAAGAAGCAATAGAATCAATAGGGAATTGGTTCTATTGAAAGCCACAGGCTATGTGGTATAGTGGCAAAGGGACTGAATGAGACTTAAGAGAGATTCCCTAGTTCTACCCTCCCCTTTCTTGGCTGAGTGACCTTATACAAATCATCCTGAATCTCTGTTTCCTTATTTGCCCTTTCCTCTTATGTGGCTTGTCAATGAGAGCAATTTATGGCAAAGGCCTCTGAATTATTGCCATCATTAAGTAGCTAAGTGGTGCAGTAGGATACCAGGCCTGAAATCAGAAATACTCCATTTGCTCAACTTAAATCTGGCCACAAACATACATATGTGTGACCCGGGCACACAAATACTGTTTTCCTTAAGTTTCCTTATCTATAAAATGAGCTGAAGAAGGAAATGGCTCATCATTTCTGTGCCTTTGCCAAGAAAACCTCAAATAGGATCACAAAGAGTTGGATATGATTGAAATGACCAAACAACAATTAGCATCATTAAGAAACCTTATGAGACTACTGACAATAACAAAAGCAAAAATATCAAAGAACTAATAATGCTTATACTTGTTTTTATACCACACCACGCAGACCCTACTCTTCAATATAATTGCATTCTCATTCTGTTGTTTTCTTGTTCTTTAATAAAAAGGCCTGGCATAGTACCTTGGCTATTAAGTAGGCTAACTATTATAAATATATGTGGTTTTTAATTAAATGACATAGCAGAATCTTAATAAGTGTGATTAAGCAACGAAAATTCATTTCAATTCAACAAGCTTTTAGTGAGCATCAATTAAGTTAGGCTTACTATGGCTAAAGTACTATTCAAAGCATTGTGGATACAAGAACAAAATAAAAACCAGCCTCTCCCTGGGATTTCTGCTTTAGCTGATTTAAATCATTCCAAGTGGTTTCTGTATGGACAAACCAGTTTTACTTTTGAATGAGTTGATTAGAATCCCAGAAATATAGTGTTGGAAAAGACCTTAGGTTGAGTGAAAAAAAAATGTTTCAAGAAAAACAATCCAAAAATATAAATTTGATTTAATTTAGTAATGTGAGTAAAGAGGGTAGATAGCAGATCCTTTTTTGTTCTCATTCTTCCTATCAGATATCAAATCTTCCAGATTAAATCTCATCAACAACTCTAAGTACCATCCTTTCCTCTATTTTTAGAGTCAGCAGCCCAGCTCAGGTCCCTCTCATTTCTAGTCTGGAATATAGCAATGACCTGCTCATTGTTCTCCTTGCCCCTTTTAATCTAGTCCCAAAAGAACTGCCAAATTGGTGTCCTTCTGCATACATAGATATGACCTTGTCATTTACATTCTAAAAAATCTTCAGTGGTTCCTTATGTCTCTAGGATAAAAAGAAGAACTCTTATATTTGCAATGTAGAACCCATCCAATAATCATTTATTAAAGTTCTGTACTGGCAAGTCAAGACATTCCCATCACTCTTAGTGATGTCATCAGTCTTCTTCAAGAAGGACCAATAATAACAACCATGTGCTAGGTACTGTGCTAATTCCTGGGGATACACTAACCTAACTTTTCTGGGTTTAATCTTCCTGATCCATGTAATTTTAGTCAATAAGTATTCCTTGTTATGTCTGAACAGTCCCCTCTGCATGGGTTGTATTCATTCCTCCCTTATGAACCTCAGAATTCCTAAATTCCTTCAAAATTCGGTTAAAGGGCAACTCGTACAAGAGGACATTTTTGAATCTGACTGTTAGCTCTATTCCCCAGCCCTAAAATTACTTTATATTTACTTTGAATATATCTTGTTTTAATTTCTATAGGTAGAAGTTGCTTCCTCCAATAGAACATTCTCAAAGGCAAGACTTTTTTTTTTTTCCCCTGAGACAATTGGGGTTAAGTGACTTGCCCAGGGTCACACAGCCAGGAATTGTTAAGTGTCTGAGCTCAGATTTGAATTCAGGTTCTCTAACACAGGGCTCTATCCTCTGTGCTAGCTAGCTGCCCCAGGCAAAACTCATTTTGTCATTATATCCCCAGTACCATGTGTATATTTTCTGGCAAATAGAAGACATTTAGTAAAAAAAAAAAAAAAAAAAAAACAACACCTCCAAATCATCTATGATACACCTTCTAAATAGTTTACTGTCCTTTCTAATCGATTGATTGATTGATCACCTACTTTTCCTTAGTAAAGTTTCTCCTATAGTTTGTCTCCTACTTGAGAGAGAGAAAAAAAAAAAAAAAAAAACAAACCAAAAAAAAAAGTGCTTTTTTCTCTTATTTCTTCTCTATAATTTTCTTTTCTTTTATCTAAAAAAACTAGCTAAATGGCCACAAATACTATCTAATTTGTATGCCTCTTTGGCATATATTTTTTTTTTCTGCCCCTTGTGTTAAATGCAGTGAAACATGGCTCCTTTATCTTCTCACTGACGGAGTCTGGCACTAAGGAGGGGCAGTAAACATTACTGAGTGTGAAATGGAGAGCTTCTTTTTCTTCATAATTTTGGCCCCTTATATATTTATCACATAAGAGGTTTTTTAATGAATTATCAGGTTAACAAAGGTTCCTATTTACAACTTCTTCATAAATTCTTTAAGTATAAACATTCTGTCATTGACTCCTAAGTTGGCATACCAAATTTTTAAAAAAAAAAAAATGATCATATTTCTGCTTTGATGTTTGCTCTCTACAGAGAGAACTGTGGTCTTGCAAATTAGCAATTCTCTTTCCCAGCCCAAAAAACTGCTGGATGAATGCCCTAGTGAGTTCAAGAAATTCATGGAATGGTTGATAGATTTAAATGATGCAGCTAGATGTATTTCTTTTTATCTTAATATTTTATGAGAATTTCCTCAAGCTCAAAATCCAATTTAAAAAGACAGTAGTCCCCAGAATTCCACTACCTTTCATTCTTCTGACATGGAATCAACCTACATGCATTTGTCATTTGTCCTAAGAAGGATAAGAGATTAGGCTTTCATGAATCAATTGGTAAAAATATAATTGGTATGGAATATAATACAATCAGTTTCATAGTGTTTAAAGAACAGGTGCTAATATACAATATAGTGTCCATGATGAGACTCAGATTTAAGAAAAAATAAATTAATCTTCAAGTTCAAAATACTAAGTTGAGGTCAAATCTTTTTTTTTTTTTAATTATGTTTTTGTTTTTGCTGAGGTAATTGGGGTTAAGTGACTTGCCCAGGATCACACAGCTAAAAAGTATTAAGTGTCTGAGGCTTAAACTGGGGTCTTTCTGACTTCAGGGCTGGTGCTCTATCCACTGTGCCATCTAGATGCCTCAAATTCAAATCTTTACCAGAGGTATAGAGATGGGAAAGTCATTTAACCCTTTGAACCTCAATTTTATCATGTAAGGATGGTACACTGATTCACAACTGGCCTTGACCAAATGAAGCTGGATTAATATGGTTTAAGTAGCTAAGGCTAAAAGATCTGCCCACTTTGATAACTTTACCAGCCTGATATTGCTTCCAATTCACTTTAGGGCACACAAGTCCCACTTATTTGCAACCAAGGGCCCTCAAGCCATGTCTCGAGGCTATTTCAACTACCATAAACTTCTGTGCTTACCAAACAAATTTCTATAAAGGGCAGGGTTAATGCAATGGCAGAATTTGGAGAGGGAAGCACATATCTACCAGAGCTAAATACTACAGATACTTCTTAAGTGTTTTTTTTTTTCTTTTTTTCTATTTTAGGGCTAAGGAAAGCTCCCTTTCTTAAATTGAATGGTTTGAGAAAGTATGATTTCATTCTAAACCAAATCTAAATTCAGAGGACCAGCTCGAATCTGGTTCAACCATTACAATTTGGAAGCTAGAGTGGTTGTAAGTGATTCCTCTACAACACTGTGTAACTTTATTGAAATTAGCAGACAAGCAAGAAGGACAATAAAAGAAACAAATATTAAACTTTGCTATAAAGAAAAAAATTGTAATTTCACTCAAGATAATGACAACAATGAGACATCATATCAAAATTTATGGGATGCAGCCAAAGCAGTAATAAGGGGAAATTTTATATCCTTAGAGGCTTACTTGAATAAAATAGAAAAAGAGAAGATCAATGAATTGGGCCTGGAACTTAAAAGGTTAGAAAAAGACCAAATTAAAAACCCCCAATCAATTACTAAACTTGAAATTCTAAAATTAAAAAGAGAAATTAATAATATAGAAAGTAAAAAAAAACTATTGAACTAATAAATAAAACTAAGAGTTGGTTTTATGAAAAAAACAATAAAATTGATAAACCTTTGGTAAATCTGATTAGAAAAAGGAGAGAGGGAAATCAAATTGGCAGTCTTAAAAATGAAAAAGGAGAACTTACCACTGATGAAGAGGAAATTAAAGAAATAATAAGGGGTTACTTTGCCCAACTTTATGCCAATAAATTTGATAACCTAAGTGAAATGGATGACTACCTCCAAAAATATAGGCTTCCCAGATTATCAGAGGAGGAAGTAAATTGCTTAAATAGTCCCATTTCAGAAAAAGAAATAGAACAAGCTATTAACCAACTCCCTAAAAAAAAATCCCCGGGACCAGATGGATTTACATGTGAATTCTACCAAACATTCAAAGAACAATTAGCCCCAATGCTTTATAAACTATTTGAAAAAATAGGGAATGAAGGAGTCCTACCAAACTCCTTTTATGACACAGACATGGTACTGATACCTAAACCAGGTAGGTTGAAAACAGAGAAAGAAAATTATAGACCAATCTCCCTAATGAATATTGATGCTAAAATCTTAAATAAGATATTAGCAAAAAGACTACAGAAAATCATCCCCAGGATAATACATCATGATCAAGTAGAATTTATACCAGGAATGCAGGGCTGGTTCAATATTAGGAAAACTATCAATATAATTGGCCATATTAATAATGAAATTAACAAAAACCATATGATCATCTCAATAGATGCAGAAAAAGCATTTGATAAAATCCAACATCCATTCCTATTAAAAACTCTTGAGAGTATAGGAATAAATGGACTTTTCCTTAAAATAATCAGTAGCATCTATTTAAAACCAGCAGTAAGCATCATATGTAACAGGGACAAACTGCAACCATTCCCAATAAGATCAGGAGTAAAACAAGGTTACCCACTATCACCGTTACTATTTAATATTGTATTAGAAATGCTAGCTTTGGCAATAAGAGTTGAGAAAGAGATTAAAGGAATAAGAATAGGTAATGAGGAAACCAAATTATCACTCTTTGCTGATGATATGATGGTATACTTAGAAAACCCCAGAGATTCTACCAAAAAGTTATTAGAAATAATCTACACCTTCAGCAAAGTTGCAGGATATAAAATAAACCCACATAAGTCATCAGCATTCTTATATATCACTAACAAAACCCAACAGTTAGAGATACAAAAAGAAATTCCATTTAAAGTAACTACTGATTGTATAAAATATTTAGGAATCTATCTGCCAAGGGAAAATCAGAAACTTTATGAGCAAAACTACAAAACACTTTCCACACAAATTAAGTCTGATCTAACCAACTGGAAAAATATTAAATGCTCTTGGATTGGGCGAGCAAATATAATAAAGATGACAATACTACCTAAATTAATCTACTTATTTAGCGCTATACCAATCAGACTCCCAAAAAACTACTTTGATGAATTAGAAAAAATAACAACAAAGTTCATATGGAAAAACAAAAGGTCAAGAATTTCAAGGGAATTAATGAAAAAAAAAATCAAATGAAGGTGGCCTAGCTGTACCAGATCTAAAATTATATTATAAAGCAGCAGTTACTAAACCATCTGGTATTGGCTAAGAAATAGACTAGTTGATCATTGGAATAGGTTAGGTTCAAAGGACAAAACAGCCAATAACTTTAATAATATAGTGTTTGACAAACCCAAAGACACCAGTTTCTGGGATAAGAATGCATTATTTGACAAAAATTGCTGGGAAAATTGGAAATCAGTATGGCAGAAACTAGGCATTGACCCACACTTAACACCGTACACCAAGATAAGGTCAAAATGGGTTCATGACCTAGGCATAAAGAATGAGATGATAAATAAATTGGAAGAGCATAGGATAGTTTACCTCGCAGACCTGTGGAAGAGGGAGGAATTTATGACCAAAGAAGAACTAGAGATCGCTATTGACCACAACATAGAAAATTTTGATTATATCAAATTGAAAAGTTTTTGTACAAACAAAACAAATGCAAACAAGATTAGAAGGGAAACAATAAACTGGGAAAACAGTTTTACAATCAAAGGTTCTGATAAAGGCCTCATTTCCAAAATATATAGAGAATTGACCCTAATCTATAAGAAATCAAACCATTCTCCAATTGATAAATGGTCAAAGGATATGAACAGACAATTCTCAGACGAAGAAATTGAAACTATTTATAGACATATGAAAATATGCTCCAAATCATTATTAATCAGAGAAATGCAAATTAAGACAACTCTGAGATACCACTACACACCTGTCAGATTGGCTAGAATGACAGGGAAAGATAATGGGGAATGTTGGAGGGGATGTGGGAAAACAGGGACACTGATACATTGTTGGTGGAATTGTGAACACATCAGCCATTCTGGAGAGCAATTTGGAACTATGCTCAAAAAGTTATCAAGCTGTGCATACCCTTTGATCCAGCAGTGTTTCTACTGGGCTTATACCCCAAAGAGATACTAAAGAAAGGAAAGGGACCTGTATGTGCCAAAATGTTTGTGGCAGCCCTGTTTGTAGTGGCTAGAAGCTGGAAAATGAAAGGATGCCATCAATTGGAGAATGGTTGAGTAAATTGTGGTATATGAACTTTATGGAATATTATTGTTCTGTAAGGAACGATCAGCAGGATGAATTTAGAGAGGACTGGCAAGACTTACATGAACTGATGCTGAGTGAAATGAGCAGAACCAGGAGATCATTAGATACCTCAACAACAATACTGTTTGAGGATGTATTCTGATGGAAGTGGACCTCTTTGATAAAGAGAGACTGAATTGAACAAAGATGGACAGAAGCAGCTACACCCAGAGAAAGAACACTGGATATGAATATAAACTGCTTGCATTTATGTTTTTCTTCCCCGATTATTTATACCTTCTGAATTCAATTCTCCCTGTGCAACTAGAAAACTGTTTGGTTCTGCACACATATATTGTATCTAGGATATACTGCAACCCATTCAACATGTAAAGGACTCTTGCCATCTGGGGAAGGGGTGGAGGGAGGGAGGGGGAAAAATCAGAACAGAAGTGAATGCAAGGGATAATACTGTAAAAAATTACCCTGGCATGCATTCTATCAATAAAAAATCATTAAAAAATTAAAAAAAAAGCAAAAAAAATCTTATCATGTTTTGGCTACTAATGAATAAACAGTTCTTTGATCTACTAAAAAAAAAAGAAAAAAATTGTCTTGAATAATATGATACAAAGACAGGACTACTGAAGTTCAGGAGAAAGAAGTCTTTTATCAATGAAACTTACTTTTTTCATTCAAATATATTTTAATGTTTGATGTAAATATTATTTTAATATTTAATATTCTGATATTGTAACTTACTATTCCCTTATATTTTAGGTTTAGCAAATGTTTCTTTCAACTATGAGAAATTATTGCCTATTTTACAAGTAGTCCCCAAGAAATTTGTGTCCTTTTTCTAGATTCTGGCAAACAATGCTAAAAAATATGTAAATGTTACATTTTTTTTTTACCTTTGGTTACCCAATTCTGCATTTTTGTAGATAATCAATATCTGAGTCCCTATATCTGCAAAATCAGATTTCTAAAAAATTTATTTTATTTAAAAAAACAGAATAAGAAAAAATAGAAAAGAAATATAAAACAAGAGAACATTGTCATGAGCTCAGCAGAACATCAGGGAGGATTCAAAATATATAATGACAAATTATCAGTTCAAGAAAGTGTATATATGTACATATATACACATATATTTATTAGTAGAAGAAATTATATTCATGAATGTCCATTTTTCTTTTCTTCCTTGCAAATCATTCTTTTATTCTCTGCTGTACATTTTTTTTATTCTTTGTTTTTCCATTTTCATACCCCCGTCACTGCAGACAAGCTATAGTAAAGATAAATTTATATATACAATTTAGATATATACATACATACACACACACACACATAGTACACATCCCCAACATACAGAGACACATTTCTTTTTAAAATGTGCATTTTAAACATATAGTATATATTTCTCATGCAAAAAAATATGTCCATATTTAAAGTTTTTCCATGTTGAATTCCTTAAAAATTGATCTTTGATATTGAGTCATATATTAAATTTTCCATTAAATTTATGTTTGGTTTATAGAAAGTCCTGAAAATCTGCAAGTTCATTGAATGTCCATTTTTTATTACTCAAACTTAGATAATTTTGTGGGATATGATATTTTTGGGTATAGGTCTAGTTCTTTTGAGTGTTGGTAAATACAATTCCAGAGCCTGTGGTCTTTTATTGTACCTGCTGATAAATTTTGTACAATTCTAATTACAGCTTCAGCATATTTGAATTTTCTTGTTTCTTGTAAAATTCTCTCTGCTCTGAGGGTTTCAAAATTGGGCAAAAATATGTTTATGTGTTTTCCACAAAGGACCTCTGAGGTAGTGATTAGTGATTTTTTTTTTCCTATTTCTATCACTCCAGGACAATTTTCTTGGATTATTTCTTGAATTATTTTACAGGGTATTTTTTTAGACACAACTTCTAAACAGTTCGATAATTCTTATATTTTCTCTTCTTCACCTGTTTTTCAGATCTGTCTTTTTATGATTCAAATTATTTTTTCATTCTCTATAATTTATTGTTATTAATCTCTCATAGCTATACTGGCTTCCTCTTGATCATCTTTTTTTTTTTTTTTCCTGAGACAATTGGTGTCCAGAATCACATAGCTAGGAAATGTCAAGTGTTTGAGGTCACAAATGAACTTAGGTCCTCCTGACTTCAGGACTGGTGCTCTATCTACTGCACCATCTCGCTGCTCCTTTGCTCATCTAATTGTCAAAGAATTATTTTCATCTTTGAGATTATCTCCTTTTCTAGTTGGTTAATTTTTTTCATATTGTTTTTCTTGGATGGATTTTATTTTTTATTTTTTTTTAATTTTTGGTTCTTCCTCAATGTGTCTCATTTGAATTTCAAAATTCTTTTTTTAATTCTTCTATAAATTCTCTCCGCACAGGGAATCATTCCACATTACTCTTTAGGGTAGAAGCTTTTTTTTTTTTTTTTTTTTTTTTTTACTTCAGTGTATTCCTCTGAAGATGAACCCAGGTCTTCCCTGTTTCCGTTCTATGGTTGAGTTCTTTTTTCTTTGTTGATTCTTTTTTTAATGAAAAATATTAGTATGTCCTTAAAACTATGGGGGGGAGGGTAATGGCACCTTGAACTTCCCTTCAGCTCTGCCTTCTGACCAGGAACCCCAAAAGAAGAGCTCCCTTCTCTTGCAAGTGCCAGCAGTGTTCCTGCCCCCTTGCCTCCGCACTCCAGAGTGGACACAGTACAGCTGGGTGTGGCATTCCTAATTAGCTGAGTTTCCCTCAATATTCCCAAACTCAGACCCCAATTCCACAAACAGTCCAGAAGTGAAAGTCTCTGTGGTTCCTGTTGAGGCTCCAGCCACACCCATATAGCCAAGGGGTCTCTAGAGACTTGATGTTTCTGTGGAGCTAGCCTAGAGATGTTTGCACTTCACATGGGTTTATCCTGGCCAGGGGTCTTTCTCCATATCTTGTTGGATTGTGCCAGAAGAATCCCTGTTCTACTCTAGGTCTTCTTGATTTTTTAGCAGTCTATGTTCACCCTGAGGCACAAATTTGTTATATTTGTGGGGAAAATCTGGAGAGTTTGAAATTTACCAACCTACTCTGTCATTTTCCCAGAATCTTCCAGATTATTTTTTTTTTAATTTTTTAATAAAAGACCCAGAACATAATCCTTAGCCATTGTCACAAGAATTCAAGTGAACATGTTTTATCAAGTTTTAAAACATCCATGAAGACATATTTGAAAGAGATTTTGCTTCTAGTAAATTCAGAAGTGCTGACTCCACTGGGAACTAACAAACTTGGATATTTATAACATATTAAATAGTGGACATTTTCTAAAATTACAGAAATTCCCAGAGTTGGAATACTGCAACATGACCTTACATTTTAAATGATATGTAACAAAAAAGAATTATGTCTAAACTTTGGCGATATCCATGTTTCAATGGTGTGAGAACTACTTGATTTAAACTCCATTCAAACTTTATCATACATAATGGCTAGATTTGAAAAGAAAAAAAAAAAAGACTATTCATCAAAACTAGGCAAAGCAATCTACTAAAAGTGATATCTCATGATGAAATATATTTTTAAAAACTGTACCAGTCTTGTGAATGAATGATCCTTTAAATGTATGATCAGAAAAAAGAAAACACTTGTTTTACAGCAATAAAATTAATAATTTAATTTTGCTCTAATTAATTTGCACACTATAATAAATATTTGTTGATTGAATGTCTATTTTGTGATCTTATTCATCTCTGATTTTTGTTTTGGCTACAATCAAAAAAAAAAAAAAACTTCCTACACCACCTGAAATTCAAGTTTGAAGAAAATTTCAAACTTTGAGCATAGTCCATACCATTAGTCATTTCTTTTATCACCTTCATATCCCTTCCCCTATTTAGAATTATCTATGTTCTGAGGAATATAAGCAAGTATTCTGTTTACTCATCTCTACTATGACTGTTTGAACTGAATAGATGTAAAACTCTGCCTTTTCAACAAGTACTGGTTCTGTTATTTTTGTTTTTTCTTTTTTTCCCCCAAATAGTCTAAATGTTTATGTCAGTTACTAAAGCAAACAGATGTTCAAAGCAAGCCACTATATATACTTCCCATTGGATTTCTTACTTCTGACATGTTTTTTCACTCAACTTTGAAAAGGTTCCATGCTATATTTCTCCATTTTATATACAACAAATATTTTCTTCAATTGTGTGAAATTATTGTTTCTTGGTACAAGTAGTCTCTAGAATGTTTCTATGTTCTACTTTGTTTTCCAGATTCTATCAAACAAAAAAAAATGCTGAAATATCTAAAAATGATTTGTTTTTACCTACAGAAACATAATGCAGTTTTGTATATAACCAAGGCCTCTGAATCTTTAAGGAAAGCTATATTTCCAAAATCAGGATTTTTAAATAAAAGACCAGAGAACAATCCTAGAGGCTTCCAATTACTTGAAAAAAAAAACAGAGTAAAAAATAAAAGAGGTAGAAATATGTGTCAAAATACAAATCTTCCCTACAAAAATTGAACACTTTTCATTCTAATTTATTTTCATAAATATGAAATAGAAAAAAAAATCTATTATAACATGTTGTTCATCCCCAACATCATTTAAACTATTCAAGCAACAGTGTTTCCATCAATTTCCCTAAGAGTATTACTCTACAGTCTAAAAATTTGCTGGAACATTTATCAGACATTCTACTAGAAATTCAGTTTTCTCAGGATCATTTATTCACTGCTACTTACAAATCTGTAGATGACTAATTTCCCCCCTGTGCTGTTTCTACCTTCTAAATCTTATAAAGATTTAGCTTATTCAGACTGAGAGATTGAGTTTTCTTAGATCTGGTGAAATCATGGCTACTACCTGTAATGGGAATTCTTATATCTTACAGGATGAAGAGCTCTGTACCATAGGTGAAGATACACTCACAAACTACGTTAAGTCCCCGAGTCACACTTTTAAGGCAAGTTTATGCCTTTTACATTGTTCCATTTCAGCACATGTAGGAATTACTTTTCTCCTGAGATAAGTGATACAGACATGTGAAAATCTACTCCAATCATTTAAAATCATGCCATAGTAGACATGTCATGTTAAATAGACAAATCCCCAATGAAAATTTATCCTCAATTCCTCATGGCACAGCTGACTAGCAGTGACTAGGAAAAGGAAGAGAGGCTGCAGATGGAGAAGAAAATTATGGAGGCAGACAGGGATGCATCTATAGCCAAATATATATATAGGTATAACTCTCTTATGATACAATACTACTCCAGTTTGCATGAAATTCCACTCTTCTTTGATGTTCTTTTGTACAAAACAAGATTTTGTCCAAGAATGCTTTTTCTGACATATGATAAAATGGAGAGAATGATGGTATTGGAACAGAAAGATCTGGGTTGAACCCTCCACTGCAGAGCATTTAACTATCTCTATCTGTTAACAAATCTTTTAATCTCATGCTCAGCTTATTCAATTGTTAAAGAGGAGTAGAGTGAACTAGATTGCCTTCAAAGCTACTTCCAACATCAAGTCTATGATCCTCAGATCTATATTGTCATTCATTTACTGTATTTTCCAATAGTTTCCATTAATTTGTATTTTCTTCCCATTGTCCTCACCATGTTCTATGTCCTTCTCTTTATTGACATTTCTTATTAAGATGGTATTATTTTCTTCCCATTATCCTCTCCATGTTCTATGTCATTCTCTTTATTGACATTTCTTATTAAAATGGTATCAAAATTTGTGAGAGAATGTAATTGAGTCATGGCTCCATGTTGTGCTCATGAAAGTTAAATGACTTCTGTAAAGATTTGGGGCAGGAGCATAAAGATGAGGCTAGTTATTTATTGTTTTTTTCCCCCTTAAAACATAATTCCATCTTGTAGACTTAATTGATTTAGGAACTAAAGGTCAGATCACTGACATAACATCAAGTGCTCCAAACCAGGATTTCTTCAACTTTCTATTCATGACCTCTTTTTGCCTAAGAAAATTTTACATAACCCAGGGTATATAAATATATAAAATAGGCATACAAATCAAACACTTACTGAAAAGAAATCACAATTTACAGCACCACATATGGGCTCATGCCCCACAGTTTAAGAAGCTGGACCCTCAATAACTAGTCAGCCCAAGAGAAAGCAGGATTTAATTTTTCCCCTCAGTATTCTGGCCAGTGGATAGTTAGGGAATCCACATTCAAGTGGAACAATGAGGGCTTTCATTCCAATTCAAACAAGTATCACTTCATGCTGAATCAAGACTGACTTACAACAATTGATAGTGGCTACCCTGAATTAAGGGAAGAACAATGTAAAGGAAGATATGTCAGGTGCTTCTTGAAGTGCTGTTGGTGATAGTACCAGCTGCATAGTTTTAGACTTCCTCCAGGTCCCTGAGAGAATTAAAGTGTAAATTGTCTCAATTTATATAGCAATTAGAGACAGAGTGAATGTTTTCTGGCTCTTTAAGAACTACATGCTGTTGACAATAAATACTGCAAATGGGTTTTTGTTGATTTTTTATAATTTTTGTATTTAGATATAATGGTGATTTCCCAGCTCAATAGTTATGGTAAGCCTAGTCTTCTAAAGATTGCAATTTGAGGATTATCTAAAAATCTGTGATGAAGGATTTGCTCTATGGCACAAGTGGGATTTGACAAGCCATTAGAAATTATGTCATGTGAATTTTATTGGGAATCTGGTGCAAGGCACTAAAGGAAGCTTATAAAGAACAATGGTTGATCCTCCCCAGTTTTTCAGAAACCAACCCAGAATCGGGGATATGGATAAATGTGCCATCTGCATCCTAGTTTATTTGCCGGGTAGTGGGGAGGAGTGGACGATCATCAATTTAAAAGGCAGAAAGAGAAAAGACAGTTTCTTCTCTCACTCCCATGGACTGAAATTATCTTCAGATTTCTAGTGAAAATGAGTACAAGATCCCTATGGCACTGAGTACAACATAGTCTTAACATAGGCAAAGCTTAGGTCTCCGTATGTCCCCTTGTAGGGACAGTGCCTATGAGCCCAGATCAAGGGGGCAGGACAGCACCTAAGACAAATGATGCTGAGATGGAATGGCAGAACCCAGGACACAGTATCTCTTTCTGGGTAACAAATTCGGTTATATTCGGGCTCTGAAAACCACAATGGAGTATCTGAATAGTCCAGGATAGGGATGTAACAGAAGGGATGGGCAACAGTTACAGTGTTCCAACCCCAGTGCTTGGGGAAGTGGGGTGGAAGAAAACTCATGTCTTCCTTGTAACTGAGCTTTAATCCACTGGAAAAAAAATCTACAATCAATATAGTAGCAGAGTGAGGTTCAAATTATAGACAGCATGCAAATGAATTTTATTTCAATTGAGAACAGATAAGCCAGATTTCGTTATTCCTATACAGATAAAGAGAAGATGAGGTTGCTTATTATTCTGCCTCACACATTCAATTACCTCCATTACTCTTAACTCCCTTCTTGAGTGTTACTGAGATAAGGAATGTTGGGAGAGAAAGACTAATATTGGAGGATGGAATTAGCTACCTGGGAGATACAGGGGCACTAAGGTCCTTGTCATTGATGCTAAAATTTGGGATGGTTCCTCATTATTTATTCTGTAGCAATTCTAAAAGGGTCTTCCAGAAACCTAAATGTTTCCATCCCCTAGAGCCTTTTTACCAGCTTCTTGAGGGCTGTACTAGCTCTCTCAATTTTAATTTCTTTTATTTTGCCAATCACTGCTTCTCTAGACAATGTACAGCCTGGGTTAAAAATTTCTCTGACAGCTTTGGATTCTGTGTTGTCAATTAAAACCTCCAGTTTTCTGTTTCTGGTACAGGTTCACCTATGACCCCAATCATCTTCAGGCTTATCACTAGTCAACACTGTGTTGATACTGCAAAGCTGTCTATCTCTAGCACATCTTCTCATGTTTGACCTTAGTGAGAAAGATCATTTTGACACGGCACCTACCAAATGAATATCTCAAGGATATTTGAGCATTTTGAAGCTTATTGAGTTAAAAGTATCCCCCAAAGGGTAAGAAGCATATAATGCTAAGTGTTACTGTATGTATTGGTTGTCATGCAGATAAATGTGAGAATCAGCAGTCACATAAAAGTATAACTAGGGAGGATTAGCTGGAGCTTTGCCCCTGGGGCACCAAAACTTTGAGTGTTCAAATTCAATTGAATGCAGTTGCCTACATCATATTTTGTGAAGTCCTCTAGTTACTAAAATTGCTTGGTACAGCTCTGTTGATAATATCTTGGACTTTTAATGAATTACTTAAGTGATCTTTTCTAAGAGTCACTAATGCTGAGGCTTAACCAACAGAGTCAGCACTATGAAAAGTTATAAAGTTCTATAAATCGAGGGTGTCAAATTTGTAGTCCAAATTACTGTAGAATGCAGTTCCTATCTGATCTTCATGTATTAATATAGTAACAAAAAAGAAATAGTATATGGTTATCTAAATCAAGCTCACATTGATTTTCATGTTCAATGAGCCTAATGGACCACTTGTCATTTTTTTTTATTTTTAAAGCTTTTTATTTTCAAAACATATGCAAAGATAGTTTTCAGCATTCACTCTTGCAAAACTGTGTTCCAAATTGCTGATGGTAGAATTTGTAGCATAGATAGGACCATAGATTTAGAGACAGAAATGTTCTTAGAGGCCACCAAGTTAAATCCCCTTATTTTGGAGATTAGAAAGATTAAAATTAACTTCCCCAGAGAATGGAAAATTTGCCTAACACCAGCAAAATTATTAATCCATCAATATATCTGACTCATTATACACAGTTGCTTAATATCAGATTTATTATAAGTATAATAAATATGTTTTTGGGGTAAATCTGACTAGATATTCAGAATACAAAGTCCTAAGAATTCAAACTTTTTCATCTGGCTTTTTGCAACAGTTTGGCTATTATGATGGCTATCATCAATCTTTAACATTTCACAGATCTTTATACCCATAAGATGCCTTACTTAAGTTCAGTGAGATATTAGCAAGCCCTTAATTACAGCAAGGGAAAAATGGTTATTTAAGTGATTAGAATAAATACATTATTTTTCATTTTTTCCTCTGGTTATGAACCCAAATCTAAAAACCAGGAAAAAAGACTAAATATCATATTTAGATTTTGCCACATCAGGGTTGTCATTTACAATCCCCCCTAAGTTCAAGTACAGAGGATCAAATTCATAATTTCCATAATCTACCAAATTCCTCAATAGCTCAAAATATTTTCATATACTCTAAGAGTGCTGAACAGCCAAGTACTTCAATTCTGGGCCTGGAATCAGGTTCAAATCTTGCCTCAAATACTAACTGGCTGTGAACCTGGGCAAGTCACTTCACTTTGTTTGCTTCAATTTCCTCATCTGTAAAATGAGGTGGTGAAGAAAATGGCAAAGTACTCCAGAAATGACAAAATACTCCGGTTTCTATGCCAAGAAAAATCAAAATGGAGTCACTGTAAGTTGGACAGGACTGAAATGCAATTGAAAATGAAAACAAATGAGGTGCCAATTCAGTAAAATGGTGATGACTTCTCAATAATACAATATATAAAGAAGGAATACCAAAGGAATCTCAACTCTAACTTTTTTGTTGTTGTTGTTTTGCTGAGGCAATTGAGGTTAAGTGACTTGCCCAGGGTCACACAACTACGAAGTGTTAAGTGTCTGAGACCAGATTTGAACTCAGGTCCTCCTGATTTCAGGGCTATCCACTGCACTACCTAGCTGCCCCCTAAAATTTTCTTTAAAAAGTACTTAGGTATATTGAAGAACTGCAGAATAGAAACTCACTTTAAAGGAAAAGTCCACATCCCCTTTTCCTGTGTTGTTTGTTTTGGTTTGGTTTGCTTTGGTGTATGGCAGTTGGGTGGTAGATCAACTGGAGAGGAAAGAAACTTGAAACTGAAGACAATGTAGGAGGTTACTGTACTAGACCAGGTGAGACAAGAAAAGTCCTTGAACTATGGTGGTGGCTGTATGAGCACACTAAGTGGGATATGTGAGACAGATATTAAGGAGATAGGGTCAACAAGACCTGTCAATTGATTGGATAAGAGATGGAATTCTCCGTGGCTCACAGAAAAGCAAGGAAATGAAAGTTGAAATGGCTCAAAGGAGGATATCATAAAGGCCTTCTCATATCTCGGGTGTGAAGAGAGCATGGTGAGCACAATTTATGTACTGAATAATTACTTGCTGGTGGGATGTGTTGTCCTGACTCTTTCAACACCATATTCCCTTAGAACTAACCTCTTGCTATTCCTCCTTCAACTGCCCTCCCACTTTCTCCTTCTTTCCCCCTGCAACAATGTTCTGGCATATAGTAGTGCCCACTCTAACTAGCCTACAATGCTGCCCTCAAGTCAAAAGATTCTAATATTTTCTTACTTGTATACTTTTTATATTTATTTGGACAGCAAATCTAGGTGTTTGTTTACTTGGTGGGATCTGACTAGTTAGGGAAACTCAATGATAGATCAAGGTTTCCTCTTGTTCTCTGATGTACCACACTTCTCAGATTAGCTAAGATGGCAGGAAAAGATAATGTTGGAGAGAATGTGGGAAAACTGGGACACTGATGCATTGTTAGTGGAACTGTGAACAGATCCAACCATTCTGGAGAGCAATTTGGAACTATGCTCAAAAGTTATCAAATTGTGCATACCCTTTGACCCAGTAGTGTTACTACTGAGCTTATATCTCAAAGAGATCTTAAAGGAGGGAAAGGGACCCACAAATACAAGTGCAAAAATGTTTGTAGCAGCCCTTTTTGTAGTAGCAAAGAACTGCAAACTGAGTGGATGCCCATCAATTGCAGAATGGCTGAATAAATTATGATATATGAATGTTAAAGAATATTATTATTCATCATTTGTTCAGTGAAGAAGAGAGCCATCTATACACAGAGAGAGAACTGTGAGAACACATTTGTGGAACATAGCATTCTCACTCTCTCTGTTGTTTGCTTGCATTTTATTTTCTTTCTCAGTTTTTCTTTTTCTTCCCTCTTGATCTATTTTTTCTTGTGCAGCAAGATAACTGTATAAATATGTATACATATATTGGATTTAACATATAATTTAAGATATTTAACATGTATTGGACTACCTGCCATCTAGGGGAGGAGGTAGGGGGAAAGAGGAGAAAATTTGGAACACAAGGTTTTGCAAGGGTCAATATTGAAAAATTACCCATGCATATTTTTTGTAAATAAAAAGCTTTAATAAAATTTTTTAAAAAGTTTCTTGTTGCTGAGGTATTGTTTTTGTTTTAATACAGGCCTTTCAGCGGGATATTATAGCAGGATAGGATATGCTTTCCCTATATGACAAAATGGCTGATTGGAGGAGAAACCTGTTTAGATGACTGAAATAATTAAGTCTATTAGAACAGTAACCCCAACAACTTCACCAAGTGTCACAATGGAGTCACAATTTCTGTAAGGCAATAGATTTCATAGGTATTTCAGTATCTGAGCCCCTCAAAAATCCTACCTGTTGAAATTATAATCTGATCCAACAATTCTGGAGAGCAGTTTGGAACTATGCCCAAAGGAGAATCAAATTGTACATACTCTTTGACCCAGCAATACCACTACTATGACTATATCCAAAGATCATGAAAAGATCAAAAGGACCTAATTGTAGAAAAAAAGAATTTATAGCAGTTCTTTTTGTGGTTGCAAAGAATTGGAAATTAAGGAGATGCTCATCAATTGGGGAATTGCTGAACAAACTGTGGTATACGAATGTAATGGAATACTACTGTCCTCTAAGAAATGATGAGCTGGCAGATTTCAGAAAGACATGAACTGAGCCAAATCAGGAGAACATTGTACATGGTAAGATCAACATTCTCTGATGAACAACTATGATTGACTTAGCTTTCCTCAGTAATACAATGACCCCAGGTAAATTCCAAAAGACACAGAAAATGCTATGTCCAGAGAAAGAATTGATGGTGTCTGAATACAGATAGAAACATTTTTTGCATATGTAGATAAAGTGAAAATATATTTCTATCTACATTCTATTTTTTAAATATTTTCCCCTTTTGATATGTTTTTTTTTTCACATGACTAATATGAAAATACATTTTATGTAAATTGGTTACCATCTTAGGGACCAGGGAGAGAAAGAAGGAAATGAAAAAACATGAAGTTCAAAATTTATAAAAACAAAAGAATATTTTAAATTGTCCTTAAGTGTAACTGGAAAACATAAAATACTATTTAAAATGCTCTATTATATTCAGATCTCTATCAGGCCAAAGTATTGCAGATCCTGGTACTTGAGCTCACAGGCAATTTCAGCAGCAAGAAAGGTCCCATTGCTTAAAGAGCTACAATCTATGCAACTGATTTAGAAAACTAGCCCTTTGAAATGTCAAAGGCAATAAAGAATAAGAATGCCTTAGGTTTGTTTGTACAGGATTGGTCCCATCAAAATAACACAACCAGGTGAGCCAGAACATGATCCGTCCAGGGATTTGGGGGCCTCATTCCTGATACCTGAATTAATCAGATTAATCAATTAATCATCCAATTAATCAGATCACTCATGCTACAAACTCAATCAATTCTCAGATTACTAAATACATTGGCTGATCTAATTTGCTTTTTCTTCCTCTACTTTTTTAAAATCATCCTTGCTCCTTTACACACACACACACACACACACACACACACACACACACTCTCTGTCTCTCTCTCTCTCTCTCTCTCTCACACACACACACACACACACACACACACACACACAATATGACACTGAATGGAGAATTCATTGCTGTAGAAATCAATGAGGAAAACAAAACAAAAAGGGAATTCTAATGCCAAGAAACTTTTAAAAGTCACATTATAATAGCAAAAAAATGGCAAAAACAAACCTGAATGTCATCTGCTTTCAAGACTTAAACATTTCAAAAAAACATAAAGCACAAAGCATTTAATTATGTAAAACTCATCCCTTTAATGTATTTTTAAATCCTTTTGGTTATTGCCCATCATTTTCCATTTGACATTCATTTTTTTGAAAAAATAATACTATTTTAAATTGTGATCTTTGAATATATACAAACCAGTTAAATGGATGTTATTCCATTAAATTGTTCTTCTATTCTAAATACATATTCATAGGTAATGACAAATATTTATGTAAATTTATGTTCATCATTTGCCATTTGACTGCTATCTCTACCTAATAGAAATTCTAGGTACTGCCATCACACTAGAGAGCCTGAGAATAATTACATAGCACTCTTCATCTTTGCTACATTTCTGGAAAATTAACCAATTACTCATAGGACTTCCATGTTTTTCCATAGATGAGGGCATTGTAAGAGACTGTTTATCTAAATAGCCCGAGAACCCAGAGATAACAAGTGTCAGAGTCCAAATTAGTATTCAGCTACCAAGTTCTCATTCCCCTTTTACCTTCATATATTTCACATACGTCTTATTCAGGGCCAATAGGGGATTCATGTTCAGGAAAATAAATAGGAAAGCCAAAGGGTAAGAGTACAGAAGATGGGTATGTAAGGCTTTAATTCTTTCTTTCAGACTATCTGAATTCATCTTTTTCATATACTATCACTATTAAAAAGCAGTAAACATACTTACCACCTAATTTTAAAATCTCATTACCTAAAACAGTTTGCATTTTAAGACTAATCAAAAGCCAAGTTATCAATGAAAATTGGTGGGTGGAAATTATCTAGATGATTGAACTCTCAAAATCTGTTTTAAGGTACTCCTCATTCACTTTTGAGAACTAAGAAATTCCAAATTATTATCTTTCAAAGAATTATGATTGTTCCAAGAATAAGAAATATTTATGACTCATAGATTTTTTAAATATATTTTATTTTATTTTATAATAACTTTATATTGACAGAATCCATGCCAGGGTAATTTTTTTTTACAACATTATCTCTTGCACTCGTTTCTGTTCTGATTTTTCTCTTCCCTTCCTCCACCCCCTCCCCTAGATGGCAAGCATCCTGTATATGTTAGATATGTTGGAGTATATCCTAGATACAATATATGTTTGCAGAACCAAACAGTTCTCTTGTTGCACAGGGAGAATTGGATTCAGAAGGTAAAAATAACCCGGGAAGAAAAATAAAAATGCAAATAGTTCACATTCATTTCCCAGTGTTCTTTCTTTGAATGTAGCTGCTTCTGTCCATCATTTATCAATTGAAACTGAGTAAGGTCTCTTTGTCAAAGAAATCCACTTTCATCAGAATATATCCTCATACAATATCGTTGTTGAAGTGTATAATGATCTCCTTTTCTGCTCATTTCACTTAGCATCAGTTCATGTAAATCTTCAAGCCTCTCTGTAATCATCCTGCTGGTCATTTCTTACAGAACAATAATATTCCATAACATTCATATACCACAATTTACCCAGCCATTCTCCAATTGATGGGCATCCATTCAATTTCCAGTTTCTAGCCACTACAAACAGGGCTGCCACAAACATTTTGGTACATACAGGTCCCTTTCCCTTCTTTAGTATTTCTTTGGGGTATAAGCCCAGTAGTAGCACTGCTGGATCAAAGGGTATGTACAGTTTGATAACTTTTTGGGCATAATTCCAGATTGCTCTCCAGAATGGTTGGATTCGTTCACAACTCCACCAACAATGCATCAGTGTCCCAGTTTTCCCGCATCCCCTCCACAACATTCATCATTATTTTTTCCTGTCATCTTAGCCAATCCAACAGGTGTGTAGTAGTATCTCAGAGTTGTCTTAATTTGCATTTCTCTGATCAATAGTGATTAGGAACACCATGGTTTCAACCAGTTTCTTGATTTATGATGAGTATATATAATATATATATAAATATATAAATATATAAAAAATATATATATACACACATACATATACACACATATCACATACACGTGCCATATTTAGGATATCTCCCACATAATGAATTCTGCAATTTACCTGAGAGTTTGGACAATTTGGTGATTTTTCTAGAACTCCCTCAAAAAACCTGCTAAATAAGATGTGAACACTTTTTTATATTTTCTAAACTTCCAATTATATTTGTCATTATTTATTTTTTTATGTTCTTAGTTAAAATAATCAGATTTTTTTTACTATTGTTAGAAATTATATGTTTCATTATAATTTGATATGGGGTTTATCAGAATATATCACCTATCATACTGAAAGTCAGAAATATTCCTCAATTCTCCAGGAAAAATACTGCTAAAATACTTAGAGTCTCTGTTTTTCATATATATTTCTCTGTTCTCTAAAGTTTCCAATGTTTATGTCAATTTAGGACTACTGCAATTGAATCACTGTGAGAAAGCAAATAATTGTCATTCAAGACAAGTGATGGAACAGTAGGAATAATTGATTCAAATGGATTTGCTTGAAAGAAGCAAAGACCAACTATGGCACAGAAAGTCTTCCTTTGGTTCCACAGATTGACAAGAAACAAACAGAAATCATTTGAATAATTGAGGGAAATGAAAAAGAACTTATTAATATGTGTTTTTGTAATTCAAATAATTACTTCTCCATATTGGAATACAAATAGAGAAGAAATGAAAAGTGCTTTAGTCAAGCTGAATGTAAAAGCAAAGCAAAGAGGATAGCTTGCAGGTCAAAAGATAACTCAAAAAAAGATCTTTGAAGGTTAGAAGAAAATAGAATTCAATGGGATGAATTGTGTCTTGCACTTGGGTACCAAAAGTAAAAATAAAATTAACCCAACAAATATGGTATCTGCAAAATGAAAAAGTTAAGTCAAATGACCTTTAAATCTTTTCATATCGAAAATCTATGATCTTGATTACATCAAATTAAAAAGCCTTTGTACAAATAAAACTAATGCAAACAAGATTAGAAGGGAAGCAACAAACTGGGAAAACATTTTCACAGTTAAAGGTTCTGATAAAGGCCTCATTTCCAAAATATATAGAGAACTGACTCAAATTTATAAGAAATCAAGCCATTCTCCAATTGATAAATGGTCAAAGGATATGAACAGACAATTTTCAGAGGATGAAATTGAAACTATTACCACTCATATGAAAGAGTGTTCCAAATCATTATTGATCAGAGAAATGCAAATTAAGACAATTCTGAGATACCACTACACACCTGTCAGATTGGCTAAGATGACAGGAAAAAATAATGATGAATGTTGGAGGGGATGCAGGAAAATTGGGACACTATTGCATTGTTGGTGGAGTTGTGAACGAATCCAACCATTCTGGAGAGCAATCTGGAATTATGCCCAAAAAATTATCAAATTGTGCATACCCTTTGATCCAGCAGTGTTTCTATTGGGCTTATATCCCAAAGAAATACTAAAGAAGGGAAAGGGACCTGTATGTGCCAAAATGTTTGTAGCAGCCCTGTTTGTAGTGGCTAGAAACTGGAAAATGAATGGATGCCCATCAATTGGAGAATGGCTGGGTAAATTATGGTATATGAATGTTATGGAATATTATTGTTCTGTAAGAAATGACCAGCAGGATGAATACAGAGAGGACTGGCGAGACTTATATGAACTGATGCTAAGTGAAATGAGCAGAACCAGGAGATCATTATACACTTCGACAACGATATTGTATGAGGACATATTTTGATGGAAGGGGATTTCTTTGACAAAGAGACCTGAGTTTCAATTGATAAATGACGGACAAAAGCAGCTACACCCAAAGAAAGAACACTGGGAAACGAATGTGAACTATCTGCATTTTTGTTTTTCTTCCCGGGTTATTTATACCTTCTGAATCCAATTCTCCCTATGCAACAAGAGAACTGTTCGGTTTTGCAAACATATATTGTATCTAGGATATACTGCAACATATCCAACATATAAAGGACCGCTTGCCATCTAGGGGAGGGGGTGGAGGGAGGGAGGGAAAAAAAATTGGAACAGAAACGAGTGTCAATATAAAATAATTATTAAATAAAAATTTAAAAAAAATCTATGATCTCATGGTAGTGACTATGAGTGTGAAGATATGATGGGGTGACAGAAACAAAATTTGGCAACTGATTAGATATGTAAGGTAAAGGAGGCAGGAATTAAGAATGACTTCAACCTGAATAATTTGGAAAATTGTATTAACCTTAGAAGTGATGGGAGAATTAAGAAAAAGGGTGGATTTGGAAGAAAAGACAAAGGCTTCTGCCTTTGAGATGCTTATAGGATTTCCACTTTGAAAAAAAACAATCAACAATCAATGATGAAAGATTGTAGCTCCAGAGCATTGCAGGGCTGGATATGTGGATCTGGAAGCTATCTGCAAGAAATGGTTATTGAATCCATAGGAACTTATGTAGAACTGAGTGAGACGATATTTTTAAAAAGTGGACCAGGCTTGAAACTTAGGATGTTCCAAATGAAAATCCATGGGGAAAAAAAAAAAGATTGACAATGAGAGGTGAGATGAATAAGAAGAGAGAAAATTATCTCACACACACACACACGCGAGATAATATCTAGAAAAGAAAGATATTCAAGAAAAAATTCTATTTATAGATAAATAAGGATGATAATTGAAAAAGGCCTTTAGATTTGACAATGATGGAACCATTGGTGTCCTTGAAACCAATAGTTTCAGTTAAATGATGAGTTCCAGAGTCAAACTGCAGAAAGCTTAGAAGAGGTTGAGATGAAAAGAAGGGTCAGAGCTATGGGGACAGTTAAGGAATTCTGATTCTAAAATTAGCATTCTTTCTAATTACTACTTTTAACACCCCCAAATTCTTCCCAGAATTACCAAAAATCCCTAATTAATGTTTCAAGATTTTATTTTAAAGGTTGTAAACTTTAGTACTCTGATACTTCCTCTTGTCATAGAGGGAATTGTAGGATTTTGAAGGTAAGTCCAGCAGATCACAAAATCTGACAAGTCCTTCTAACAGAGGAAGGCTTTAATGGAAACCAGACTTTAACTGGTTTCTAAGCAGTCTTACTAAATTCAGAGAAAGTTAGTACAAAATATTGGAAGCTACTCATAAACACCATAGACTAAGGCATGGGAATGTTATGAACTGCTTGTGACCTGAAAGAACCTTTTATTAATGAAATCATATTAGCTCACTTTTATTAATTCATTTGTATTTATTCATTTATCTGTTTATTTTTCTATAAAGTTATTTATTCATTTTGATATATACAAATCTCGCTAAAACTGGAAATAGAGCATCCATCAACTTTCTGATAGCCATTGAAACTCTCACTTATTTCATTTTTTCCTAACCCAAGCAGTTCCAGCCTTCTTTAGGCAGCCTGGTGATCCTTTGCTCACAAGAACTCATTAGATTGATATCAAATTTAGTGTGAATACCAAATCTGCTTCATCCCTACTGAAGCTCAAAAGTCTAGAATTTAAGTAATTCACTAGTCTCAACCTTCTTAGCAGGAGTGACTATACATCTACCATACCTGGCAAGTGATCATTTTAACACAAAACTATAAAATTTACAAGGAACTTTCCTTACATTTTTCTAGTCATAATCTAAGTATTTTCTTTTTCCCTTTATAAGTAAGCAAACTAATGTCAGAGAGTTTGCATGATTTGCCCAAGATCATACAAATAAGAAATATTTGAACCATGGTTTCAACCAGTTTCTTGATTTATGATGAGTATTTTATCCCCTACACCAAGCTAACATAAAGTATGTATTAGCAGATTAAATATAAATGTGCATTGAATGTAAAATGTCCTTCTACTAACAAAGGGTTATTTTAAAAAATTATATACATATATACACACATATAACAAGTGTTTATCTACTAAAGAGATGCAATATGCTAAATACATATATGAACTCTATGTGTGTGTATATATACATATATATGCTAGTGTTTATATATGTGAGAGTATATATATACAAGATAAATAAAACTAAATCCTCTCAAAACAATTATTTAATCATTACATAAGATTTCAGAGGCTTCACAAACTTTCTATTTTTGTTTACATAACTTTTACCCTTTTATTTCTCACTTCTAACACAGAATCAATGAATCACAGAATTCTAGAGCTAAAAAAGAGTCTAGAGATTAACTAGGCCAATATCTTTACTTTAAAGATGGCAAAGCCCTCATAGAATATCCCATTTGAAGAGGATGCAGAAACTGTGCTCCAGATTTAGACTGATGGAACAGAAGATGTGGGAACTATTCTGGCCACTGCTTGCTGCCTCTCCCTGTCTGTGTCTGTCTGTCTGTCTGTCTGTCTGTCTCTCTCTCTCTCTCTCTCTCTCTCTCTGTATGTGTGTGTGAACTTTCATATTTAACTATGTTTGTGAACATTTTACAAATATTCAGTCTCCCATCAAGATAATTAAAGAAGATTGATTATAGCTCCTACCTACCATGAATTGTAAACATCAACGTTTAAGTTATTTATTAACTTTAACTGGGCATGGATGAGGAAAAACATTGATTTAGTTCCTTTTTAATTTTAGAAAAAAAAAAGTAAGCACAATTAAACACACCTGATCTCATCAAATGTCCAAGGCTAACTAGCCATAGTTGACCTTGGTTAATGCTTTGATGGGAGTATTCTAGGGGAAACCAGATGTAATGGACTTGTGATTTGTATAATGGGGTGGAGAAGGAAATGGTAAATAGCAACCTTATTTTTTACCAAGAAGAGCCTAAATGTGGTAATGAGGAGTTGAACAAAATTGAAACAACTGAACATATATAGTATAGTAAAGGGGATGCTGGCCTTTTAGTAAATGTAAACAAGGATTTAATTTCTTCTTTACACATTTACTAGCTGTGATACTGGGAGATAATTTAACTTTTCTTGTCTCAGTTTCTTTAGCTATAAAATAAAGTGAGTCTAACCTGTTGCCCTCTAAACTAATTCTTTGATCCTATGGATTGAATAAGAAAAATTTCTCCTAATTTGAAACCTAAACTTTCTTTTTTACAGAGAATCATAAATTGCTTTCCAAATTTGATAGTCTATGAACTTAATGTTTTTTTTAATTTTGATAGTTATATTTCAATAATTTTCTTCTTGTATAATCCCAAGGACATTTTATTATTATTTCATTTTAAATTTCATAACTTTTAAAGCATTTTTTCTAAAAATATTTCATTGACTTCTGCACAAAGCTAAAGGCATTGATAACATAGAAAAAATAAGAAATCCTATTCTCAAGTCTGACTTTCCAAAATAAACTTCTCCTTTCCCTTAGATTATGAGGGGAATAAAATATTTCACAGAATTACAGAATCTCAGAAGTGGAAAGAGTTGAGGCAATCTACTCTAACTTATATCACAACAAGAATCTCCTTTAGTTGTACCCAAAATAGTCATCAGCCTCAGTTTGAAGACCTTCTGGGAGAAGAAATCTACTAACTACTGAGGTTTGTTCTTATATTAAATCTAATTCCCCTCCGTGAAGCTTCTACTGATTGTTTCAAGTCCTAATTGAACACAATTATCAATTTTAAATAAGGAAGATTAACTTGTAAATAGAGAAAACGATTCCAAATTGCTTTTTTCTCCCTTTTTATTCTTTTCATTTCTATTCTGTTTTCCTTCCTACTTTCTGAAGAAAGATGGAAAGCACTTGTTATTAGCTATTACCTCTAGAAATCTATAGTACAGGGTAAACTAAGAGATTGTTCCAATTAATCTCCCACTCTGTATTAGAAACAAGTTTTGCCTGTGGTAAACTACCCTTTTCTTCCTTACCTGTAAAATAGTTTAAAATTGCTTCAGAAACTGGGAAAGATTCAGACCGCATATCTCCAACAGTAAACCAAACTGCTGACAGCCTTCAGTGATTTTGAAGAGCCCTACTTAATTAGTTAAGAAAAAATTTGGGAAAATTTTAAGTGTTCTTTTGGTCCCTGGTAAATGAGGAAATAAAATAAATGAGGAAACTCCTAAGCAAAGAAGTCCCATCTCAGATGCCCAGGAGAAAGTGCCCTGAGGAATAGAGTTGGAGGCACTAGAAGACGGGAACATTAAGTTTTTTACTTAGCTATATTTGAAACTGATGTTTGGGGTGTGATTTCATGAAACAGAAGGACAATTATAATACTCACTCTGGGATAAGTCAATTGTGGCCATCCGTGGCAAAGAGAATATTCTCATTTACAGGGGAATCCTTGATATGGCACTCTATCTGTAAAGCTCTATAGGAGATTGCAGGAAATTTCTAACTCTTACCCACAGGCCCCTGTACACTTCTTATAACTTCAGGATCTGCTATGGGTGAAACCAAATCACCTGGGCTGAAAAGTGAAAAGAAGCCTTGCCCAAGTATCTACAGCTGGAACTAGCAAATTAAAATCCTTAGAACCACCAACTGGGAGCATTTAAAAGATTATAGGGCAACACCACAGGACTTGTGGGCAAAAAAAATTAATAAAATTAGTGACGCTTCTCAAGCTTCAGAAGATGTCTGAGATTTGAAACTGTAAATGATCACAAAACATTGATTTAAAGTGAGGGAAGACCCTTGAGATCATCAAATACAGGAGTTCTAAACCTCTTTTTAGGTCAGTCTTTTTTGACAATTGATGAAGAATGATTGTTAAAGTCAGAAAATAAAATACATAAGATACAATTATATTGAAATAGTTATCAATATGTTTTGTGTGATTATCTTTATCCTCCCCACTCCATTCTACTATGTTATGGAAATGCTTATTTTATTTCTTAATATTGGAATTTAAAAATATATATATATTGTAAACTACTTGAGGACAGAGACTATATTTTTCTTATGTGTATCTTCTGTAGGTAGAATACCTCCTGATACACAAGAGGGGCTTAATAAATAAGTTGGATAAAAAATGTTCATAGATTTCAGCTTATGAACATCTGATACAATCATACCACCTCATTTTACAGATGAGAAAACTGGATCCTAGAGTGTTTACATGATGAGTAAGGCTCAAGAACTGGAAGCAGAACTCAGCTCCTGCTGAGACACTTGTAGTCCAACACTCCAAAGCTGCTTCCATAAGTACTCTAGGGATTCCCGTTGCCAGATATTTTTCCAGATCCCTGATTCGAGGATTTTTTTTCAGTTTTTCCTTTTCCAAAAAACTTTTTTTTTTGGTAATAATTGTGCATTGTATACTTGTCAGTGGGAAGATGATTTCAGAATATTTAGTGATCCAGTTAACTAGTGGATATTTAGAAAAAAGGCATAAATTTAACAGTATCTATTTTCAAGGAGTTTATAGTCTATGTGGATAGACATATATACATATAAAGTATATATGAAATCAATACTAGGTAATATGGGAGAGTGGTGAAACAACTTAATTTCTTCATTTTTAAAATGGGTTTACAAATATCTATCATGAGCTGGTAGGGGGAACAGCAATAGTGTGAACATCAAATGAGGTAAATTATCACATTTGTGATCTTTAAAGAGTTAATCTTATTACTGATGTGGTTTGAGGACCAATATGATATGGGTGATGTAAACACCAGTTGATGGTAGGTACCAAAAGTTGGGGTTTGGTCATGTGAAGAATTCACAATGGCCATTTTCTTTAGCAGAAGATGGATTTATTTAGGAGAATAGGTTACAGACTAAATAAAGGGATACAGTAAACACTGGGAATGGTAAATATGAAATAGAATTAGAGAACATAGGGGTTTCCCAAAAGGGAGATAGCACCCTGAGAGAGTTAGATATAAGGAGGAGACGTGGGTTGAGAAACATGGTGGAATTAGGGGAGATACCACATGGCATGGGGGAGGAGGGGTAAGGAGAAAGATACCATGGGGCAAAGTGCCATAGCAGAGTGACCCAAAGGAAGGCAGCAACCTTGGGATGGCCCATAAGTAGATTTCATAGGGAAAATTTTACCTCACAGACATGATTGGGATTTCTGACTGGCAGAGCATGGCAAAGTGAGGCTGTCCAAGACCCCTACAGAGGATGAATCTCAGGGCTTTGATATAACTTGGATTTCACACTGGACAACTTCCCCATAAGGTGGGAATATGGACCTAAACAGATCTCTATCAGACCCTTCTCCCTGCTTACCACAGGGATCAATTCTTTAGTTTCTCTCTGTCAAACACACCATTCAGGACCACATTATTACTGAAAGAAATGTCACAAGGTTGAGTCTGAAAATCTTGAATTTATCAATTAATGGCAAAAAATATGCCTAAAAGATGTCTTTGCCAATTTTTTCTATTTTGACCTAACCATATAAGAGTATAACTTTCAATAACAAAGTTTTTTATTTGTTTGTTTTTAAAGATAAGGATAATTAGATTTTTACACATTTTAGAACATGTTTCCCACCTAGAGGGGTTGGGAATGGCTTCTGAAAGATATTGCCCCTGATAAATGGATAAACTTTAATCTTTTCATTTCTGTGACAAGCTCTTCTTTAGCTAAGATGGATTTAAAATAAAAGGGGGTTTGTTTGTTTTTAACATAGGGAAACTTCCTCCCTGGTTCTGTGCTAATTACTAGAAGGTGTGTGTGTGTGTGTGTGCTCAATTATCTATTTGGTCATTAATGACAAAGGAAGACAAGTCTTGAGCTTATTTGGCTTGAGCTAATTGCAAGCCATCCCAGTTTCCGGACTAACCCCCTTAGACCCTTCATTCATTTTATGCTCAGGGGGAGTATATTAATGGCCACATAGTATATTAGCTTTTTCCTTGCACTATCAGCTGTGGACTCCTAATTGACAGTGCAGGGTCTAGTGGGACATGAGTATTTTACCTGACTGATCTAACAGTCTATATAACTTTTCCTCAAAAACCAGCTGGTTCTGCTTTCAACTGAATCCAGGCCCTCACAGAGGATGGGAAGATGTTCAGGAAGCTGGAAATGTGCCATGTCACTATAGTCATGACTGACTAGCCCTGAGCTGCTAGTAGTTTAATGGGGTTGGTAATTAACATTTTGCAATATGACAAATTTAAAAAAAAATACTAGAAAAAAAGAACTAATTAGCATACTTCAAAGGGATAATGAGAAAAGAAATTCAAAGGATCTCAGATTTAGAGGTGCAAGGAATCTCAAAAGTCCTTGAATCTAACTACTTCATTTAATAAATGAAAAAACGGAAAAATAAAGACTTTAACAGACTTTATTTACCAAGCTCATATATTTAAATGGTAAACTCAGGGTTCAAACTGTAGGCCTCTTGCTCCGGAGTTCTTTTCACTCTACTTAAATGCCTCTTGGTTTCATATTATAGAAAAGGAGTTGAAAATCTTACTAATGTCCTCAAGTTTTATCAGAAATTGTGAAATATATTTGAAACAAAAATCAACATAATGTCACATTTTTATTCCACCCCAAACCAAAATGGAGATCTACAGTTTCCTTGCATCGAAAGTCATATAAATATTTATAAACATCAAAAGGGATTAAATCCAACATGCATTTAGTAAGATATTGCTCTACTGAAACATAAATGCTAAGCAAACTGAAGTCTGGGAGGGATGGAGGCAGGGATGCATGTAGGGTAGATTTCTCATTTGGGTTCTAACACGGTGGTTCATTTACGATATTCCTTTGAAAGGAGATATTGGTGGATAAACATAAGCCCAATTCACTTAAAAATCCCTTTTTCATAAGAAATAAGCCTAAATGTCAGTACTTGGCTAACTAAAAAAGACATAAAATATGAAACAATATTTAGGCAGAAAAAAATATTGTTTCTAACACAGGTAGTATCAGTTTCATTCAATCTTTTTTTTAAAATCCATGCAGCATTTATCCATTTATTTAACAAATACTGAGCACTGAAGCAATGAGTAAGTCCCATGGTGACATTAAACATTTAAGATGTAATGAAAATATTCTGAATTTGGAGTCACAGGGCCAGGACTCAAATTGAAGGTGCAGTTAAATTGTACAGTGGATAGAGTACCAGGCCTAAAGTAAGTAAGTACTAAGTTCAAATCTGCCCTACAACAATTAGTAGCTGTGTGATCCTAAGCAGGTCACTGCCCAGTTTGCCTCATTTTCCTTATCTACAAAATGAACTAGAAAAGGAAATGGCACTCCACTGCAGTATCTCTGCCAAGATAACCCCAAATGGGATCATGAAGAGTCAGATAGGACTGAAATGACTGAACAACAACTAAAAATTGAAATTGTGCTTCACAATTGCTATGAAACCATGAACAAGTTACTTCCCTTACCTAAACTTTTGATTTCTCATTTTTAATTTATGTTTATATATGTGTGTGAATAAATATATAGAGATATATTTAGTTATATATTTATATCTATATATGACAACTGGGGTTAAAACTTGCCCAGAGTCACAAAACTAGGAAGTATGAAGTTTCTGAAAACTAATTTGAATTCAGGACCTCATGATTTCAAGGCTGGAACTCTATCCACTGTGCTATCTAGCTGCCCTGATTTCTTCCTTTCTAAATTTATCAGATGATATTGAATTACATTCCTGCTTGATTCCTATGAACCAGTGATAGCTTGGTCTTCAAAAAGTATGCCATTCAGGCAAGAAAAGTGCTCCAAAAATTCAATGAAAGTATGAGGAAGAGTATGATAGAGCAGTAATTGCCTGATGCAGAAAATGAGTTCTCTAGGAGTTCAAAGGAAGATGAGATTCATGAGGGGTGACATGAATATGAAAGCTCCATAAAAGTAAATAAAACTTGGGCTTGAAAAAGAACTTAGATAAACAGAGGGATGGAGAAGACATTGTGGAGTGGAAACATCCTATACACCCACAAAGAAAGGAGGGACTAGTCCTTTGATCAGAGGAGATACTGGTCAAGAGTTGGTAGGTTGTGAATTATAAATTGATCAGAATGTCTTCTGAGTATTTTTCAAAGGGTGCATGCAAAAGTACTGTAGATACTGATACAAAAGTGAATTTAGTATTTATCCTCAAGCACCTTATTCTCCACACAGATGAGGAATTCAATAGCAGGTAAGGGCTAGATAAATAATCTCTGAGATCTCTTGTGGATCTAAAGTCCTGCGAGTTCTTGAATTGAGAACTAAAAGCCAAGAAGCAACTGAAAATCATGTTTCCTGGATGATGACCCTCTCAGATGCCATACCTTAGGATACCTCTTTTAGGTTTTCCTAAAATTTGCATCAGGTACAAGGAATATATAACAGAAAAACAAAAACAAACACAAAATCAAAACAAAAACAAAAACCAAGAGATATGAGTCACAACTGTAATTGAACATTATTTTCCATTTAAATTTCAATGAATGTATGGAGCCATGTTTATGCTGCACTCTCATAGTCACCATTTTTTCTCCTGCTAGCAAGCCCCAAGATTTGGTTGATTGATTCCCACAAATACTAATTTCTCACTGCAGCCACCTATTATCTCGTCACAGGTTATTCTCAAGCAGTTGCATTCAGAAAAGAAACACAGGTTTTTACTTATTTTTCAACTTAATCAACAACCCTTTTAGGGTTATTTTAAATTTTATTAATTAAAGCATTTAAATTAAATTAAATATATATATTAATATATAATCAATAAATAAAATAAATTAAAATGTTATTTTAAAATTATTTACCAGGAACAGGGGGATAATAAAAGTTTTAAAATAAGAGAAAATCTGCAAAATTATAAAAGGCTCAAAAGTTAATAATGGTCTTCCATGCAAGTATACATGGAACTAAGCCTAGAGCTTTCTTTCTCCCTAGATCTGTGAGGCATTCTTCTAATTATAATCAGTCAACCAGCCTAACCCCTTCTGTAATGAATGATTATTTTTTTCCAGTGAAGATAGATTTCCAGTCAAGAGATTTGCCAAATCTCTCTTAGAATCTACTTTCTAATTCTATCTACTAGTGTGGGATTTTTCCAGTTTATAGAAAATTCTTCTCCACTAGTTTGTCCTAAAATATCCTGCCATAGATTTTAAACAGATAGTCCTGTCATTATATAACAGATGCTTCCCATACCCATCATGGAGACAATAATAGCTCTAGACTTCTATGATGACCTCCTTATTCCCCGACTCTTGGGATAAAGAAGACTCTTCTCTATTTTGCATCTGAAGATTACCCCCAATCATAGTCCTAAACTAATGAAAAATACTGGCTTTTTTCTCTAACCCAGAAAATTCAATATTCTGAATTCTAGAAATTGAAACACTTTCTAGGTCTGATTGACTTTCCTGAAACAAACTCTCTACAGAGTTTTGGGGGAAAGTATGAATATTTTTTTCTTTTTGAATTTGACTGATATTTATTCTTTTTTAGCATCACTTGGTATGGGATTAAAAAATGCGCACAGTATTTGAAATAATGCATTTCCCAAGAAGTTGTTGCATATAATGGATATGTAATATGATCATATTTTAATAGATTATCAGATAGACCATTAGATAGGGGTCAGAATGGCACTTTTTACTTATATTTATTTATATGTCAATATTTAGGAAGAAATACAATTTTAATGGCTAAAAAAGGTAAATAGGACAAATAGGTGCTAAACAAGTAAAGATAAATAGGACAAGTAGATGGCAAACCTTCTGGTAATTAATATATTTGTGCTTAGATAAACTGATCAAGTAACATCAAATTAATACATGCTTATTATGTGTCAGGTACTGCAGTGAGCACTGAGGATACAAATGTAAACAAAAAAAAGATGATGGTTGGCTCGAGGATCTTATATTCTAACTTAGGAAGAAAAAAAATACTAAAAAGAATTGAAAAGTTAAAATGGAAGGAACTCATCTGTAGAAAGAGGGCACAGAGGTAGAAAGGTATTCTATAGTGAGAAGACCATAGAGGCAGAGGGCAGGAAAGTATGATAGAAAAGTGCAGAGAATCAGAAGCTTTTCCAAGAGAAAAATTGCTCTTAGAAAACAACCACATCATTTGTAATAATTCCCTTTGAAGCCTGAAAAGTTTTGCCAGAGTTATTCCCCTGACAAGATTCTCCAGAAAGCCCATTCAGATTTATGCCCCCAAATGGCATTGAAGCAATACTGTGACTAATTGTCAGAAATAACCAGACTGTAAGAAGACTGCTTGCAGAGGTTTCCTTAAAGGAGAAGTTGGATTATTATGGGATTAGTATATTCAGCTGTGTAGGTACATATTTTTAATGTAGCAATGCATATTAGAAACAGTGGTCCTGATTATTTTCTGAGTATTTTTATAAAATCTTATATTTATAATCTAATTCATGCAGATTTAGTACAGCATCTTGTTTCACTCTAAGTACTAAGCTCCTAGTGTACTCCAAAACTCACTTCCATATCAATTAGAAATTGAGCAGAGTCTAATAAATGCCATTAGGAATCAAGTGACTTAGGTTCAAATCCTAGCCATGGACAAGTCAGTTTTCATTAAAGCAAAAGAAAAAAGAAAAGAAAAAAATGTATCAATCATGTAAAAGAACATTTTCACACTTACATTCAGGTGTGGAATTCCTAAAACATAATTTCCCTGCCTCTCTTCCCCTTCAAAAAAATAATAATCAATTGAAGAGTTTAGCATGTACCTATCCCTAGCACTACAACTATAGCAGACTGGCAGGCAAAAAGTAAGAGAGTAAATGAATCATATAGCACTTAGCACAGCAAACTCATAGGTGTCCATTTGCATTTCAAAAGACTATGTGATTAAGAGACCAATTGTTATTGCTCCATAAGTGCTTCTCCAAGAAAGAAATCCAGGACCAATTTTTTAAAATGTTATTTTCTGAAGATTTCTGCAATATTAGATGGATAAAAAAGACACTTATAGAGTTCTAGCATTAAATTCCATGTGCCTAATATTTTTTTTTTCTGGCACAAGGCAAGATACTCCATTCAAAAAAGATAGAAAGCAGCAACAGACCTTACAGTATAGTTCTAACTTCCTACTTTTTAGCATGGCCTAAAATCATCCCACTCTCTTTTTCCTTTTTCTTTGTTTTTCCTCTCGATTAGCCTGAACTTATTTACCAAGATTTCAAAGGTTGACATAATAGGGCCCCATTCTATGTATGTTACCTTATTTCCCCAGTATTCATTAATATGTCTACTCCACTTTAGTCAGGAAGCTCATAATAACCTTCTCATCTGGAATGTGCTCAATTCTCCCTAATTATGTAAAGCATAAAGGGAAAGGTCTAAGTTCTAATGCCCTCCATGATTCCAGAAGACCATTGGCTCTATCCATTATAAAAAGGTTGATGGATTTAGGGTGCAGAATTATGTATGCATGTTTCTCTATATATATTTATGTTAAATATATAGAGAGAGATGCATACATGTATATATACTTACATACGTGTGTGCATGTGTGTCTTTAAATCATGCATATATGAATGTGTACCTGTATGCATTTGTTTATAGCCATTGAAGAGAATTAGTTTTACTAAATCATGTATATTTATTACAATAAATTTCTTTTTCTTTTTCTTCCCAATGGATTGTTATAAATATGCAGAGTTTAGCAAAACAATGGGTTAGGGAATGAAACTAGATTTCCTTTTTATGTAGGGAGGGAGTAGAGAATATATATATATATGAATGAAATACTGCACTGGTGCTCACAGTTTCAGATAAAGTAATTGTATTATTTATTTTTAATTAATTACTTAATTACTTTATTTTCTTACAAGGGCTCTTTCATGAAGTGAGAGCAATCTCTAAAGGTTTATGGTGTAAAAAAAAAATCAATGAAATGTTTTTGTCTTAATGCCTCATGGGCAAGATTAGGTCTTGTCTTCTCTACTAATCCTTCCTTGAACACTCTACCCCTCAGTGACCTCCCTTTCCCTTGAACTCTTTTATTACCTCCAATTTTCCATACTTGATCTGAGAGGTGATCTGCTAAAAAAAGCAGATTGGAATCCTGAGCTAGTAAGAGGCTTAAGAGTAAAAAAAAAAAAAAAAGTCAACTGGGGTTAAAAGAAGGACAATTTATCACCTAAAACAGATAGGAAACTTATCCCAAAGAGCATGGAATTAGATCAAGGGTTTCTGAGAAAAATTAAGTGGCTCAATCCAAGGGATGATAATGTAGATCACAAGTACTCTCAGGTATGGGATCATTCGGTAGGATCTGTGCTGAAAAGGAGATAAATAGTGGTAGGTGGGGACTCCCTGACAAAGGCTCCCAATACATCTATTTATTGACTTAGTGCCAATAATAGAAAGATCTATTAACTTTCTGGGAATGTATCCAGAACAAGATTAAAAAATTGCTAGAAACTACTAACCTTGAGGACAGCTACCCATTTCTGATGATCACATGGACATAAATGATCCTGCCAAAAACCTAGAAGGCAGTTCTAACAATCATGACATAAAAAAGCCAGGAACGAGCATAGTGTTCTCATTACTTCTTTTAATAGAACACACAAACTTCTGAAAATAGAAAGTTTGGAAAAAAGGAATCCTTACATAAGAAGGAAAATGAATTTCAGTTTTTGTACCACATATGAGATTAAATGAGATATATTTGTAAAGTACTTAGTACAGTTCCTGGCATATACTAGGCATTTAATAAATACTTATCTCTCCATGCATACAAACTCAGCTTAAAATACAGGAAGGATAAGCTCTTGGCTAGGAATTGAAAATACCTAATAAGGATGGTAAAAAGATATCTGCTTGATGTTTTGCAAATCTATGTAAAAAGGATGATACTTGGAAAAGGAGAAAGCAGAATATTGACTTCATGTATTTACCAAGCTAGTCACCAGAGGTTAGCCAAAGTCTAAGAATAGCAGTAGATATGCTATAAAATTAACACAACACTAAATCATTTTAAAAGAGAATAAACCAGTAATGCAACATATGACCTTAGATAGCTACATATAAATACATAGAAAAGCCATGTTAATTAGAAAAATTCAACATGGCTTCATAATGTCATGCTAGAATAACCTAATTTCCTTCACATTTTATAAGTAAAGAAGTAAAAGTTAACACATTTCAATAGGTTTTGACCAGTGCTTTAAGAAAAGTCTACATCTCTCAACCTGTTCTTCTAGGTAAGATATAGTCCAAATAATGGTACAATTATTCAGAAATAGTTGAGTGATTGGTCCCAATGAGTCAATTAGTTAAGAATTCAGTAGCAACTTTCTAGTTCCCAAGGATTTGCCCTTATGCTACATGAAATGCTTAGGAATAACTTCAATTAAAGTAGACATTATATAATCTTTAAATATACAAAGAGCACAAACAACAAACAGGGATAAGAATAAAAAAACATCTGAACATCTGGATAGCCCTGGATTTCATACAATCAATTTTAATAGGGCTCCTATATTCAAGTTCAAAATATCTTTTTTACTGCAAAATATAAAAGAAATAGATAATATTAGATCTAAAAAAATCTAAGAGATTTAGCATACTGCAAGCTCAGTTTGAATCAACAATATCACATGGTAACTCAAAACTGAATATGATATTAGATTGCACTAGTTACAGCTTAATAAGGACAGAAGCTAGTTAGCATGGCGGATAGAGTATGATGGGATCTGGAATTAGGAAAGCTCATCTTCCTGAGTTCAAATCTGGCCTCAGACACTAGCAGTGTGATTCTGTTCAGATCACTTAACCCTTATTGCCACAATTTCCTCATCTGTGAAATGAGCTGAATAAGAAAATTGCAAGCCACTTTGCCAAGAAAATCCCAAAGAAAGTTATGAAGAATCACAAGTGAAAAATGACTGAATAACAACAAATAATAGGGAAATAATAATCTTACTGTCCTCAACAGACCAAGTTTGTAGAATTGTGTTCAGTTATGGGTGACACATTTTAGTAAAGACATTGATAAAGTGGAGAGCAGCTGAAGCAGGGTGACTAGGATGATAAAAAGCTTCAAGATCATACCACATGAGGTTTTGTTAAAATGACTAGAAATATTTAGCCCAGAAAAAAAGAGAAAGCAAAAGGAATATGATAACATCCCTTCAAATACTTGAAGACAGCTATTTGGAAAAGAAATTAAATTCTTTATATTTAATCTTAAAGGGGACAATAAAAAGCCAGGGGGTTAAATTTAGGCTCAATATAAAAGAAAATGCCTAATAATTTGAAACAGTGAAAAGCAAAAGGGCTGCAAAGATAGACAGACAAATGGATAGACAGATTACACAGACAGATGGATAGACAGAATACACAGACAGATAGACACACAGATGCATAAACAGATGAATGGGTAGATTGACAGACAGACAGTCAGCTAGATAGACAGGCAGGCAGATAGACAGTTAGATAAATAGACAGACACACAGAGACAGGGACAGATATAAAGATAGACAAATGGATAGACAGATAGATAGATAAACAGAAAGAAAATGGAAAGATAGATAGAGAGATAGAGACAGTTGATACAGATAGAGACAAAGATCAATCATTTATATGTTCCAAGCACTATGCTAAATGCTAATGACACAAATACAAGCAAGCAAAGTCAGCCATAATCTCAAGGAGCTTATGGTTTTATTTTGTTATTTGAATTTTTGTTTGTTTTGTTAATTGAAGTTAAGTTACTTGCCTAGGGTCACATAGTAAGTGTAAAGTGTTTGAGACTGGATTTGAACTCAGATCCTCCTGATTTCAAGGTCAGTGCTCTAACCACTGTATCATCTAGCTACCCCAAGAGTCTTATATTTTAAAGGAGGTATACAAAATGTAAAAGAAAGCTGAAAATCAGGGTGAGGATAATTTTCATGCTGCAGCAGATTGGAAAAAGAGAATGAAGTGACATGGAGAACTACCTCCAGGAAGATATCAGAGCTTAGGAATTCAAAGTTCAGATGGGGGAGGTTAAGGTGATGACTAGAGAGCAGGTATGATGATGAGGAGATATCAGGAAGTTTCATGGAACTTTGATCCCTGAAACAATGAAATCCCCCTTCACTAGAAGTTTTTTCTTTTTCTTTCTTTTTTTTTTTTTTTTTTTTTTACTCAAAAGACTGAATTCTAATTCAAGGATTGCTTAGCCTTGATGTCTAGTGCAATGGATATGAGTGTACAGAAAGGCATGAATTTGAATCTAGTGCTCAAGACATTTATCTAACTATGTGGCTCTAAACAAATCATTTAACCCCTCTCAATCTCAGTCTATAAAATAACATTAAAGTGATAGCATGATCTCATAGAATTGCTGTGAGGATCAAACAAGATAACATATTAATGGTGCTTTGCAAACCTTAAAATGATACTAAAATGTTATTATTAAAAGTATTAGTATGATCATCCTTGAGTACTTATTTCATTTTTTATTCCCATAATTCTCCAAATGATACCATACACATGCCATCCCATTTCATTTTTCACCTTCATTTCAAAGTGAACCATAACAAAGCTTAAATAAGAAGTTAATGTCAAGACAAAGGCCATGTTTTGTAAATATCCTTGTGTTTTAATTTAAATATTGTGGAATTGGTCTCACATGCCAAAAACACTCTTTAAAATCTGTTACACTTTGCATTTTTTCTGTGTATGTAGCAGAGGTAAATACTAATTGCATAAGACATTCAATAAATACTTATTGAATTAAGTTGAATGATGGCTTAAAATAGATTAAATCCCAGTTCCTTAAAAAAGTTGATTAATCCTCTAAAAGAGTTATATGTTCAGAAAACTGGACTGCTTATGTTCTCCACTCAAGCAGAGCCCCCTGCTTAAGCCCTGCATATTAAGAAGAGTTTGGCATTCTTAAATCATTTTGATCATTCATAATAACATTTAGATTCTAGTGAATCAAATTAAATTTGCTATTAAAAATATGGTTCATGGAACAGGTAGGACGTGGCAAACATAAGGCTATTATTCTTGCCTTCATTACTATGAATATCTATATCTAATCAGAAGGAAAAAAAAGCATTCTCCATCTACAAACTTAAAGGTAGAGATCTGGATTTTTGTGCTACTTTTGCCAATGATTCATCATGTGGCCCTAAATAAGTTTTAACATCACAGTACCTCAATTTTTTCATCTCAAAATGGGAAAATAACAATCATACTTCCAACTACATAGGATTGTTGCGGGCACCAAAAGTAGTGCTTCGATATAATGATGCCATATAAAAGCCCTTTTTTGTGCAAGATTAAGGTAACACAGTAATAGTTATACCGAAGTTTCATAAACTTCTTTCTTAACTAAAGCCTGAGATATTTCTTATCCCCCTCACAGATTATTAAAACTTCTGATTTTAAAACTATTGAATCAATTTAATAAGTACAAATTATCATTAAAAAATCATTTCAAAAATAAAAGTAAATTGATATAATAGAAAGACTTATATGTACAAAATATTGATAATAGCTCCTTTTGTAGTATAAAAGAACTGGAATTAAAGTGAAAGTCAATGGAGGGATGTATATGTGAGTGACTTATAAGAAATGATGACAAGAACATTTTGCATAGAAACCTAAAACTATCATTTAAAACAATTGTACAGTAAAGCTAGCAGAATCAGGGGGGAAATTCATGGAATGACAGTAATATTATAAAGATAAATGATCTTGAAACTCTTAAAAATTCTTATCAATACAGCAACCAAATATAACTGGAAGGTGCTTAAGATAGAAATAAAGGAATATTTTTGGATCTGACCATTACAAGGTTTTTTGTTTTTTGTTTTTTTTTTTTAGTTTTGTTTAATTTCTGAGTTTCATCTATAAAAATAAAGATATTGGGGCAGTTAAGTAGTGCAGTGGATAGAGCATCAGACTTGAAGTTAGGAGGACCTGAGTTCAAATCTGGATTCAGACACAAACGTTTCCCAGCTGTGTGACCTTAGGCAAGTCACTTAATCCTAATTGCCTCAGCAATATATATATATATATATATATATATATATATATATATATATATATATATATATATATATATATATATATATAATATTAATGCTTTCACTACCTTTCTCACAAAATTTCTTCCAAGGAAATCACTCATATCTTTAAGTAGAATACAAATATGAGTGGATTCTAACCCAAATTCATTGCAACCACTCCCTCAATTGATGCAGATCACAACCATTATGCTAACATTTCATCAATGTGTCATGAATATAGATCATCTGTGATCAATCCTGAAATAATAAGCTTCTGAACTTGGGGATAGATTCATCTTGGCTTTGCACTCCAAGATAAAGACCAAGAAAAATGTTTTTCTCTCTCTGCAGGAACTACACAAGAGCTTGTATTCGCCTGGAAAAATTCTTGAAGAACTAATGGTCACCAGCAGGATGATTTCAGAAAGGCCTAGAGAGACTTACATGAACTGATTCTGAGTGAAATGAGCAGGACCAAGAGATCATTATATACTTCAACAACAATACTACATGATGATCAATTCTGATGGACCTGGCCATCTTCGGCAATGAGATAAACCAAAGCAGTTCCATTTGTTCAATGATGAATTGAACTAGCTACACCTAGCAAAAGAACTCTGGGGAATGAGTGTGAACCACTACATAGCATTTCTAATCCCTCTGTTTTTGTCCACCTGCATTTTTTATTTCCTTCACAGGTTGATGGTACATTATTTCAAAGTCTGATTCTTCCTGTGCAGCAAAATAACTGTATGGATATGTATACCTATGTTGTATTTAACATATACTTTAACATGTATTGATCTATCTGCCATCTGGAGGAGGGGGTGGGTGGAAGGAAGGAAAAAGTTGGAACAGAAGGTTTCTCAAGAGTCAGTGCTGAAAAATTACCCATGCATATATCTGTAAATAAAAAGTTATAATAAAAAAAAGAATTAATGGTCACTTCTATGTACTCATCATCATTGACCAACATCACAGGAAGGCTTGAGCATAGGAATACAAATAATAGGTTAAAAAATACAGGTAAAGGCTCCCTTTACTCTTCCTTATTCAGATTACATTTGCACTTTTGTGTTTGGTTCTTGATCCCATGTTTTATTTCTTATAATAGCTTTTTTATTTTTCACAATATATGCAAAGATAGTTTTCAACACTCACCCTTGCAAAACCTTGTGTTCCTTATTTTTCTCCTATACTCCCCACTTCTACTCTCCCTTAGACAGCAAGTACTCTAATATAGGTTAAACGTGTAATTTTTCTAAACAAATTTCTACATTTATCATGCTGAACAAGAAAAATCAGATCAAAAACAAAAAAGAGAGAAAAACAAACAAGTAGGCAAACAGCAGCAACAAAAGGTGAAAATTCTATGTTGTGTTCCATATTCAGTCTCCCTAATCCTCTCTCCAGATGCAGATAGCTCCCTCTGTCACAAGTCTATTGGGATTAATTGCCTCATATTTTAAGAAGAAAACTAATAAGTTTGAAAATATCGAAAGGAAGAAAATCAAGAGGTTGCAGTTTTCTGTACTATCTGGCACATAGTAGGTAGGCACAATCCTTTTGATAAGAGATTCAGTTGGAGGATTATGAGTATTTTTCCCCAGAGGATCCTCATTAGAGAAATGGCAATTGTCTTCAAGTACTGGAAGGGTTATCCCAAGGAGGATGAATTAGGCTTGTCCTATGTATACATTATATTTACTTGCATGCAGGCCATATTCTTCCACTGTAATGGAATGTGAACTTTTCAAGGACAAAGACTTTATTTTTTGTTTCTGTATCATCTTTTCCTTGCACATAATACATACCTAATAAATACTTGTTAAATTGAGTTGAATTCTATTTTACCTAGAGTACAAAAACAGGACCAATTAGTGGACACTGAAGAGCAGAATATTTAGGCATAGTGAAAGAAAAAACTTCCTGAGGACCTATAATTGGAATGGGATACTTTACAAGGCTGTAACCTTCCCTCAGTAAAAAATACTTAGGCAATGAATGAATTATTATTTTAAATAATAATAAAAATAACTAGCAATTATATATTGCTTTAAGGTTTATAAAACACTTGACAATGGTCCCATTTTGTTCTTCCAACACATCTGGGAGGAATTATTTTATCAACCATTTTAAAGATGAGTAAACTGAGGTATAGAGAAATAGACTTATATAAGGACATATAGCTAAATAACTGAGGAAGAAATTAAAATCAGATTTTCTTTGTTTGAGATACAGCATTCTATCAACTGTTCCTTCCATGCCTTACCTTACTGTTACTTATTCAATATGTTACTTTGAGGTATGTCTCAGCAAGCATCTTTTTGTAAGTCTGAGTTGGACTAAATGTCCTCTAAGGTCATTTGTAACAGATTTTATGACTGAATTTTCATAAAGTTTCTCAGCTCAATGTTTTCTATTTATGATCTCATCTGAGCACTTAAATACCAAAGCCAACACTAGACGGCATCGTAAAGGAGTCTGAATGGATTTTCAGGGGAATAAAAGGCAACAAGCAAAGAGATCGTGCTTGGGTGGCCTGGCAGCTAAGACTGAGACAGATTGTAGGAAGAGATGAGCAACTCAGCACTTGTTCCTCATTCATTTGGAGACAGCAACAGATTGAGGACAATAAGGAAAGTCCAGCAACAGCCAGCAACAGCCGCCATGGTGCAGCGAGCTGTGTCTCAGCTGTCCAGCAGGCTGGCAAACAAATGGGCTCTCTGTGGTTGGAAGGGGACTAATTGGCTTAAGTTCAACCTACATCTGAATGCAGAGATGCATATGAGCTCGGGGGGAGCCTTTAAAGGAACTGGGAGGTGCTTTCTATGCCCCAGTTTTTGAGAATGTTTAAAGCAGGAAATGGGCTCAGAAGAAAGGATTGACTGAGTTTGGCTTCTCTTTCAATATGGCATCATGTTTTACAACAGCCATCTGGCAGCTGTTGTATTGTTTTTCTAAAAATCACAATCTATAAAAAAAAATCAAATACAGACATTAACATGGTAGCACAGACATTAGCCCTTCTCTAGAATGCTGTTTTCTTCTTAGCAGAAGATGAGCCAGACTAAAATGTGGGAGAAGTGACTATCAACATGAAATTGAATAAATTACAGGCAGGTGGTCTGAGGAGATTTAGGAGATCATAAGAAAAATTGTAGGGATGGGGAGGTAGGAAACCTTGGGTTAACTCTATAATAAATAGTTCTTCAAAAACCATCTTGGTTTTTGAATAAACCATGTTCAGGATAACTGACAAGCCTCAAATCCATTGGTGATTAAGAGGAGATGTCCAGTTATGAAGAATCCCCACTCATACTCACATACCCCACAGAATGGACAAAAAAGAGCAATCTATCCCACTAGACATGAAAGTGGCTATAACAAGTGGCACTACAGAGCACTTAGAGCTTGCTCAGACATCGAAGATGAAGGTCATCCACTATATTTTAGGCCACCAGCAATCATCTTGATTTTTGTCTTGCCACTGGACATCAATGATTTTGGAAGAGAGAATAATTTTGATAGTTCCATGCAACTCTGCTTCACTTAAATCCAATTCATGCACGCACTGTAGGACATTATCCTATGATAACATTGGTCCTCTTAAAATAAAGGGCAAACATTATATAGGAACAACATAGATAATCGATACAATCAGATTATTCATGCAAACAACAATAATAGTATTTCAATAGGGATTTAAGGTTTGCAAAGCATTTTACAAATATTACCACATTTGATCCTCACAGTGTGAGGTTGATGTTGTTATTATTCTCATTTTATGGATGAGAAAATTGAGGCAAATATAAGGTTAGTGATTTACCCAGAGTGAGATAAATATCTGAGGCAGCATTCAAACTCATTGTTCTTGGTTCCAAGTTCAGTGCTCTGTCCTCTGCAGCCCTTATCTCCAAGTCACAGTTTGTTGTCTTCAAAATGGGAATTGATGTTCATGTTTTTGGATACAACTGCACTATGTTGTTGTGAGGGACAAACGAGACAATCTAAGTAAAATATTTTTAAAAATCTCTTCCTCTGACATCATATGAGTATAAGATGTCTCAGTCTCCGATGTCAAGACCCAGCTTCCATTTTCCAAGTGGTTCTTGTGCTGTCCTTTGTGATTGTTGGTGGTAGTAGTAGTAGAAAACAGCATAAGGCTTCCTATTTTCATGCTTTTATAAAGACTATTGCAGGTCTCTGGATTATATTCCTTCCTGTTCTCTACTTCCTTGATTCCCTAACTTCCTTGAAAGCTTAGCTTAAATGGGACCTTCTATAGGAAATTTCTTACTGGAATCCCCTAATTCCTCCCAAATAATTTTGAATATACATTTATGTTTAATATATTGTTGTTATGTGTGATGAATAGAATCATGGAATAATAAATTCTGAGCTGAAAGAAACTTGAAGAGTCATTTACTTCATTTTTTTTAAATTTTATAGACAAGAAAACTGAAGTTAATAGAGATTAATGGCTTTCCCAGAGTTACACAAAGAGTGTCTGAATATTTGATGTGGGATTTGAACCCCAAATTTCCTAATGTCAGGTCAAACATTCCACCATGCTGCCTCCTTCAAGGTAAGAATTATATAATTCTTGTTCTGTGTCCCAACCACGGATAGCTCCTTAATGTGTTCTGGGCTCTCCCTCCTACTTTCTAGTAAGAATGTAGCTCAATCTTCTTTGCTCACCTTCTTAGTCTTTCGCACAACCACACTTCATCATAATCTTTAGCTCAGGACTTCCTCAGTTAAAAAAAAATAGAATTCCTTCTCTTTTCCTGAAGGAATAACAAAGTATAAATTCTTTTTTTGCTCTTCATTCTCTCTCTTTTACCAGCCCCTTCACCTTTGAATGTTCAATTAGGCTATGGGGCAAACACCAAACAAAGCTATCACTTCTCTACTCCTCACCTATGTCCAAGAAGGCCATTTCTAGTGATTCAGATCTCTATCTGGCCAATGGCCCCAGATAGCTCTGGAAGAAAAAGTGAGGCAGGTAACCTTGAACAGCCCTCCATCACTTCAATCCAATTCTCTTGTCTGTCACGATATCACCTTCCTGATATCATGGTTCTCTTCAAAAATAAAACAACAAAAATCCACGCCAAAATAGAAATCAATCAACAAGCATTTGTTAAGTGTTTTTTGTGTGTCAGGCGATGGACCAAGTTCTGATATACAAAATTAGGCAAAAGATAGTCCCTGTTCTCATCTACTCTGTCTCTCTCATTTTATAGATGAGAAAATGAAGCCACAGGGAAATAAAATAAATTATCCCAGATCACAGAGGTACAAAGCATCAGAAGGCTGAATTAGAATCTATGCCTTCTTGCTCCAGATCTAGGGCTTTTTCCACTGCATGTTCCAGGCTAAAGATCTTGACCATCATTTGGCAGGCACTCAATAGCCAGCTGCCCCTCATAATCTGGGCCAGAAATATTATTCATCTACTCTGTTTTTCCAATGTGAACAGCGAAACTCTTATCTTTCAAATAAATACCAAATTCAGTGAGAAGATTCTTCTGGTGTGGATAACTCAAAACCTTAGAGTAATGATACTTCTGAACAGCATTTAGAAAATTTCAATTAAAACACTCTTCTCTTTGTTTTTATAAATTTTGTCTCTCCTGACACTCTTGGGGAACACGTGGAGACCCTGGCTTTTTAAAGCTAAGTCTTTAACAGATCTCAGTTTGCCTGAAGCAATGCCCTATCAATGATTACCGGCCTGCTAAGAAATAAAGCAAAGAATGGTCTCTTGGAGAGAGTTGTGTTAACCAATTGGCTAATTCCAGTAAGGTCCCCAGTGGGACAGCTCCTACTGCTACTCACAAAAGTTTTTTGTTTGTTTGTTTGCCCTTTGTTGTTAAAGAGATCCATGATATCAAAAAGGTAGTGCCATAGCCTGAAAGTAGGATTGGGAAGGGCTGTTGACAGTCACCAGCCTCATTTTCTCCTCAGGAGCCATCTGAGTCCAGTGGTAAAATGTAGATCTGAATGAATAGCCCTCCAAGTCAATAATTGCAAGGTGCATAGCAAATAAAAAATAAAACTTAAAAGACATCCATTAACAATGAACATGACCTAAATTAGGCTTGCAACAAGGTAGAAAATAGGTGAAATCTCCATTGATTGTAGTGCTACTTGTTAAAGGACAAAGGGAAGGTGCTAGCATTTTACCTGAATTTCTTAGGGAAGGTTTTGAGTGAACAGCTTGGAATATGAAAAGGCATGTAGGAATTGCAATCGGCATTGATGACTAGAGTACTTACACCAATAAGATCATCCATCCATCCAGGCACTAATTGAAGGATTCCAAGTACAAGAGTAATATAATCAGAATGACGCATTAAGAAGATTAATCTGGTAGTTATGTGGAGGGAAGATTGAATTCAAGAGAGATAGATTGGAAAGACATCCTTTAGAAGGATACTACAATAGTCCAGGCCAATATATAAAGCTATAAAAATTGGTTGGTGTTCCCTAGGGGAAAAAATATACTTCAACATCAGCAGACAAATAAAGGAGTATGGGAAAAGGAAAGAAATCAAGTATCATGAAATATGTGCTTTGTATTGATATAACCTAAAGGAATTGATGAGTAGGGAAGCATTGGAAAATGGCACAAAATAACAAAAATATTAGCCATGAAGAAAGCATAAAGGAAAAGCATAGTAAACTATCAGAGCCATAAAGTAAAGAAAACAAAGGTACAAACATTTAGTATTAACTAATTCAAGGTGATTCTTAACTCAATAAAAACAATTTCTGTGAAGTGGAGATAATTAACCCTAAATTGTAAGAATTAATGGGGAAAGATTGAAAGCAAGGGACATAATCTATTGAAAGAGCTTGGAGGCAAGGGAAGAAGGGGGTGTAGGTAGAAAATAATTCATTAGCTCTATTACCTCTAGTTAATTCAGCTTAATGTTTTTAGCCATTATTGTTTCTAAGGAAACTGGTTAACTTCTCTTACAATTCAAAGATTTGCAATCATCTATATTATCATACCTGTGAAATTAAAATAATAGGTTTTATTCTTCAAGCCTTTTGGGTTTAATTCCCACATAAATATACACGCTGCCTACCAGTCACAAGACTTGGTAATGATTCTAACTCAACCTGATTGATTGCCTTGATTTCCTAAAGTTGTGTCTTTTCTTTGGAGTTCCAATGGCTAAAAGAGGGATGTCATCCCACCTCTGTTTCTAAACCCTGTCAAGTCTTTCAATAAGTATCTTTTAAGTGCCCATTTTGTGCCAGGCATTGTGTCAAATTCTGGTGATACAAAAGAAAAACAAAAAGCTCATCTTTGCTTTCAAGGAGCTCACAATCAAAAGAGGCAGAAGACATTAAAATAACTATATACAAACAAGCTGTATGTAGGATTGACAGAGGCTGGGAACAGAAAGAAAACAAGAGCGGTAAATCCAGAAACATTTTTGCTAGTAGGTAGAATTTGGGCTGGGACTTGAAAGAATCCAGAGAAAGTTTAGGATATGAAGTGGCAATTTATTGTTAAAAGAGCTTTGGGTGCTATTGTGTTCCTCAATTCAAACATAGACTTTAGAAAAGGAATAAGAGATTGCCTAGTTCAATCTCACCATTTTACAAATTAAATTACAAATTACAAATTTTAAAAATTAAAGAGGTTTAATGATCCCTCAAGGTACCAATTTGCAGAGTAGGAGCCACGTCTACTACATTGTTTCAATCATCATATCATCATTGGTAAGAGTTGTCAAATGAGCAGATAAAGGAAGGAAGAGGTATGACTATTACAGATGCTTATTAGGCAGCATGGAATGAAGGAGCAAAAAAAAAATGGGAAGTAAAAAAAAAACTGGTGACTGCCAGTCTGATATTAAACAGTAGAAATCACCCCATCTACTCATATTGAAAACTAATTTGTATGTGGTATCCCTGGATGAAAACATTAGAAAGGCATTTTACAGAGGACAGGGAAGATAGGGTTTACATCCTCAAGAAACTTTTTCACATGAAAGGTAACTTCCTGTATATTATGTGGGAGGTAGATCAAAAGAGCTGAGTTGGTATTACAGAAGACATCCCTCATTGATTTTGTGAATGATGATTTTCAGTTTTACTTGCTATCCCTTTATTTCACTCTAAAACTCCCTTCATCTGGCAGTCCATAAACAAAAAATGCTTTCTTGAAATTCAGCTTCAATGTCCAACCAGTTTTTGTTGTATCAATTTCCTGCCAAAATTAAATAAATATATTCCTTTGATCCACACATTTCTGGTTTTTCTTCAGCACCTTTCAGATCATCTCCAATTTATGATATGTCACCCATGCTTCAGATTAAGGATAACTAATTGTAAAAGCTTTGTTTTTAATCCATGAAATTGAATTTCTTGAAGACTGAAAATCATATGCTAATAAAGCATCCTAGAAGACTGTTTCCTTAAAATAAAAATAAAATAGTCAAGAAGACCTTCATGACATAAACTAACCATCATATTGAACAAGCTACTTAGTCTCTCAGTTACCCTGTCAATTTTCAAGACTATAAATTGAAAAGATAGTTGCTTTGTATGTTATTGGTAGACATAATTCCTTAACAGGAGCTCTGTTCATCAATGAAATTACAGGACCAGTTTGTTTTTAAGTAAACAGAGTTGATCAATAAACACTTATTAAACACTACTACATCTGCCAATTATAGAACTAATCATCAGGGATACAAAGATAGGCAAAAGATAGCCCTGGCTTTCAATGAACTAATAATCTAATGTGGAAAACAATACAATAATAATGATATGGAAAAACCCATTTTTTTTTTTTGCTCAGGGAATTGGGGGTAAGTGTCTTGCCCAGGGTCACAGCTAGGAAGTATTAAGTGTCTGAGACCAGTTTTGAACTCAGGTCCCCTTGACTTCAGGGCTATCCACTGCACCACCTAGCTGCCCCCAAAACCCCATTTTTAAACTTTTTTGATGACTGCCTCTGCTAGTTCCTGTTAGTAGATGGGCCTGCCTCAAATCTCTCTATATATGGCAATCCATTCTCCATTCATCTACTAAAGTGATTTTCCTAAAAATACAAGTCTAATCATGTCACTTCACTACTCAATATACTCCGGGGACTCCTTATGGCTGAAAGGATCAAATAAAAAATGTTCTGATATTTGAAGCTCTTCATAAGTTAGCCCTATACTACCTTTCCAATATTCTTATGCCTTCCTGCCAGGTACATATTCTTCAATTCAGTGATGCTGACCTACTGATTGTTTCAAGACCCCCAGCATCTTCCCTAATTATCCCCAATGTCTGGACTGTCCTTCCTCCTCCACCCTGATTAATTGAACTCCCTGGTTTCTTCTATAAAAAGCCTTCCATAATCATTCTCAATTCCAGTGCCTTTCATCTCTTAATTATTTCTTATTTTTCCTATATTTCGCTTATTTTGTATCTGTTTTTGAGAATGTTTCCTCCTTCATTAGACTGTGAACTCCTTGAGGAACTGTCTTTTACCTCCTATCACACAGCCTGGAACAATAGTTGCTTAATAAATGTTTATTAACTGATTCATTAAATAAAGAAAAATTAAAGATAATCAATTAAGGAAAGGCACTGAAATTAAACTATGTATACATTATAATGTTCTCTTAATCCTATACTGAAAATTAAAAGCTCTTAATCTTTAGTACTAAAGATTAATAATCTTTCCCAGTCCATACTCCTTTATTTAAATCTGTCTACACAAGCTAGTTGAATTCTTTTAGTTGAACTACTCAATCAATTCAATTTGATGTCAGTAAAGTAATGAAAAAAAAAATTCAGCCATGTATCTAATATATATAATATTTCATATGTATGTATGTGAGTATAATTACTATTCACTGTTTTAATACATGGATATATATTTTGATTTTTACTCTATAAACATTAAGCAACTACTGAGAAGTAACTAGATAGTAGAGCCTTGGACTTGGAGTCAGGAAGATAAGTTGGGAGGCTGTAAGATACCCAGCTAGCTTCTGTATGGTGCTGGGCAAGTGATATAACCTCTGACTGCCTCACTTATAACAACCAGGTTGTTGGGAGAATGAACCAGGAAACTTTATTGTGAAATGCTTTTTATAGCCATCTATTCACATATGGAATCAGTGATATGATACCATTGACTCAATATGGGAATAGATAGCTATAATGGGGTTAGAATAATGACTAAAAGTATAGAAGACAGGAAGGTTTAAAAGATTAAGGAAAAGAAATCACTTTATACTTGGGAGGAGGGAACATTCTTCAAAAAGGTGGAAACATTTGAGCTGAACCTTGAAAGAACAGAAGAACATTATGTATCTAAATGTTAAACTCTGAAAAGCACTTTACATACATTATCACAACATCAAATGGAATAAAAGTTAGCAAAAGCTAGCTGGAAAATTATTTTCACATGCAGTTGCCTTTGCAAATATTGCTGTAGATGTCTTGGGAAAATTTGCCGGATCCATCTATCCTTTCTCTAGGTATTATTATAGCAAATGTCTGAAAAATGAGAAAATCAAGAAACCAACCCTCTGTTTTGTGTACCCAGTGCCACTGGTGAGATGAACTGAATTAACCACTTCATTGACACTTTGCTTTGGCGTGGTTCTAATTAGATATTTATTTTTCTATTACCTCGAGAGCTTGTCCTTTGTGTATTGATTAGGCACATTATTCACATCTGTTTGGATTTCCAGGTACAACTTCTTAGGAAGAACAGCTGTCCTTTCGAAAATTGTCTACCACACCATTATCCTTCATTGAATTTTTTGCCCTCTAGATTTTACGTGCTTAAAAATGTTAATGGATATACCAATTGGCATTACCCCAAGGTTGCAGTTAATGGGGGAGCCATTTTCAAGTGATTCATTCCCTTGTTCTTTAATTTAAAGCAGTTCTCTGGTGGCTGCCATATGTGAATAAACCCTTTCTCTAATTGACAGCCAATATAGCTTGTTAAAATGAGCTCCAAGTTGGTTGAAATTCAAAGCATAGCATCCTCAGTACTAACTTGTTTATCTATGGAAGGGGAAAAGGAGCCAAGGCAAATGAGCAGGTGACAAGACTTCTGTGGAACTGGGCAGCTAATTAAAGTTACCTAATTCTATTCCATGGCAGTATACTATTACAACTAATGTTATCTCCAGAGAATTCAACTTTATACTGGGAAATAGTTTATATGATTGTTTTGTTTCAAAGATTTTGGAATCTAGGAAATAACTGATAAAATTATAGCTTTGTAATTTGCAAAATAATGTTTAACAGAATAAGAAGAGAAATGCGCATTTAAGGTTAGACTCTGCCACTGTTTTGACTGCTTTCCTCTGGGTCTCAGTTTCCTTATGTGTAAGTTAAGGATTTCAATTAAATAATCTCTGAGATCTCTTCCATTTCTGACCCTCTATATTTCTGTATGATAATGCACTTTCCTCAATTTACTCTTCAATGATGACATTTGTATTAATTTGGGGTTCATCAAAAAGTCACATAACTGGATACCATGACCATAACATTTAAGGTTTTTCCCTTGCTTTTCTTATGCAAATACCAACAGAACAACAGTATTTCATTTGTGGGCTCCTTATTTATCATATTAACATTTCAAATGCAAGTTAAAGAATAAAACACATATTGTTTTTCTTTTGGCTCCACTGGATTCCTCCATGGTATTGAAAATTTGAATAAATTAATCCAAAGAAAAGGTATGGAGGCACAGCATGCATTCCAGGCTATGCTTCTGTACTATTCCCCTAGGAAATGGTAGCTGTAATGAATAGCATCAATTCAATTGAAAGTAGTAGTTGAAGCAAATGGATTGTTAATGAAATTTTGCTATTTGTCTTGGTTTTGGATTGCTTAGGTCAATAAAGATAAGCATTTCAAATCAGAAGCATTGGGAGTTGGCTGCTTATTTTGAAAATCTAATTAAAAGGTTTTTCTCATCTTCGAATATATCAGAACTTAAAAATATAAGGATACTATAATTAGGTAGATCAACTCTCATTCAAAATAGTGCTGGGAAGACAAGAGGGGTTTAATTGCTTGTCAATAGACTATTGTGAAATGTTTTCCCCTCTTTCTCAAATCAAACTTTCTCAAAGAAAAAATCTTTATCTTTTCCCAAATGAAAAATGTTCACATTTCATTAGCAGCTTCAAATAAAATTAGAACTAATAAATTAAACAGAATTTGGACCGCAGCTTCTCTCCTTCTTCTACCTATAAGAGCCCAATAATTACCTTTCTACAAATTCTAAAGTATTAAAACATCACTGATACAAACTAAGATTTTTGTTGTCCTCAACATCTTCAATATTCCCTTATCTGTAAACACCTTTAGAGATTGTCATAGTGTGTCATAAATTCAATTTAAAATAATGCATGTCTGTAGACAAACATTTTCTTATTGCCTTGCCCTAAATGCCTTGCTATTTTAGACTGGTTCTTTTTATTTTTTACTTTTTAGCTCAGGCATTTTACTTTAAATCTTATCTAAAGGCAATGTAGTTAAATAAAAAGAGCATTGGTCCTAGAGACTGAGGACCAGGCTTCTTATCATTCTTCTTCTTTAAACTAGCTGCATAGCCATTGACAAGTCATTTAACCCTTATAGGCTTCTCACCTGCAAAAGGAGGAAATTGGACAAAATGATTACTAAGGTGCCTTCAGTTGCTCTGATTCCAGTTTCTTCTTCCTTCTTCATGCCATTATGTTTGACAATTTGTACAAAATGTACTAAGGAAACAATCTATCATTTCTATTTCATATTTTCCTGAAATGAAAATCTTCCTTCATTATTCCCAGCCCTACTCCTTATCCAAAAGCCCCATGTTAAAGTGCAAGGAAGGAAATAAGCCTTTATTAAACACCTACTATGTGCCAGGAATTGAACTAAGTCCAAAACTGTCTCATTTACAATATGGAGCTATGTCCAAACACCCATAAAACTGTGGGTACCCTTTGACCTGGCAGTAGCACTACTGAACTTGAATCCCAGGGAGATCAGGAAAGAGGGAAAAGGACCCACATGTACAAAAAATGTTTGTAGCAGCTCTTTTTGTGGTGGAATGAACTGGGCATTGAGTGGATTCTCTTCAACTGGGGGATGGATGAATTAGTTATCCTAAATGAATATAATAGAATATTACGGCTTATAAAAAATGATGAGTAGGCTGATTTCAGAAAAACCTTGAAAGACTTACATGAATTGTTGCCGAATGAAGTGAGCAGAATCAAGAGAACATTGTATGCAGTAATAACAAGATTGTATGAAGATCAACTATGATAATCCTAACTCTTCTTAGCAATACTGTGATCTAAGTCACTTCCAATGCACTTGGGATGGAAAAGGCCATCCACATGCAAAGAAAGAACTGCGGATATTGAATGTGGATCAAAGCACACTATTTTCACCATTTTTGTTGTTTTCTTTTTTGTTCTAATTTTTCTTTCTTAATATGACCAATAGGAAAATATCTTTAAAATTTATTATACATGTATAACCTTAAAAAACCAATTATAAGACATGAATAAAGGTTAAACTATTCATTTATGATGTGTGAAAATGTTATCAGTATTTTTAAAACTTTTATCATTACTAAGGGAGTTTGAAATAAAGAAAAAATTAACAATATCTGACATAAATGATAAATCTTATAGAGTTTAGAAGAGAATAGAGACTAGTACAATATGAGGGAAAACTGCTAGATTATACAGAATGCAGAAGGTGTGATCAGTTAGTCAACAAGCATTTATTAAGCACTTACTGTATGACAAGCTGAGAACCAAAGAAATAGAAATAATTGCCACAAGTGAAGATATCATAAATAAATTCAATGTGTTAAATATGGATCTTAATTATGTATTGGTAATTTTAGGAAAGAAAACTGAACATGGCTCCTTTTGTGTTCTGTTTTTGGTGTCAAATTCTATTTTTTTTTTGTTATTGTAGTGATTTTCAATAGGAAAACAAATTGTCTCATTTGATCCTTATATCAACTATGGAAGAGAGGTGCTGTTATTATCCTTATCCTATTGTAGAGAAAACTTTCACAGTCAGAGGCTAAATAATTTAAACAGTCATACAACTAATAAGTATAGTCCTGGAGGAGAGAACCCTCGACCCTGGAGGATATCTGCATTCAAATTACAGTTCTGACACTGAACTATTTGAAATTTCATTTCAACTTCATATGCTGTAATTTTCTCAACTGTAAAATGACAATGATAATGCTCGTTGTACATATACCTTTTAGGGGTATTGTAAAGAATGTCATTTATATAGCTAAAAGTATGTAAATGGAAATTGTTTTACAATGAGAAATTTAATATATATTTGAGAACTGACTGGCACCCCGAAATTTGTTGTTAAAAGGGACAAGCATTCCCTCACTGTCCCAAGGATGATTTGGACTCTTGTCACATCTGACTCAGAAGATCAATGAATCACAAAAGTTTTAGCAAGAGTTTTTAAAGAGCCATGAAATTCATAGCAAGGGAGTGACAAGAACAGAGGAAGGAATGGGACTAGACGATGCAGAATGTATAACAGTAACAGCAATGAGGAAGATAGCATCTTCAGGAGGGGTTAATAAGTCAACATGAAGGATTGGGGTAAGGGGGATTGTTAGTATGGGAGCAACAGGCGAAAGATAAAACTGAAGGAAGAGCAGAATTGCTACTGAGAAGAAAGTGAGGAGATTATTAAACCCATTGGACACAATATATAATGTGAAGGAACGAGCTGTACTTACCTTTTCAACTGTCTGGGAAGTAGTTCCAAAAGCTCTGTTTTGCCCCAGCTTTCCATTCCCATCTCTGTCAAGTAAATCAGCTTAATTTGTTTACCTGTTTTCTTGTCTCTTGATTTTACCTGAAACATACAAAAACTTTAGATTAGCTGAAAATACACACAATTTAAATTAGACTTTAAATTTAAATTAGACTTAAAAGCCAAACCGTTTCCCCAGTCTTAGTAATTTTCCTGACTGGATGCTCTGAGATATTATGATTATGTCAATATATTTTCATTAGCTATAAACTCCATAAAGTGTCAGGGGAAGGACTACTTGGATCTGAGGACCATTATATTCTACTTGGGCTGTTATCACAGAGTCTAATTGACTGAAACTCTAGAAAGTAGATGAGAGAGGAGGGGATGTTAACTAAAGAAAATGCCATACCCTAACCATCACATCCCCTACACAAACACATAAACATACAGCTAATCCCCTTATGATGAAGATAATAAGAAGGTAAGAAGACCAGAAAAAAATTACTACAAATAAGTCACTTCTTTCCTTCATAGTAATATTCACTGATAGTGATACCCCAAAATAAGCCAACTTCCATGTATACATAGACCAATCACCATTTTAACATTTTCTTTTTGAAGCATGTGTAGATATTCACATTATACAACCATTACAGTTCTATATTTGAAGTCCTCTGGACAGATTTCAGGGATGAATTGTTTCAAAAAGATGTACATAATTCAGGACCATGTGAAAATGGAAAGGGAGGATTAGAGAAAGATGACAGGATTAGCAGTGGAAAGAACCTTAGAGATCGCCTAATCCAATTCTTTATCTTTAAAGTTCAGAATTTTCCAAGGTTGCACTGGGAGAAGGAGAGTTAAGATTGACATTTGGGTACTTCTGATTTCAAAGCCAGCATTGATATGATTAATAAACACCTACTATGTACTAGACATTGTGCTAAGTGCTTTATAAAAATTGCCTCATTTGATCCTTACAGTAACACTGAAAGAGAGGTGCTGTTATTATCTCTATTCTATTGTTGGGGAAACTATGGCAGGAAAAGGTTTAATTTGATTCCATTTATGATCTGGTCCCAATTTCTTTTGCAGTATTATTCCATATTATTCCTTCATGAATTCCATAACCCAGCCAAACTAGTCTTTCTGATTTTCTTCAGACATGACACCCAATCTTCCATTTCAACAAGTTTTCATGGTTATTTCCCATGTCTGGAATTCATGCCTTTCTCACTTCCATGTCTTGGAATCATGACTTTCTTTCAAAGGCCTGCACAAGTGGTATATTTTATATTAAACACTTCCTTATGCCCTCCCCCCTGCCATTAGCTACTTATGCTACCCATCCAAAATGTGCAATTATTTCCACTTATTTCATAAAAATCTCTATGTATATGTTATTTCTCCACATTTCCCTTGAATGTAGTCAGAGCTTCTTTGTTTTCTATATCTACTGCATAATATAATTCTTTGTATAGTAAGCACTTAGTAATTCCTGTTAATTGATAGTTTGAGAATCCACTGGTTTTTCTTTAAAGATAATCCATTTACCAGTATTCCTTGTGCAAAATGTCAATGTATGTATTTGACAGGTTTTTATTTTTATATTAAAAATTATTAATTGAATCAATTAGTTGCTTTTATGTTTTGTATTTTTGCTGGTGATATAGAAGAAAAATAAATAAAATATGGTAATTAGTTAGAGCTTGAATTTTTTTCAGTAGCTTTCAGTTTAGCTCTCTGTTACTCCTATTTCATCTTTATTTTCATGACAAACTATATAAATTAGCATGCTGGCTCTTGAATCTAAATTAATGAACCAGTAAAAAAGTAAGTTCTTTGCTGGAAGAGACTTTCATTTTTATCTTCGATTCCTTGTAATGTTTATCCTTTTATCTATTGCACATTGTAGGGAGTATAAAAATTTTCACATAGTTTAATTGAGTAGTATTGAATTGAACCAATGAAGGAAAATGATCAGGTGCCTTAAATTAACAAGAAATTTATCAATGTATTAATAAATACACTCTTCAAGGTTCTATGTGAGGTCCTCTGGCAGATATAAAACTATATAATGCATCCCCCTGTACTTAAGAAGTTTACAATCTAGTTGAGAAAAAAGTACTAACAGCCAAGAAAAAAATTCAATAGCACAAAGCTTTTAGGTGACACTGTCATACTCTATCTTCTAACTCAGTTTACTACTTGTTCCAAGTCATTACATCCCCCAAGAGTAAGGTGGTATCAATGGAAATGGAAAGAAAGAGATGGCTTTAAGAGAGATATTTAATTTGAAAAGGGGATTAGCTAGAAATGAGGAGGAGGTTAAATGAAGAGACTTGTTGATCAAGTGGTCAACATTTTAAATGAATGGGATATTTGTTAATGTCAACAGATATGTTGAAAGGTTGAGAAGTTGACAGGAAAATCCAGTTTTAGGCTATCCATGCGGTAGAAAATGATTGGTTCAATGTGAAATGTGGAATTTAAGGTAACAACAAGGTATGAAAATGGATAGGTTAAAAAATCATTGGAAATGTAGAACTGAGACTCATAAGTTGAGGATCATTAACTAACATACTGAGAGCAGACTCCTAAAACCAAGAGAACTTTGGTTTCCTTTCTGAAAAGTATTTCAAAAATTCCTTAGTGATCTAAATGTCAAAAAGCAACAATAATGAGTTATTATATTAGCATTACAATGACCCTTTTCTACACTATTATCTTTTAGCAACTAATGAATGCCAAAAAGCATCTGTATAGAATGGAAATAGACAAAATGAGACAAATGAATTCGAAATTCAATCCACATTGTCTGGACACTGGTAGGAACACTCCTAGAACCATAAAAGCCATTGATCTTTCCAAATGCTCATGATTATTTCTTTTTAGTTTTTATAGTATTTGTTCTGATTAATGTCAGACTTCCTTTGTTGTCAGAGACAAAAAAAAAATGAAGGCCATTATAAAGTTTATTTGGAACATACAAATTCTCCTTGCACACAAAATTCATGATGAAATAGCTAGGTATAAATAATTCATGTTTGAGACATGAGTTTTCTAATCCATTAAAGATAGAATGAATAATTATTCAGCATCACTGAAGCTATAGATATTCAGTGAGTCAAGACATAGACCATCATGAAATAGATTGCACGTCACTAAAGCACTGCAGTTAACACACATATAACAAGTGGCCTATAGATAATAAAATTTTAAGTAATATCTATTCTTCTTCTGGGTCTGTATTTCAAATATTAAATGAGAACTAATCAGTTTCATTTTATTTTCTGTGAAATTGCCTACTTAAAGTTAGTTATCTAACTTAAGGACTGACCTTCAAACAAAATGATTTCCATCACAGTTTCTTTCTTTAAGGACACATTCACACACCATATCCTTGCTTCAGCCTTCCACTGACTCTGTTTCCCTTTCCTCTCAAATATCTCCATTTACAAATGAAACTAATTTTTTGTCCTCAAATTCTCATGACTTTTTTCCTTTTTTCTTCTCAATATTATTTTATTTTTCCAATTACATATACAGTTTTCAATATTCATTTTGGTAACATTTTGAGTTCCAATTTTTTCTTCCTCTGTCCCTTCCCTCCCCTCCCGTCAAGAGAACAAGCAATCTGTGTGTTCATTTTAAAGCTACTTCCATATTAGTCAAGGAAAATTAGAACAATGGGAGAAAGCCATGAAAAAGAAAAAAAATATTAAAATAGTATATTTTGATCCACATGTGGTTTCTATAATTCTGTCTCTGCATGTGCATGACATTTTACATCCCAAGTCTATTGGAATTGTCTTGGACCATAGTATTACTGAGAAGAGCTAATTCTATCATAAATGATCATCACATAGTCTTGCTGTGACCATATAATGTTCTCATAGTTCTCATTTCATTCAGCCTCAGGCTTTCCAGACTTTTCAGAAATCAGCTTGCTCATCATTTCTTTCTTTTTTATTTTTTCATCATTTCTTATAGTATAATAATTTATATTTATATACTCATAACTCATTCAACCATTTCCCAGTTGATGGTCATCCATTCAATTTCCAATTCCTTGTCACCATAAAAAAAGAACTGCTACAAACATTTTCCTACTTTTATGATCTCTTTGTCATACAGACCCAAAAGTGATACTTCTGAATCAAAGGATATGCAGTTTTATAGCCTTTGGGGCATAGTTGCAAATTGCTTTCTAGAATGGCTGCATCAGTTCACAACTTCACTACAAGGCATTAGTGTCCCAGTTTTTCCACATTCCCTCCTACATTTATCATTTTTTTCCTCTCAGCCAATCTGATAAACCTGTGGTATTACTTCAGAGTTGTTTCAATTTGCATTTCTCTAATCAATAGTGAGTTAGAGCATTTTGCATATGAATATAGATAGCTTTAATTTCTTCTGAAAATTTTATGTTCATATCTCTTGAACACTTATCAATTGGGGATCTCATCATATTTTCTCTTGATGTCTTTGTACTTATCTTACTTACATACGTCACCTTCCCCCATCAGATTATCAACTCCTCAAAAGCAAAAATTGCATTATAGTTTTATTTTATTTTGTTCTTAGCATCTAGCTCAGTTCTTCTCATATAATAAGCACTTCATAGTTGTTGAATGTACAGATAATAAATATGTAGATGGATGAATGAGTTTAATCTTAATCAGTCAATAAATATGGAGTCAGAGCGTTTTCCTTCTTGTTAATTGATTTTTTAAAAATTTTCATTCCCATATATGAAAAGTGGTATCGAATCTGGAGAAAACAAACAAACAAACATTATAATGGGTGTTTTATGAAATGATACTTATGTACCTAAATAACTAGAGCTGCTTATAATTATTATAATGCATTTCATTATAATTCATTCTCAAATGTATTTGTGATCTTATTAATTCATAAGTTCCCTTTAACAGTACAGATCAAAACTCAGCCATGAACGATTCTGCCCATGTCTATGTGTATATGTTCATTGTTCACATGACTGTTCTGTCTTTGATGTGCGTCACCTCATTTTTACTTGATCCAAATGTTCATTTTCATTTAGTCTTTGTCCATGACTGTTATAAGAGGGTCTAAGTATAATGATTCCACTGTTCTAGATAGAGAAAAATGTTATGATGATTTTGGAAAATCTTTTTTTTTCTTCCCAAGTTTATAAATTGGATTGGGAGAATCATATCTTTCAAGAACACAAAGAAGTAAAACTCTTAATGTACTTTGGCCTTGTCAGGTCTGCTCTGAAGTGCCAAATTTGGGTGGGGGGAGGTCACCATGGTTTTAAAAAGACATTTATAGATGATGAATGTTTATTGGAAGGCAACAAGGATAGTAAAAGGCCTTGAACTCATAATACATGAGGATAGGTTGAAGGAATTAGATGGGTTTATTCTGGAGAAAAAAGTAAGTTGGGGGAGCACATAATACTTGAGCTTAAGAATCTAAAAGAGTATGCTCTGGAGGAGAATTATGTCTGTTCTGTTTTGTGTCAGAGAGCAGAAGCAAGAACATTGAATGAGCTACAAATAGACCATTTTAGCTTTAATGTGAGGAAAAATTTATTAACAATTTAATGTTGTTATTCAATCATGAGGAAAAACTTCCTAACAATTTGCTGTTGTTATTCAGTCATGTCAGACTCTTTGCAAACATATTTAGGTTTACTTGGCAAAGATACTGGAGTGGTTTGCCATTTGTTTCTGTAGACCATTTTACAGATGAGAAACTGAGGCAAACTGGATAAATGACTTATCCAGGATCATACAACTAATAAGTATCTGTGATCAGATGTGAATTCAGGAAGATGAGTCTTTCTGACTCCAAATCTGTCCCCTGTACCAGCTTGCTGCCTATTACTAACAATTAGAGCTACTCAAAAGGATATTGGCTTGCCTCAAGAGCTGATGAATTCCTTCCACTCAGAAGATTACTAACAATATTGGACTATTCATTTTCATTACTATATGCTTTTAGCACGACTTAGTTTAGTTGGATATATCAGCAAGCTTTCTTGAAACAAGTTTTATACTTCATTGCTTTGCCTTGCATTACTAGATGACATTTGCTCATAAATGTTCATCAATTTTGTGAGATTTTACAAACTAATTTATATTTTAAATTTTATCGTTAACAATAATCTATAGTCACCTCTCACCATTTGGCAAGGAGATCAAATATCCACTCAGGCTTTTTTGTTCTCATTGCTATAGAAATTAATTTATATTACTTAAACTTCTACATAGTATAATTATAGTTAGGAATTTTATACTTTTCCCATTTGCTTTTCAAAATTATTTGTTTAAATATTTCAGTTCAATTTTATTGAGTTGTATTCCTTTGTATTCCCGGAGATTTGTTTGTTTGTTTTAATCTGCTCAAAATTAAATGTTGTCTTCATTTGCTTAGAACCAGGCCTTTATATTATTTCTCAGATATCTTTCTCAAATCATAATACCTCACAAAACATATATCATCCTCTTTAGATTCTCTTTAATTATATTCCTTCATTAAAATTTATGCTTCTTGAATTGCACATGTTTAACCTATGTTAAATTGCTTGCTGTCTAGAGGAGATGGCTGGAAAAATAAAAAGCTATTATTATAAAAAATAAATACAAATATAATAATATGATAAATATAAATATATAAAAATAAGCAAATCTGTGATCACCAAAAAAAGAAGTCACAGGGCATAGAATGTCTTGCTTGTCCAATCCCATCCTTGAACACAGTGCCTTACAGGCAGTAAGTGATCAGTAAATGCTCTATCATTTTCATCTTTAAAAAATAGTTTAATCTAAAGTCTGATAAGACATTGTCCTGCCAGTTGACTCAGTAAAGACTTCCATACAAAAGCAAGTCTTTTCTTGGCTATTGAAATTCAATTTCATTTTTATGGTGCTGATAATTTGCTATAATACTAACAAGAACTTATGTTTCTACCATTTTTTACAATTAAAACTACTTTCCTTATCAAAACCCAATGAGATATTACCCGTATCAGTCAAGATCTCTCATATCCATCCATTTTGATTTGTATCATAGCCAAGCTAATCCATTCCTTTACCACCTCTCACCTAGATTGCTGCAATAACAATTGGTTTCCCTGCATTTAACTTCTTTATTTTTTAATTCCCTCACTAGGAGTCTTCCAAACTGGTATTTCTTGAATTTATATCTGATCATTATCCTTCACTACTTAAGACTATCAGAGGCTTCCTACTATCTCAGATTAAATTTGAATTCCTGTTGTTGACATTAAAAACCCTTCACAACCTGGATCTAGGTTAATTACAAGGGTGTTCTTCCCCTTCCCTCTCAAAAATTGACAAACACTCAGCCTGTGGGGCCAAATAAAACCCATAACACTCCACAGTGACCTGAACCAGATTAAAATATAGGGGAAATTTTACAAAATACAAGAAACCAGAAGTCAATTCAATATCTAAAATTATCTTTATGTATGGTGTAGTAGCCCATTTCTAGCTGACATTACTGTTCTGTACTGAAAACAAACCAGCTTCTTGCTATCCCCTCTACACAAGCAATTCTCAATTATTTTTTATTCTGTGAACCGCTTTCAACAACAAAAATGTGCTGTGAACCCCTGAGGGTAATTTAATATACTACTGAAAATATTCTACAATTATTTACCCCATGAAAGAATTTTTAGCACAAACCCCTTGGAGCATTGTCTAGAATCCTTGTTACTAAATTGGAATGATGTGATTTCCTAGCTTGTACCTCCATGCATTAAAACATAGCTGGAGTATTCTCTTTACCTTCTCTTGTGGGAAATTTTAGATTTTTTCAAGGCTCATTTCAGGGGCCTTCTCCAAAAGTCATTTTCTGATTTTTTTAGTTGCGAGTGGTCCTCCTCAAATCATTAAATATTTATTTTGAATTATTTATATATAGAAATCTGACATTGGAGCCAGAAAGACTTAATTCAAGTATTTTTTATGATACATGCTGCTCGTGTGACTAGGTAAATCACTTACCATATCAGTCTTCTAGCCAAATCTCTAATTTTCAGAAAAAGGTGCTAACCTGAATTAATAAGGGGGGTTTTCACATCCAGGAGATTCCAATAGCAATAGAATGACAAGTCATTTTCTATACCTATCCATAAACATATTTATCTATGAATGTGTTATATCCCATGTAGAAAGTAAACACTTCAAGGCAAGGAAAGGCAGCAAACATTTGTACAAACAAAAAGAAAGGTAATTTCTGCCCTCAAAGAGGTTATATTCCAATATGAGAACATAATACATTTTGCTCTTCAAAATTTTTCTAAATGATTGAAAGGCAATGAGAAAGGAGATAGAAGATCAGTTCAGGGGCATAGGGGCATAAGAGCACAAATCCAACTAAGAAAGTAAGAAACCATGGTGAGTCTAGATCTGTCTCTAAAATGGCATTTTTGGCAGGAATTCAATAATGGGAAGAGGAAACCCCATGGCGTGGTTGATGGCAAGGGCTATTTCGCTTTTCTTTCCACAGCTCCCTTTGCAGATGATAGGTAATAAATAAAGATTTGTTGATTAATTGAATGATTATAGAAATCTGTGTGACCAAGGAAAGAAGTCAGTTACATAGAATCTTTATCTTTAGATTCTAACAAAGAACTACAAGGTCAAATATATTAAACTCCCTCCACTTTATGAGAAAGAATAGAATATTTGAATGCAAAACCATCAGTGAGCTTGTGCCTTTTACTCTTAATGAGACACTGGCCCTAGGAATTTGGATTTCTGTTAAGTCATCATTTTACTTTACTTTTTAACTACATTTTCCACTAACTATTCCATCTACAATTAATGACAGTTGGCTACAATGATACTCTGTCAGAATGAGATGTGACTTATACTTAGGTAACTCCGTGTTCTGATTTAGTAAGTATGTTTTCCTGACCTAAAGTTTAATTTCCCTGTGGCAAATTCAAGTTATAGCAAAAGAATTTTGTATTTCCCTGAAGCTATAGGTACACCAAGACAGGAAATTACTTACAAGACACACCTAACTTCATGATCCTCTAAGTACATAATTCTATGCATGTGCATACATGTTTTTGCATGTCCCTGGGAAGACTAAGTTGCAATTACTGCAGTTTTATGAACAGATAAATATGCATAGCACATATTCTAAAATGTTACTCTAGATTACAAATAAATGATCTATGCTACACTGGAATTTAGTTGGAAATAGTACGACACACAGACTAAAATTATACTTGAAAACTGTCTGTCTATTTATATCTCCCCCTTTTCTCTTTTGGAGTCATGGGTGGTCTCCAAAGACAAGTTTCACTATAATTGAAAACTAGCATTAAGTCAACAGTTCAAGATCAAACATTTACCCATGAATTATTTCCTGGCAGGCATGCAACCTTGCAAATGAAAATTAATTATCCAGTCATATCAGCAAGAATTCAAAAGTAAAATCCTGCCATTATCAGGAGGGTATCCTTGCCAGAAAATTTGAATATTGATCCATTTCTTGGCTCAAACGCTATTCACAATGGTACAAGAAAGCCACTTTGAGAATTTGCTGGGAGCATTGATAAATGATGGATTAACCCCAGCTTACCTCCCTTAGAACAACAAATATGGGGAAATCCTCCAAGTACCTTAATCAATTGGAAACTCCCTGAATCCTTGCCATTATATCTTAGCAAAGTCCTTTGGTTAATGTCCTCTATTCTTTTGAGTCAGCAAGGAATACTCTATCTTAGTCTATCTTTAGCAGGTCAACACTCTCTGTCAGGGGAAATGGGCTGCTGCCTCTAGCCATAGACAGACTGTGTTTGACTTCCATAAACTCAGCTCCTAAATCTACCTGCAACCAGAAGTCTTCTCCAAGCTGGGAACAAAATATATTAATCATTGAAAAACCCCTCCTGGAAGCATTGTGACCTTTGCAGCAAACTCATTGGATAGACAGAGCTGAGTGCTTCTCTTCATGTAGACAGAATTCAGTAGGATTGATACTTCACCACTGCTTTCATGCTTATCTGGGTTTTTAATTTTCTCTGTTCATTCCACTTCAATCCACTTCCTAGTTTTGTTTAGCAAATACATCCATTTGCCTAATCACAGTCACTCTACCAGCTCATCTTTTCCCATATGAATAAAACTGCCATAAGATTGTTAGTTGTGTTCTTAGAGAAAAGAAATTTCATTCACTATGAAGATCATACAATGATTATAGCAATCTCAGTCAATATAACGCCAGACATTGCCTGCAATATCAGGGGGATTTGAGATTGCTGTTTTCTAGGATAACCAGAATTAAACAAACAAAAATTCTGTCCATGAACTATGGGGGATTGACCTTAGTGGATTTGTACACCTGACTGCAGACATCCTGGATGAGTATTTCCATCATCCTGCAAACATATCCAGATGCTAATAAAGATGAACTCCATATAAGCCTTCAAACTATTTATACAAATGTTTATATTTCTTTTTAATATGATTATATTTACACATAATTACATTTATGTAGGTATACTTAATATATTATTTGTGGTATCATCCTTTATACTCAAATCATATACCCCTTTTGATTTTATTTTGCTATGGGGTATGAGATATAAGTATATTTAATGTATTTATTTGTTTATTTATGTATATATATATATAATTATATTTAATAATAAAGACCTTTAATACCTAAAGATCTTCCAAAGAAGCTAGATCTCTAGGAAGAGTAAGAGATGACCTATATAAAGAAACCAAGGGCACTGATCTACTTAAGACCATGCTTATATATTGATAGTCTTTGTTTCCATGCTTGCTTTCTATAGACCCAATCTGAGTAGATGTCCCTGACTACCCCTCTAGATTTTTGAGTTTCCTATATTCCAAATCCCTAAAAACATAGACATTCAGGGCTTCCTTCCTTCTCACAACTCACTTCTTGCTCCTTAATAATAACAAATTAAATGCCTAGTTGTTTTGATAGTTCTACAAACTTGAGAGTTTGGATGGTATAGTAGATAAAGAGCTAAACTTGAAGTTAGGATGATCTGGTCTAATGTCCTGCCACAGAACCATATTTGATTTATGATCCTCAGTCATTTAACCACTCAGTTCAATACAAATGAAAATACGGGCCTCTGATCCATATATAAACATCCCTACAGGGTCAAATATTGATTTTGAAAACCACAAATTATTATTATCTAGATTGTATTGTATTTTTATTTATTTTTGTTAAACATTTCCAATTATTTCAATAGCACTGGAAGTTTTAGGGAAATGAGCTTGATACCTTCTGTTCTACATCAAAGCTTCTTTTTTGTCTTTAGTAAATTTATTTATGTTTAATATACATTATGAATCATGTTGAGAGAGATGATTCAGAGCAAATCAGAGCAAAAGGGGAAAACCATGGGAGAGAAAAAAGCAAACCAGAAAAAAAGAAGTAAACATAGTATATGCTAACTTATATTGTCTCTTTAGTTATTTTTCTGGATGCAGATGGCATTTTCTGTTCAAAGTCTATTGCGATTTCTTTGGATCACTGAACCACTGAGAAGAACCAAATCTTTCATAGTTGATTATCGCACATTCTTGCTATTATTGTGTACAATGAATTCCTGGTTTTGTTTGTTTCACTCAATGTCAGTTCATATAAATCTTTCCAAGTCTTTCTAAAATTAGCTTGTTCATCATTTTTATAGAACAATAATATTCTATTATCTTCATATACCACAACTTGTTCAGCCATTCACCAATTGAAAAGCATCTACTCATTTTTCAATTCTTTGCTGCCACAAAAAAGAGCTACTACAAACATTTTTGCCCATGTGGGTCCTTTTCTCTCTTTTAAGATTTCCTTGGGATATAGACACAGTAATGACACTGCTGCATCAAAGAATATACACAATTTTATAGCTCTTTGGACATAGTCCAGAATGGTTGAATCATTTCACAATTCCACCAACAATGCATTGGTGTTTCAATTTTCCCATATCCCCCCAACATTTATCCTTGTCTTTTCCTGTCATCTTAGCCCACCTGAGAGGTGTGAAGTGGTGCCTCAGAGTTGTTTTAACCTGCATTTCTCTAATCAATAGTGATTTAGAGCATTTTTCATATAATTATAGATGGCTTTAATTTTGTCATCTAAAAATTTGTCTGTTCATATCATTTGACCATTTATCAATTGGGAAATGACATGTATTCTTATAAATATGACACATTTCTTTATATATTTTAGAAATTAGATCTTTATCAGAAATACTAGCTGTAAAGATTTTTTCCCATCTTTGTACTTCCCTCTTAATTCTGTTTCTGCTGGTTTTGTTTTTGCAAAAACTTTTAAATTTAATATAATCAAAGTTGTTCGTTTAGCCTTTCATGATGTTCTCTAGTTCTTTTTTGATCATAAATTCATCCCTTCTCCAAAGATCTGAGAGGTAAATTATCCCGTGTTTTCCTAATTTGCTTATGGTATCATCCTTTACATTCAAGTTATATACTCATTTTGACCTTATTTTGGTATGGGGTAGGAGATGTAGGTCCATGCCAAGTTTCTGATATATTATTTTCTAGTTTTCCCAGCAATTTTTGTTAAATGGTGAGTTCTTATTCCAGAAGCTGGTGTTTGGGAGATTATTAGGTACTTTATCAGGTAGATTACTATAGTTCTTGATTATTGTATCATGGGTATCTAGTCTATTCCACTGATCCACCACTCTATTTAGAGCAAAGCTTTTTAAACTGTGGCTTGGGACATTGACATTGCATATTCCATTCAATATGGAAGTTACAAAGTTATGCTTTATTATCAATAAATGTTTGATTTGTAAGCCTATTTACATACCTATATACCTTGGATCACATAAATATTTCTCAAACAAAAAGGTGCCACTAATGGAAAAGATATAAGGAGCCCTACTCTAGATAAATTCTTTAATAATTAAATTGGAAAAAATAGTGACTTGCTTTGGTGGAGAGAATTTACTCCCAAGGAACTTCTCCATATTAATCAAGAATTGATTAATTATCAGGTTCAATTTCTATTCCTATTACTTCAGATCATAAAATCTTACCTACCTTTGTATTTATCCTAGCACCTCAAAATTTACAATTTTTTTCTGTTTAAAAATAGCAGAATAGGAAAAAGAAAGACAGAAAAGGAAAATAAAATAAAACAGTGCATTGCCATGTGCCCAGCAGAACATCAGGGAGGATTCAAAACATATAACAATAAATTTCCATTTTAAGAAAGGATATTTAACAGTAGAAGAAATTATGTGTCCATCTTTGCTTCCTTGTAGCTTCACAATTTCCAATTACTTGTAGCAAATCTTCAGTTAATGATTGTTGGATTGACAGAAGAGAATTAGATATTTCATTGTCTTAGTGAAGGCTTTCTACTCTTTTTGTTGAAATTTTGAAAGCTAAAGGAAAATGTGGTCCATCCCTGAAAGATCAAATTAAATTATGTAAAAAAGATAAGACTTATAAAAGTTCTATATCTATCTCAATCGCTGCTTAACAGAAACTACAAAACTTTAGTGTGACAACACAAAGTAGTAAAAAATGAAATTTAGGTAATTGCATGTTCAGTAGCATGAATTAGTAGAGGGACAGAGAACTAATATAGGACCTAATGTGGGCAACTTTAACTTTTTCTGGTTTCCATATATTTATCAATAAAATACATTTTTGATATTTTGTTAAACATTTTCAAATTATTTCAGCATCACTAGGAGTTTTAGAGAAGTGAACTTGATATCTTTTGTTATAGAGCAAAACTTCTTAAACTGTGGCTTGGGGCCCCATAGAGCACTGCTTAACTGAATATGGAGGTTTATCATCAGTAAATGCTCAATGGTCTTTAAAATCCCTTACAGGAAAAAAATTATTCTGTATGTGAGTCTACATTAAGCTAATTTTTAATCTTAATATTTAAAACACAAGAGAATGTTCTCATAATTACTATTGGATCAGCTACCAGTGAGGTAGAAAGGCTAGAAGAATGCAGACATTTTGAGGGTAGACTCTACATAAATGAACTGGTTTGTGCCCCTACAAGTTGACTTTGTCTCTGAACACTGGACTAAAATGATAAATCAAATGATGTTCCACAATGATCAGTATTCCATGACTTAAAACTTTATTGCATCACTGGGAGAATATTGATACTAAAGTAGAAAGACTAAGAAAAATATTTTGTGAAAAAGATTCTCTTCTACTATAATAAGTACCCTTCTTGGCCCAAAGGGAAGAAATAAGCCTAGTTATTCAAACAAAAAGCATATTTTCCCCACAATCTGGAGGTATGTGATGATAATAATAATAGCTACCATAAAGACAGCATTGTAATATCTGAAGAGCATTCTCCATATATATATATATATATTATTTGATCCTCACATCAACTCTGTTAACTAGGTACTGAAATTTTTCCTCATTGAGGATTATACAAAAAGTGTTTGAAGCAGAATTTCAACTCAGTTATTTCATCACCTCGTTGCTCAGTCTAGTTAAGATTAATGGAATACTCTTACAACAACTGAAAATGATGACTATAGCCCTCTCACTACTAATGTAGTATGTAGTGTGTATATAAGTGCTAATATGTAGAATACAGTTGATGCAGAGTAAAAACTTACCTTAGACAAAAGGTCTCTTATTACAGATGATATTAGAAGTTATTAACTTTTAACCATTATAGTTCTGTAGCACATTGAGCACTTTCCATTTTTATGAGCATCTAATTGCAGCTCTATCCTATAGGATTTTATCTCCTGAAATTAAGTGCATTTCATATGAAGACTCCCTAATATCAGATAGTCTTTCCTGAGACTGTCTAAAATTTTAATATTCCCTACTAGTTGATAATCATATTGGTTGGGGTCTTATTTATTTGAATTAGAAATTTGACAGATAAATAAATCAAAGTCCTGTATTTCATAAAGATGAGGAAAAATACAAGGAGCAGAATTTCAAAGAAAAAGACACAGTACAATATGGAACTCTATAATCAACTAGTTTCAATCTTTAGTAAGACTGCATTCAGTTTTGCAGTACTCCATTTCCCATCTTACAGAATCTGGGCACCTATTCCCAGGCCTATAACACTTCAAATGTTCCTGCCATGCTGAAATTATATCCTTAATTATTTAATGTGTGACATAAATATGTGCCCACAAAAAGATCTTCTCTATGTGGAAAAAAAGAATGCCAAATCTTTTCACATGATGTATTCATGACAACTTAATTTCATGCACCAAAGAGACTATTTTAAAAGTTCACCAGCACTGAGTAATATAAACACATTAGTCCAAGTTTGCAAGATATAGTGAAAAAAATTCTGTATTTAGAACCTAAAAAATTGGATGCAAAAACCCTATTTCTAACTTACTCTCTGATGACTGTGGACAAATAGTTTTACCTCTAAGATTATAAGTTTCTTCTTCTGTAAGATGAGAAATTTACACTAGACAAGTTTCATAATACATTCCGTCTCCAAACTCTGATTCTCTGATATTTTTATTGTATAACACAGTGATCTCATTTTACTCCAAGCACAATTATTCCTCAAAAGAATCTTTCCAATGTTTAGACTTAGCTTCTTCTGCTTTGTGATAAAGTAAGTCTTCCAAAAACTTTTTTTTAAAGAAGCAAAAAAATAAGTTTCTTCTAACTTTTCTCAAACTTGAATCTAAAAAACAAAGATCAAAAATTTCTTTTATAGAAGAAACCATTTTTGGTCCTTTTAGATACATCAATGCCCTTATTCTTCCTCCCCAGCTCTCAGGAGGAAATATTGCTGTAATGTGTAGTAGGAGTAAGATACTAAGATCTATCTCAAATAAGCAAGGCTAGGTTTTCTTGGAAATGTATTGAAACTATTGATTCAGGGTACTGAAGTTTGAGTAATTAACTATACTAGCACAATGTCATTTAGTAATAAATGTTTTTGAATTTGATCTTAGTCCAAAAGGCAATGCACTATATAAGAATTCCTTCCTCAAACTTGTGCCTGCCAGACCAATATGGTGAATTCAAAATCAAAGAAATTATACCCAATTATACCAACTGAATCGGTACTGTGTCTTTACTAAATATCCTTTCTCTGACAGGACTAAGTAAATTTCCTTTTGTTAACTATTGGATAATTTTTTATTGGTTTATTTTATTCTATTCTTAAACATGAAGCACCAGCCTGTCCTGAAATAACAATCAGGCCCAAATGTCAAGTGAATAAAAAACAAAATCCATGATCATTGTGCTCATGAATTTTTTATGTCTCAAGGATAAAATAAAGAGGTTGTTACTTTTACTTCAAAAGAAATAAGAAAGAAATAATTTTGTGCATTCAATCAAAAGAAACACCATCACTCAAATATTTCTATGACCAAAAAATCTGCAAACAAATATATCATATACAACCTGTTGGTTTTTTCTGTTGTTTTAATATAGTTTTAAGCCAGATCTAATATTTTATAATCCTAAAATGACCAGGAAAAACTGGACACATTTATATTTGGAAACAAGCATAATGTGGTCAAGGAGGTAATTTTCCCAAAATATTTGGATGAAGGAAGGGAGAAGGAAAAGTTTTTTTGAGGTTATTTGCATTTTCCTTGATTGCTTTAAAGAGAAAGCAATCTCAAAATGTTTGCAGATTCTAAAATTTCTGTTTTCTCACTAAAAATTGATTGGTGGATCTGGATGAGTTTGTGTATGAAAATAAATGAATAGAACATGCATATAGGAACAATTATGAAAAGATAATAATAACACTTCCAGATTAACTGAATTAAAATACTACTGAGAAAGCATGCCAAAGATGCAAGAGAAGTTTGAAAGATTCATCTTTGAAGAAGTTTTTTTTTATTTGACCATATTTTTTTCCTTCCAAAGATCAGATCCTTCCATATGCTTATTCTCCAATCTTATCAAAAGAATGAGTTACAAAATGTTAATTCCTGAAATATCTCATGTTATAATGCAGATTTCCATTTTTAAGCCAAAGCACATAATGAGCAAATTATTACAGAAAATGAAAACATTTCCTTGTTAAATGAGTATTTTATGGTAACTGAAAAGAAAAACAGATTGCAATTGTTTTGTTGAATATTTATTAAAAGTAATAATCTCAGAAGCTTCTTTTGAAAAATAAAGCATTTTACATACTCCATCGACTGAAAATGTACTTTCTTTCATTGTTGCTTCCTTGAGTGTATAGCAACGTAATAACCCTTTATATTGTTGTTCTGGAATATTATTCAGCAGCTGGGCATAATGACAAAAATGGCAATTTAGATAGGCAAAAATACTGCCAAGAAAAAACTAAAGACTGGTTTCTTACTTTTAGTGGCACTTTCTTTTGTTTTGATTCTTTTCTCAGGTGGTGAGGAGAGAGAGAAGTTACCACTATCTAGAGTAAATCTCAAATTGCTCTTTAAAAGATGCTTTTAAAGGAATCCACATTTCACTTAAGCTACTGATGCTTGAAATCTGACCTGAATACTCATGTTAAGAGGAACAACATTTCAAACTTGCTTGTAAAATAACATTTATCAACCTAAGTCAAGGCCTTGGTATTAAAATAATTGAAAATTCTATGTACATAGACAGTCTTAATGATTTTCCAAGATGTTTATGTTTCTCAAGTGACAGCATCCCATAGTAGAAATAGTTCTCAGCTTGGTATCAGGAAGATCAAGCTTTGGGTGTTACCTCTGATAATTGCTGATTCTAGAATCATGAAACTCTGAGTTTCAATTTCCTCATCTGTAAAAAGAAAATGAAAAAAAAAAAAAAAAAAGAAAAGAAAATGTTATGTATTTTGAATCCTCCCTGATGTTCTGATGAACACATGACAATGTTCTCTTTTGTTTTGCATTCCCTTTCTGTTTTTTTTTCTTTTTAATTTATTCTGTTTTTTTTCTAAATAAAATAATTTTAATAAAATAAAATTATAAATCTGGTACACATATCATATGATTATTGTGAGCATCAATTGATGTATAAAAATTACTTTGCAAAAAGAAATTATATATACTATATAAATGTCAGCAAGGCTAGGTAATGTGGTTTAATGGAAAGAAAGCCAATCTCAAAGCCAAGAAGACCTGAGTTAAAGGACCAGCTCTTACACATACTGACTCTCAGGTCCTTTTATTCAGTGCATTCTTTCAGTTGTATAGACCTGGACTCCTTAAACTTTGTTCCATTTGCAATTCCCTTTCACCTGAGAAATTTTTACACAATTTCAGTCTCAAATCTGAGCCCAGATATTTCTGGTAGTGTTTATACACACACATTATAAAGTGAGATGCTTTGTATTCAAAACCAAGGCAGAGTTCAACATGGGCAAGAGCTACCAGAAACTTGTTGAATTAATTTTTGGTCAGTATGTTCAGAAACCTTTTATTGTTGGCAATTTTTCACAACTCCCATATTCAGTTATGTGACCCTATATGGACTCATGACCGACAATTTAGGAAATGTTCTAGGCAATTAGAATTAAAAATTTCAGAGAAGGTATCAATCTGCATAGGTAGAAGGAGTTTTCTCATCCTGGGAATTTTCTATACCAGTGAAATCGCCATTTCAATCTGTATTCCTAGAATGTCAATTATTACTATTATTTTTACGTCTAAAAGCAATAGATTGAACTTTTAACTTCAAGTATCTCAATAACAATTATAGGGTTTTGTTTGAGAATGATAGCTTATTTGCCTAAAATATTTTAAATGTGAATATAAATGATTTAATAAGCTTTCAATTAAATCTTATCATTAATGAAATATAAAATATTCTTATTGGGTATTTATAAATCTCCTTTCCAAAGTTTATAAGAACTTCCTTTGAGGGGGGAGGGAAGTCATATTCTACCCTGAACAACATGGAATTCAAAGTAAATTAGTCTTTGAAACAATCTCCATCATTCATCCTGAGCAAAGACAGGAAGTAGATTGTAATGGTCTCTCTAAGAGACATTAGCAGCCCCTGACTTGTTTATCAAAAGATAATGCAAGTTGATTTCCTATGGTACATGACCCGGTTGTCACAATTACACACTTTCCCTTCTATCTGCTAGTGAACTGTCAATCTAGAAATCCAATAGGCTTTGCACTCATTTCCCTCCTGTTTGTTAATACGATGGCAACTTTGTGGAACAGTGACTGGAGTACTGGTCTGGAATTGGGAAGACTTGAATTCAAATGTAGTCTCAAATACTTCCTAGCAATGTGATCCTGCAACCTCTTCTGTCTCACTTGCAATTATTATTTTAGTCTTTTACAAAAATGGACTTTATAGGGCAACCTGTTTAGATATTTACTAGGAAGTATCTCAAGAGGATAAATTAGATGTGTCATATGTATATGATAAAGGTACATATATCTATATGTATATAATAAAGTCACTTAACTGCTGCCTATTTTAGCTTCCATGGTTATAAATAGGGGATCATCATAGAATTTACCTTGCACAAAATTTTTTGTAAGGAATGAAGTAATATAATGTAATGCACTTAGCGCAGCAACTGGTACTTAATAAATTAATTACTTACAAATTAATAGGGGCTTGTTCTCTTCATATACCTTCACTAACAAGGGTATATTACAGAATGTTTTTATTGCTGATTAAGTCAGCTAAATAAGATAGATTCCACATATGTGGGGAAAATATAGGAAATAAAGTATACCTTGCTCATGAGATTTTGGCAACTGAGACTATAAGCATCTTGATGCAGTCATTCCCTTTGAGATTTAACCAAAAGAACTATATAAAAGGAATGTCAAAGAACTTCTATAGATTCACATGAAGCAAGAATAAAGAGCACAAAGGTGCAAGGATTTTCACTGAATATTCTATGTTCATATTTTTCCTAGAAAAAATAGAAAACAAGCCCTTTTTAGTCAGGAGATATTCAAATTTTATCTTTACTCAGACATCACTTGGAAGTTGGCAGTTGTTTAGTTGATTTTTATTAGTTGCATCTTCTACTCAATTACTTGAAATTTTACCCTCTATAAAGCCATGATCAAGTTTGATGTCATCAACATTCCAAAGCTTCCTCTATTTTCAGGACAACTGTCAGGTGCATAACAAATACAATTTGAAATTTTTCTTTGTAGGTTTTGTCAGTTTTTCCATCTGAATTTCCTGTGTTCCCTTCTATAATTATAAATAAACTTCAATTCAAAATATTTTTATTTTCTTCCTTTTTATGTCACCATGACAGCCAGCTCTACCCTTAGATTCAACTAACCTCATTAACCCTGCAAAACAAATTCTTATACCAGATCTTGAAACGAACTTGCATAATAAAGTCAAATAAATTCTTACATTGGTCATGTAAAAAAATGTGTCATGAGGCAGGTAGCATGTTTCATCATCAGTCCTCTGGAATCATAGCTGATCATTTTGTGTATTGATGAAAATTAGGTCTATGAAAACTTTTGTTTTACTTATAGTAAGTGAATTATTGTTGTTATATATCTGATAAGTGAATTATTGTAATTCATTTGTGTCTTCTCACTTCACTTTTTATCAAATCAAAGGTCATTAAATTTCTCTTAAAAATCCCTTTCATAACTTGTTATAATGCACTAATATTCTATAACATGTATATACCACAATTTGCTCAGCCAATGTCTTTTCTTCCCTAGACTAAACACAACACCTTTTTCCCCAGCTCATTTCTGTGTGCCATGATTTTAGGGTCCTTTACAATTATGACTGAACTTCTCTGAACACTATTCAATTTATCAGTTGAGTTCATTGGGTTATAGTTGGTCTACTTAGTTCGTTTCTCATGTCCTTTTTTTTTTTCTTTTTTAATTAAAATACCATTTCTCATCTCTCCTTCATTGGTACCTTTCCTGTTCTCTTTAGGCTTTCCAAGATGCCTGTCAAGGATTCAGAAATCACATTTAAGTAGCTCTTTTAGTATATTGTAAGGTAGCATATCTGCGTCTAAGTTGCTTAAACTTATCTAGGATAACTATAAGATTGCTCACATTTTTTGACTTAGCTTAAACATAAATTCCATATTATACATATTTTCCTGAACTTTTCAGCCCAAAGATAGCCCTGTATGGAAAAACAAATAATAGAAAAATTAGAACTGAGCAGTTCTGCCTTGCCTCCCTCATCACTGAACTTTGATGGGGGAGCAGTGTATCCATCCTGAACATCAACCCCATGCTTTCCTTATTCTTTCATATTGCCTCCCATAGGTTTTTCAAGTCTGGCTTTGATTCATAATTATTTTTGATCCCACCTATGAATAAGAAAGCCAGAATTCTGATAGCAAATATGAATAGACAAATGTATAACTAGTCAAGTAGATAGATTAAGTAAAGCTAAATGATGCAATGGATAAAGCACTGAGTTTAGTACTAGAAAAACTCATTTTCATGTGTCCAAATCTAGCCTTAAACACTACTAGCTATGAGACCCTGTGCAAGTCACTTGACACTGTCTATCTCAATTACATCTGTAAAATGAGTTGGAGAAGGAAGTAGCAAATCACTCCAGTATGTCTGCCTAGAAAATACCAAATGGCATTAAAGAGAGCAAAATGTGATGGAAAAACTAAAACAACTATGGAAAACAGACAGACAGATAAATAGATAGATGTATAGATAGATAAATCAATGGATAAATAGATATGGAAAGAAGGAAGATAGATATGAAAAGATAGATGATTATAGATAATCATGGATATAAATAATCATGGATAGGTATTTAGAAAGAAAGATAGTAGATAAATAGATAGGTATGGAAAGATAGATGATGATTATAGAGAGATAGAGAGGTAGATATGGGAAGATATATCCAAGAAATGGAAAAAGATGATTAGAGATAGATAGATAGATAAAATGGAAAGATAGATGATGTTGTTAGATAGATAGAGAGCTGGATAGATAGAGAAAAAGTTAGAAGATAGATAGATAAATATGGAAAAATAGGTGATGACAGAGAGAGAAAAAGATGGAAAGGTAGATGATTATAGTTAGAGAGATATTCAACACATTCACCGTGCATCTATATTTTTGGATAGTTCCTTCTTTTTTATCAGAATTCTTTGTGTGTCTTCAAATTTTATTTCTTCAATTTTCCCTCTTCTGCTATGCTATGTTTCATGTGAAGAATTTTATTGTCTTTACTTTCTATTTATCCTTTGTCTGAATCCTTTGAATTTTGTTCTCCTCAAATGTAGAATACATATAAGACTATACTCATATTTTCTTTCTCTTTCCTATCATTATTTCTGTGACTAAATGATCACTTCCCTCCAAGGTGCCCATTATTTCCACTCCCCAAAACAGTTCTTCCTTGTTAAGTATTAGATGAAGAGGAGAAATTCTCTCCCATAAATTGGCATATTCAACTTTTATCGCCAAATGTACCTATGTTTCTTCATAATTAAGGTTGTGAGTGCCCATGAATACTAAGAAATAAAAAGGTGCCATAAATACAAAGACTTTAAATCAAAAAATGTATATGTGCATGAATAACCAAATTTTTTAATGCTGTAGCACAGAATGCTATTTGATCCATTTTGTTAAAGTATTCATACTACTGTCTTTAATTGTGAACTACTTTTTACTAGAATCTAGAAAATTATCACTATTTTCACATTTCATACCTAAAATAGGTGAGGTGTGAAATGATCTTCATGAATGATGATATCCAGTGACACAGAGGTTTTACACTATATGAATAAGGACTTCTTTGCTAGAGTTTTACCATTAATTATAAAAATTTAATGTGAAACCTAAATATAAAAGCAATCAAATCTCCAAAATGATAAGACAGTTCTTGGTGTTAGAATGTAATGGAAGAACTGTTTTCTCTTATTTATCTGTAAGTAGAAAGAAGAACAACATAGGCTTTTTTAGATTAGAGTCAAAAAGAGATAGGTATGAAAACTCCTATAATGCTGATTAGCTATGCAAGTCATTCAGCTCCTGTTAAGTTTCACTTTCCTTCCTTTGAAACAGGGACAAGAATATGTCTTGTGCTTACCTCACACAGGGAGGATTGAATAGGAGGGGAGGGTGACACAGAGAAAGAGAGCAAGACAGAGACAAAGACAGAAACAGAGAGAGTGGGAGAAATTTAGAGAAAGAGAAAGAGACAGAGAAAAGAAAGATAGAAAGAAAAAGGGAAAGAGAGACAGAGACAGGGAGAAAGAGAGAGAAAGAAAAAGAGAGAGAGAGAGAGAGAGAGAGAGAGAGAAGAGAGAGAGAGAGAGAGAGAGAGAGAGAGAGAGAACGAGAGCTCAGGGAGATCTGGAATTAAGTTTTCCCTCTGGTGCATGTTGGCTTATAACTTTAGAGAAATCACTTAACTTGCTCAATGACCATTACTATATACAACATTGCAATTCTGTACAATTCTAAGTTGAAAAGTGCCAATTGTAGAAGTTTATGCACCTGAGAGCCCCATATACCAGTTAAATTCATTCCCTATCCTATCTACTCCAAATGGTATCTACAAGGATCCAATAAGACGATATATGTAAAATGTTTTACAAAATTTAAATAGCACCTCTAATTTTCCTGCATAAAAGTTGACTAATATATGAAGCTATCATTTGAAACATTAATGTCATGCTATCTCTTTTTTTAAAATCTAACTTTTAAATCTGGAAGTTATATGCTATTTGATGATACATTTTTAAAGGATAGTATCAATAGCAATATCACTGAGCTTTCATGTCCTGAGGAACTAGAGATATGTACACTTGTAAATGAAGCTTCAGATACATTTTTAAAAAATAATCATGATTCCTCACATGCATAAGTAAAGCAAAATTCTTGCTGTATCAAGGAAGGGGGGAAAAGTGCTTCTGGAACTCAAAAATTTGAAAAATGATTGTTAAAAAATGTTTTTACATGCGATTGAGAAACAGTTAATTAAATAAAAAATAAACTTGAAATAAAATCTACAGACCTCTTTAAAAAGTCATGTTTTAATAATTTAAGCATAATAAATGAATGCAGATTCAGGATAGCAAAGTATAGACAGGAACTCCCATGAACTCTTCCAAATTCCCCTCCAAAGAGTTTTAATATAATGCCTCAAAACATGTTATGGAGGGGCAGAGCCAATAAAAAGGACAAGTTGAAGCAATTTTCCAACCCAAAAAAGTTGGAGTGAGAGTGGAGCACAGTTCAGTGAAGGCTGCACCTAGCAAGCCAACAGTGTACCTTGTGGGCTACTGAATTGAGCAACTTCTAGGGATCTCTAGACATCTGATCAGGAGATTCCAGGGAATGTTTTCTGTCACTGTGTTCTAGACTCTGATGCATTACTTATATATAGTTCCAGTCACAGTCCTAAGGTAATGAGGGAATGACCAGGAGCAGAAACCCCGCTCATACTTCCAGGGTAGGAAAAGGTTTTTAAGTTTATTTATGATCCAGAGCATAGGCCAGGGGAGCAGTTATCACATGTCTCCTTAGACCTGCTATATTGGAAGAAATGAAAACTTAGATTCTGAGAACTACTCTGAAAATAGCAGCACAAAAAACTTGAAACTTAAGATAGTTCCTAGGATTGGAGCTAAGCTTTAACACAAACTTAAAGGTCAAGAAATAGTCTAGGGAAATGAACAAAACAACAACAGCAAAAGAACCTGACCAAAAATAAATAAATAAATAAAGGAACTATGATGACAGGGAGATCATACTGCAAACTCAGAAGAATATAACATTGGCAAAACAGCTACATCCACAACCTCAAAGAAAATGTCTGAATTGGCTTCAGACTGAAGAAGAATTCCTGGAATAGTTCAGCAAGGACTTTAACAGTCAAATAACAGAGGTAGAGAAAAAATTAAGAAAATAAATGAGAATATGCAAGATAGTCATTAAAAAAGATTCAACAGATTGGTAAAGGAGGCACAAAAAGTACTGAAAAGAATAACAGCTTTAAAAACAGAATATGTACCCCAAAAATCCACTGACTGGAAGAACTCCTTAAAAAGATGAATTGTCTAAATAGAAAAAAATGATGTATTGAAATACACTAAAAAAAAAAAACTCCTTAAAAAGTATAATTGACCAAATGGAAAAGGAGGTACATGAGTAAATGAAGAAAATATTTCCTTAATATTATATATATAATATATAGAGAGAGTTAGAATTGAGCAACTGGACATAAGATATTGAGAAAAAATGAAAGGATGAAAAAGAGAAAATGTAAAATTTATCACTGGAAAAACAACTGTCTTGGAAAATATATTGTAAAGAAATAAATTAGAAATTATTGCACTTCCTGAAAAAAATAATGATAAAAGAGCCATATACACACACAGCACCACACAATACAGACTTTAGTTTCCTTATTTTTTTAATTTAATTTATTTATTTTTCTTTTTTTGCTGAGGAAATCGGGGTTAAGTGACTTGCCCAGGATCACACAGCTAGGAAATGTTAAGTATCTAAGAACAGATTTGAACTCAGGTCCTACTGACTTCAGGGCTGTTCTCTTCATTGAAACATCTAGCTGCCTCCAGGTTTCCTTATTTTATTAAAGGTTACTTCTATAAATAGTATATAGTTCAGTAATCAATACATTCCTTCTCAGGGGAATTTCAAGAACTCTGGGAGTTCCCTCCTCACCTAAGTCATGGGGATAAGCTGAAATTCAGTAAACAATTAGAATGCCTTGCATTATAATGGAGTGAGCTGAATTTTGCACATCACCAGTGTTTTCATTTTGGATGTTGTTGGTTCTTATTTGGTAATAGCATTTGTCCAGAAAACATAATACAAAATAATTGTCTCTCACAAAACACTAATTGTGGTGAATGGTTCCTTACTTAATAACAAAATTATGGAGTCTAATCAAAGTACAAATATAAGAATCATTCATGTCTATATCGGTAGATTCTAGGGATATTTTGGCAATTTTAGATGGTTCTTCTTTGATATATGCAACATGATAAGAAGGATTTTCAGGTAAAAAATATTATATTTCTAAAAATAGAGTCAAGATGATATGAATATGCATGGTATGTCATATATAGACATGCATGACATATTATGGACCCATAAACATAGATGCTATCATTTTGATGCTATGTAACATTAGTAGAATGAGGGACAATCTGTACAACATATTCCAAGATGCTTTCTGATTCTGATCATGCATATAGGAGTTTTGGACCCTGCTTTAGCCATATATAAATGAAGACTAAATGTCTTCCACTTTGAAACATCAATGAGTCTCATTATTGATTAATGGTTGATAACTCATTGGGCTTTTAAAAGGGAGTAAACCCAAATCGAAGTTCACTCCTGCTTTCTAGTTGCAAATCGTGTCAAGAGTTTCTCACTACTTTCCAAGAGAGATGGAAGAAATTACTCACTATATTTCATAGTGTACTTAAGACTCTCAATTGCACAGAATCAAAAGTACATATCTTGCATAGGAAAGCCTGACTTTGGGATCGAGTTTGTCTGATAAATGGAGAAAGAAAGCAAGAGAGCGAGAGAGGGAGAGAGAGAGAGAGAGGGAGAGAGAGAGAGAGAGAGAAAGAGAGAGAGAGAGAGAGAGAGAAAGAGAGAGAGAGAGAGAGAAAGAGAGAGAGAGAGAGAAAGAGAGAGAAAATAGAGAGTTATATAATTATTACATCATATATGTATTATACTATATTATATGCATATATATTATATTAGTCAAACAAGTTTCTAATTGATAATGAGGCTGTCTAGGCATGGAAGTGAATTTGTCAGTTCAAGAGGTCCTAAGTTCTGTAACTTTAGAGCTGAAGTTTGTTTATAAATGGCATCAAGGAATGTTCAAATATTTCTTCAATATTTCTTCTTCAAAGAGAAAATAGACATTTAATAGAACATTGTTTAAAACGACCATTTTACCAGCAGATATGTACCAGCAATTGTGGTTTGGGATTTTTTTTTTTTTTTGCACAATGCAGAAACAAGGTGAAATGAAGAAGGATTAGTCCTATTGCAAACTGTTTTTATATTTTCCTGAGCCTTAAATATTAGCTTCCCAACACATTGTAATACTAGTTTTAAGCTATATTACTAAATCTTGTTTTAAATTTTTCTTTTACTTCATACTGTAAGAATTTATGGTCTTATGGATAATATTTATTTTGTTTACTGGTCAAAAAAATGTTGACTCATGTCTGACTCATACTGTACCTTGAATACCTTTTCACCTTCCCCTTTGATGGAAGTTCTAAACATAAGCCATAATATAAACTATAAGAATTTTAGTTTTTATTTTTACTGCACATGCCAGTGTAGGAATGTAAGCTAAGATGGTCAGAATCAGATGCTTAGCCCCATTTCCTTCTTATTAGAGTTCAGGCTCTCCAACACCAAACCCAATTTAAAGTACCTACCTGGATAAAGAGGAAAAGGTGTCTTAGTTGAAAAGGGAAATATACAATACCCCAGACTCTGGGTAACTCCAGAAGAATAGACTAATTATGTGTAATTAAACTCCAAAATGTAAAACATTGTTAATTCCAAACTCCAGAGAGGAATGTACAAGTAGTTTGACAACCAAGTCACATTCTGGGATTTGTAGTTCACAGGGACAAGCATTCCTTTCTCAGCCCTGAGATTCATTTGAAATAATCATGATCTCTGAACAAGGAGACAGAAATGAATCACACCTGGGAGTTCTTAACTGGACACACTGAGTCTATGTGACAGACTGAGAGGAGCGGAAACTTCAAAAGCTTAATAGAAGCAGCAGTGGTAAAAAAAAAAAAAATCTCCTCAGCTTTGCCCACAATGAAATGATCTCAGCCAGAATGAATCAGCGGTATGGGAAAACAAGAGAAAAAAGGAAATCTCAATTTTTCTATGTAACAATCAGAATAGAAAATTCTGTCCAAAGGAATACTTATTCCCATCTTTTTAAGGGCTGAAAAATTCCATAAAGGAGATCTTTCTACAATTTCTTCTAATAACAGATCCTATAATATATATAGTCCACATGTGTTTATGTGTGCTAATTTTTTTGCCCCAAAAATAAAGAGATAGGGAGTATGTAGTTAAAGATAAGCATAAATTAATATTAAGAAGAAAACTTTTTAGCTTTTTAACTGTACCTACATGTTAGAAATTTCACCAATTGGGGGCTCTGAAATACTGTGATTACATGACTAACTTTTCATCAGAATATAGATATACATATATCTATCATTATGCTGTCCATAGATTAAAGTTTGGTAATTGCTGAAACTAGGTAGATCTGATTAATTTCTCAAAGACAAGGGGTTTAAGGAGAAAAGAACAATAATGGATAATTAGTATCGACCAGGTAATGAAACCATCCTTAACCTTTATCTCTTCAATTAGAGTATCACATGTTGGAGTAAATTAATAGAGCCTGTCCTCCTTGGTAGCCATATGAATTGTAAACTCTTTTAAGAATGAGGCCATACCTGTGTGTATATGCATATAGATAGATAGATAGATAAATAGATAGACATACATATATTTATAGATATATAGATACATATACACGTATATACATAAATATGCACAAATGTTTGTATGTATATATATGAATTTACATAATTGTACATACGTACATCTAGGTGTGTATGTACCCATGTATATAACATACATGTGTGTATAGTTATGGATATGTACAGATAGATATTTCTTTCATAGACCATCTTTTAATATGGTGATCAGGAGCCCAAGCCATGTAGTTCAAGGGATAGAGTATTAGAATTAAGAGTCAGAAAAATTTGCGTTCAGAACTGTGCAAAGTCACTGGAGCCATTTGTGTCCAGTGGCCAAATATAGATCAGGATGACTGGAGATGAGCCTGGATGCAATGAGAACTTTAGCCTTTTAAAGCTAAGATCTTTAACAGATTTCAGCAGCCATCAGTAATTAAGAATAGGTAAGAAAGAAATGAGTCAAGGAACGACTTTTTTATCTAGTGGAAAAATCAATCTGCAAGGGGTAGGACCTCAGAATTTTTAGGCAAAGCAAGAATAAATGTTATTTCAAATCAATTGCTATTTAAAATTACTCAGAGGCAAACAGGGTCCAAAGACTAAGTGGGGCTTGTCTTAGTCTCAGATATTTACTAGCAGTGTGACCTTGGGCAAGTCTTCCTAGGGAAAATAGAGATAATAATAGCACCAGTTTTACAGAGGTTTTGTGAAGATAAAATAAGATAACAGCAGTAAAGTTATTTACCAATCTTGAAGTGCTAATACATGCTAGCTATCATTCTAATCTCATCCTATCTCATGTGAGATGGTAGATTAGTACAACTGATAAGTATGTAACACCATAAAGGAAAAAAACAATATGAACTCATCTTTGGTTCATTGTGTTGAATTATACTCCCTCATTTCATTTGTTTTGCGAAGAGTATTGCTCATACATAAAATACTTTTTTAAAAATATAATATTTAGTTGAACTAATTTTTTGAATAATCAAGATCCCTTCAGATTTTAAACAATCAGTTAAGGAAATGCAATACTCATCTTTCTCCAAAAGTATTTTATCTATTCACTTTCATATACATATGTATGTGTCTATATGCCTATACATATACATATATATGTGTATATATATATACATATATATGTATGTATGTATGTATATAACTGCACCTATATCTATATACTGATATGGGTCTTTTAAAGTAAATGTACCTATTCATTTTTTTTAAGCATTGAAATGGATTACAAGGTCTGGACCTAAAAAAGATATGAATGAATCTAAGATTTCCCAAAATATGTAATGCTGACCTATCATATGTAACAAGTTTAAACAATATTTTCACATTTAAATATAAAGATTGTTGATTTGAACCAATTGACATTTTTAACCAAAAAAAACTATTTTAATCTGTTTTTTTTTCTTTTTGAGGAAGAAAAAAAATCTATAGAAGATGAGTTTGGGGAGTAAAAGAGAGGCTTTAAGCTTGAAAAATTGTCCCCAAGGATTAACATTTACCAGCTGTTGAAAATTTCTGCCAACTTTTTAGTCTAAATAAGAGTAGTTAAAGATGAGTTTCTTTTTGAGGCAACTTTCCAAGATTAAAAAGAGTCAGGATCTTTAGTGCATGAAAGATTTTGAGCAGATTCAATTAAAAGACTAGGTTGGTCTCCTAATAGATAAAATATGCATATAGGACATACAGAACATTTCTAGCTTTAATTATTGAGTAACCAAGTGCAGGATCTTGGGCAAGATACTTCTTAAAGATTTATATTTTGACTTTCATCTAAGTATTTCTTATTGACCAGAATAAAAAGGATATATTCATTTGGGTCAATGTCTCTCTTAGAGGATTCAAGGATTTTTTTTCCATCTTTAAGAATTCTAGAAGGTAATAGGAAAGATTACATAAACACATGTTTGTACATATATACATAAATATGTACATAAATATATGTGTAAGGATTCTGTTTTGTGCTATTGATAACACAAAAATGATAGAATCCTATAATTTTAAAGATAGTATGCACTTCAGAGGTCATTTTAATCTAATTCCTGTATGATGAAATTATTTGAATACTGGTCTCAAAGGGGAAAATCATAATCTACCATTTGCTAATCTTGTGATTTGGGGAAAGACATCTTTTGATCTTGGGTTTCCTAATCTTTGAAATATCATTACCTGTATCCTAGAGTCATTGTAAAAGTAGTATCTTATAAATTGCACAGCACTGCGTTCATTCAATTCAACAAGCATTTATTCTAAAGTGCTACATGAATGTGATCTGATCTCTGTCATCCCTTCCTACCATCCCAAATCTTAATCTAGATTTCAGTGATCATTCAATGTTCACTTAAGCATCTTTAGTGTCTAGGGACTAATTACTTTCCCAAATCTTATGCCTTCTAGAAAGACTTTTTTTAGGGGGAAGATAGTTGATATTTATATAATGCCTTAGAGTTTACAAAAGGACTGATATATATTTTATTTCATTTATCTCTCCAGATAAATGCTGGAAGGAAAGTGTTATCCCCATTTTACAGATGAAGAAACTGGAACAAAGACTGGTTAAGTAACTTGATCAATATCATATAGTTATTAAGTATCTGAGGCAGGATTTGAACTTACATCTTATTATCTTCAAACACAGTGCTCTATGCACTATACCTCCTAAATGTTAAACTAAATCTATCCTACTATTGATTTTACCTTCTGATCCTATTCCTATATCCTAGCGCCAAAAAAAAGCAAATCTCAATTTTTCTATGTAACAATCAGAATAGAAAATTCTGTCCAAAGGAATACTTATTCCCATCTTTTTAAGGGCTGAAAAATTCCATAAAGGAGATCTTTCTACAATTTCTTCTAATAACAGATCCTATAATATATATAGTCCACATGTGTTTATGTGTGCTAATTTTTTTGCCCCAAAAATAAAGAGATAGGGAGTATGTAGTTAAAGATAAGCATAAATTAATATTAAGAAGAAAACTTTTTAGCTTTTTAACTGTACCTACATGTTAGAAATTTCACCAATTGGGGGCTCTGAAATACTGTGATTACATGACTAACTTTTCATCAGAATATAGATATACATATATCTATCATTATGCTGTCCATAGATTAAAGTTTGGTAATTGCTGAAACTAGGTAGATCTGATTAATTTCTCAAAGACAAGGGGTTTAAGGAGAAAAGAACAATAATGGATAATTAGTATCGACCAGGTAATGAAACCATCCTTAACCTTTATCTCTTCAATTAGAGTATCACATGTTGGAGTAAATTAATAGAGCCTGTCCTCCTTGGTAGCCATATGAATTGTAAACTCTTTTAAGAATGAGGCCATACCTGTGTGTATATGCATATAGATAGATAGATAGATAAATAGATAGACATACATATATTTATAGATATATAGATACATATACACGTATATACATAAATATGCACAAATGTTTGTATGTATATATATGAATTTACATAATTGTACATACGTACATCTAGGTGTGTATGTACCCATGTATATAACATACATGTGTGTATAGTTATGGATATGTACAGATAGATATTTCTTTCATAGACCATCTTTTAATATGGTGATCAGGAGCCCAAGCCATGTAGTTCAAGGGATAGAGTATTAGAATTAAGAGTCAGAAAAATTTGCGTTCAGAACTGTGCAAAGTCACTGGAGCCATTTGTGTCCAGTGGCCAAATATAGATCAGGATGACTGGAGATGAGCCTGGATGCAATGAGAACTTTAGCCTTTTAAAGCTAAGATCTTTAACAGATTTCAGCAGCCATCAGTAATTAAGAATAGGTAAGAAAGAAATGAGTCAAGGAACGACTTTTTTATCTAGTGGAAAAATCAATCTGCAAGGGGTAGGACCTCAGAATTTTTAGGCAAAGCAAGAATAAATGTTATTTCAAATCAATTGCTATTTAAAATTACTCAGAGGCAAACAGGGTCCAAAGACTAAGTGGGGCTTGTCTTAGTCTCAGATATTTACTAGCAGTGTGACCTTGGGCAAGTCTTCCTAGGGAAAATAGAGATAATAATAGCACCAGTTTTACAGAGGTTTTGTGAAGATAAAATAAGATAACAGCAGTAAAGTTATTTACCAATCTTGAAGTGCTAATACATGCTAGCTATCATTCTAATCTCATCCTATCTCATGTGAGATGGTAGATTAGTACAACTGATAAGTATGTAACACCATAAAGGAAAAAAACAATATGAACTCATCTTTGGTTCATTGTGTTGAATTATACTCCCTCATTTCATTTGTTTTGCGAAGAGTATTGCTCATACATAAAATACTTTTTTAAAAATATAATATTTAGTTGAACTAATTTTTTGAATAATCAAGATCCCTTCAGATTTTAAACAATCAGTTAAGGAAATGCAATACTCATCTTTCTCCAAAAGTATTTTATCTATTCACTTTCATATACATATGTATGTGTCTATATGCCTATACATATACATATATATGTGTATATATATATACATATATATGTATGTATGTATGTATATAACTGCACCTATATCTATATACTGATATGGGTCTTTTAAAGTAAATGTACCTATTCATTTTTTTTAAGCATTGAAATGGATTACAAGGTCTGGACCTAAAAAAGATATGAATGAATCTAAGATTTCCCAAAATATGTAATGCTGACCTATCATATGTAACAAGTTTAAACAATATTTTCACATTTAAATATAAAGATTGTTGATTTGAACCAATTGACATTTTTAACCAAAAAAAACTATTTTAATCTGTTTTTTTTTCTTTTGAGGAAGAAAAAAAATCTATAGAAGATGAGTTTGGGGAGTAAAAGAGAGGCTTTAAGCTTGAAAAATTGTCCCCAAGGATTAACATTTACCAGCTGTTGAAAATTTCTGCCAACTTTTTAGTCTAAATAAGAGTAGTTAAAGATGAGTTTCTTTTTGAGGCAACTTTCCAAGATTAAAAAGAGTCAGGATCTTTAGTGCATGAAAGATTTTGAGCAGATTCAATTAAAAGACTAGGTTGGTCTCCTAATAGATAAAATATGCATATAGGACATACAGAACATTTCTAGCTTTAATTATTGAGTAACCAAGTGCAGGATCTTGGGCAAGATACTTCTTAAAGATTTATATTTTGACTTTCATCTAAGTATTTCTTATTGACCAGAATAAAAAGGATATATTCATTTGGGTCAATGTCTCTCTTAGAGGATTCAAGGATTTTTTTTCCATCTTTAAGAATTCTAGAAGGTAATAGGAAAGATTACATAAACACATGTTTGTACATATATACATAAATATGTACATAAATATATGTGTAAGGATTCTGTTTTGTGCTATTGATAACACAAAAATGATAGAATCCTATAATTTTAAAGATAGTATGCACTTCAGAGGTCATTTTAATCTAATTCCTGTATGATGAAATTATTTTAAGTGAATACTGGTCTCAAAGGGGAAAATCATAATCTACCATTTGCTAATCTTGTGATTTGGGGAAAGACATCTTTTGATCTTGGGTTTCCTAATCTTTGAAATATCATTACCTGTATCCTAGAGTCATTGTAAAAGCAGTATCTTATAAATTGCACAGCACTGTGTTCATTCAATTCAACAAGCATTTATTCTAAAGTGCTACATGAATGTGATCTGATCTCTGTCATCCCTTCCTACCATCCCAAATCTTAATCTAGATTTCAGTGATCATTCAATGTTCACTTAAGCATCTTTAGTGTTTAGGGACTAATTACTTTCCCAAATCTTATGCCTTCTAGAAAGACTTTTTTTAGGGGGAAGATAGCTGATATTTATATAATGCCTTAGAGTTTACAAAAGGACTGATATATATTTTATTTCATTTATCTCTCCAGATAAATGCTGGAAGGAAAGTGTTATCCCCATTTTACAGATGAAGAAACTGGAACAAAGACTGGTTAAGTAACTTGATCAATATCATATAGTTATTAAGTATCTGAGGCAGGATTTGAACTTACATCTTATTATCTTCAAACACAGTGCTCTATGCACTATACCTCCTAAATGTTAAACTAAATCTATCCTACTATTGATTTTACCTTCTGATCCTATTCCTATATCCTAGCGCCAAAAAAAAGCAAATCTAATACCTTTTTCACATGACAGCTTTAAAGAATTTGAAAATAATGAAAAAGTTAAGATATTTGCCCTACGTTTTTCATGCCAACATATCCCTTTGTTGAATGATTTTGCATTGCTTTATAATCTTGATCATCTCTTTCTGGATGTACTCTGTCTTATCAAAGTTCTTTCTAACAATATGATGCCCAGATTGTTAAAAAAAAAAATGAAACTAGTCAATGATCCATATATGCCAATGACACCATGGACTGTTTCACTGAAAAGAAAATCTTAGGCCTATGAAATATCAAATTCAGAAGGATAAGGTGATACATGCTAAACATGCCAAATTTCATATTATAATTTATAATAATCACTCATTACATTATCTAACTGAACTTATTTATGTTTAAAATTATTTTTTATAATTTTAAAAACTATTTCTTCTTAGGTTAACACATTTCATAAATTACTGTAGTAACATCATAGTTGAAATTTTAGACATGAAAGAAAACTTGGAATGAGATAATTCAAAATTTTCATTTTGCAGTAAAGAAATTTAACCCTAAAGACATAAAGACTTGTCCAAGATGACATAAATAGCTAGTGAATTCTAAATTAGTAAATTAGAACTTAATACAAGCTCATCTATCAAACTTGTGGCTTACATAATAAAGCTTGGATGAAAAAGTGATAACATAAAATGAAAATTTCAACAATAAAGATATCAGACTTCTCAAAGAACTCAGCAAACTAAAATAAAGAACTGAATCTAAATAAGATGAAAATTAATAGAGAAATGTCAAGACCTAAACTTGATATTTAAAAAATAAACCTTATATTTTAGGATAGGGAATGCATAGGTTAGATAATAGTTCAAATGAAAAAAGATCTGAGAGTTTAGTTAACATGTGGCCTGGAAGCTAAAAATGCTAATGTTGTTCCAGTATCCCTTAAAAGAGGTAGAATGTCTAGGAATAATAATTCCTAGAAATGATACAATAATTATGATTTGTTGTGTCCCAGTCATACAAAATATGGAGTACTATATTTGGCTCTGTGTAACATATTTTAGGAAGGACAAGTGCCAGAACTCAGGCCTTAGAGGGTAACAATACATTTTATTTAGCTAGGGATAAGGAATAGATCAATGATCTGATTGATAGAGAGATGTCCTAGAAGAAGAATCCCTTTCTGCCATTCCAAGTTAGCATCTTTTCTGAAACTTACAATCACAAATTAGAAATGGATCCCTGCAGGCATCATATTAACTTAGAAAACCACAAATTAATATTAGCTATGTTGTATTGTATTTTTATTCTGTAAAACATTTTCCAATTATATTTTAATCAGGTTCTGTTTCACTTGAGTGTTTTGACAGTTTACACCCACAAAGAGTTTGACCTGGCTCTAACATTGACATTCAATTGATGTTATCAAATTAATCTGCCTTTCTCATAATATCATGGCTGCCTTTCATATTTTGTGTAGTCTTTTAGTATTGATGTCCACCCATATTATGAGATATACTTTATAATTTAGAAAATTGGAATTAAATTCCGTATGTTAAAAGTCATTTTGTAGGAACCATGTTCTAGACAAGTTTTAACAGATGTTAATTTAGGACCAAATTTCTTTGTAAAACATCTGTAGCATGAATGTAATAAGTCCCAAACACTTACTGAAGAAAAATCTTTCCACAGATTTCTCCATTTCTATGCAGTTGCCTGTAGCAAAAGAATTCACTCTTACGACATTTATTCATTGTACCTTGGGTTTCATCACATTGCCAAATTATATCAATTTTATAATGTCAATGGAAACAAAGTCCATATTTTATCAGCTTTTTCCTTCAATGCTTTAATAAAAAAGACTTTATGTCATGCTTTATTAAATTAATTGCTACCAGAGGACCTGCTCTTCTCTAAAAGATTTTCCACTACCCACAATTTTCTGATCCTTTCTTTTAAAATTATTTTATGTGGTTCAAGGAACAGAAGGCCAAATGCATACTCTGGAAGCATACCACCATCTAATTATTCACAGAAAAGGTATAGTCAGCAAGAGTGAAGAACATTTCCACCAACAGAGCTGTTCAACCACAGCTCAGAAAAAAATAAAATAAAATAAAGAATGGATGATAACTCTTGTTGCCTTATGATCTTTGCAGAAATCAATAGTCTGGTTCTTATCAATAAATTTCTATGGTGCCTTCAAGGTATCATCATGACTATTAATTTATTAGATATCAGATTCTTAAATTCTGAAGCAGTCCACAATTTGATTGATGATTGATTTGTAAAAGCTGAAAGATTAGTAAAATTGAAATGTTTTATAATCCTTATGTTAGCCATTAAGTACTTTAAATCTGAATATTTTGACACATGTATGGATATTTTATATATATGTGTGTGTGTATATATATATATATATATATATATATATATGTGTGTGTGTGTGTGTGTGTGTGTGTGTGTGTGTGTGTGTGTGTGTATGTGTGTGTGTATATATATATATATATATATAAACATTTTCTTATATATATATAAACATTTTCTTCTTGGAACTCCTTTTCACCTGAGAAATTTTTACACAACTCTGAGTACATATAAGTACATAAAATAGGCCTATTTTATTTAACATTTACTGATAACAAATTATAGTTTAATTAAACATTTATTGATAATAAATTATAGTTTCATGATCCCCACATTCAGTTACATAACCATTTAAGAAATTTTGCATTAAACCATTGAATTGCCATTCATATACACACATACATATACATATATGTAGACATTCACATATGTGCACATATATGCATTATACATAGATAGAAACACAGATATGATTAAAACTTAAATTGCTTAACAAGAAGATTAACATTTGTGTTACAAAAAAAGACTATGTAAAAATTCATTTGTCTAATTTCCAATTTTTCTATTTTGACAATGTTATTTCATCAGGACTCTAATAAAGTAATAAAAATTATTTGTCTCCTTTTCTGTAATCCCAAGTGGGTATGATCACTCATCAAGAGAATATTTTCATAGCCTTGTTTAATGAAAGAATTTTCCCCTGCTTTCTTCTACTTCATATTGAACCAAGTATATCTTAATTTGATGCTTCATTAAATATTCTGAATTATGTCAAACATTTCTTAACACTCCCCTCCCCCCATCTTCATGAGAGTCATTTGGTACAATGAGATACCCATTTTCCCCATTGTTAACAAAAACACACAAAGAAAGATAATATAAAAGTTGATATCAAAGATTAGGAAGACATTTTTTGAATCATAATAGCCACAAAAGCTCTCAACATTAACTAGGTTAAGAAAGCATTGAGATGGAATGAAAGATCATGAAAGGTAGACACACTATTGTTTTTGTTTTTGTTTCCTAAAATGTAACACAATGTATATGTCCTGTGCTTGATCAATGTTTCTAGAAGTTATTTGATCTCCTATAAATTAGATAGTGTTCTGGAAGGAATCAACTGAAGAGCAAAATAAGGACCCTCCCTGAACAAACAAGACATGTTAGATTTCTGAAATACCGTATTTGGGAAACTTCTTGATAAATTTTGACTTTTAAAATTTGGCCATTATTTTTATGATAGACAACCACTATATAATGTTGCAGTTGATAGACTAGAGAGTAGATGGCATGAATGAAAATTATATTTCATATCATCATTAGGTGAAATTGAAATGTATTATAGGGCTGGGTCTTGAAATGAGATTTAGAGTTTAGTTTCACCTTTAACACTAGCTATTTAATCATGATCAAATCAACAAATGCCTTAGTCTCAATTTCCTCATCTTTAAAGCAAAGTTAATGATACACTATCTATAATATAGTGAGAAACTTATTATATGAAGGGGAATTTATATAATTACTCCACTCCCATGATCATGTATAGCCATGACAGTTTCCAATGATATAGACCCTTAGCAATAATGGGGTGTGACATGAGCCAGACAAAGGCTGGGAATTTCTTCAGTGGCAAATGGTAGATACCTTCACCTCAAATACTGATACTTACTAGTTGAATTGAATATGTAACTTAAGGACTTAGAAAGCACTGTCCTTACAACTATCTGTGAGTAGTTCATATAAACATTATTGCCTTTATTTAAAAGATATGGAATTTGAGGTTAAAAGAGGCTATATGGTTGCCCATGGTTCACCCATTTAGCAGTTGACAGATTTGGGTCTTGAACTCAATTTCTAGAGCTCTTCATAAAAGGGATGTTTCAAGTAGGAATTGACCTGGATAAACTCTGAGGTTCATTTCAATTTTAAGATTCTAAGATTGCTTTATTTTTTGTTTTTTATTCCCTTTACAAGATATAAAACAGAATAAACACAAAATGTCTTTCTTCAATCGCTATCCATAAACTCTTGTAAACACCCTATAAAAAGGAAACAGTGCCTTGAACCCTATTTCTAAAAATGTTAAGCTCAATCAACATTATTTTTCTAGTTTAGCTATTTCCACAGTCTTATTAGAAAATAATGAGAAACACCATGGCGTAGCAGATAGAGAGCCAGTCTCAAATTCCAGGACACGTGAGTTCAAATCCTGTCTTTGACACATCCTAGTTGCATATCTCTAAACATGTCTCAAAATCTCTCCATTTCTTCATTAGAAGTTCTTCATACCATTAAAAAAAATCGGCCCATTCTGAAAATAATGGTTATTTATTTTTATATAGCACTTGACATTTTACAAAGTATTTTCTTAACAATTCTCATTATTAACATTTTTAAATATTTCTTCTAAATATCCCCTCTGAAGTTCCCCCCGTTGGTTTTAGTCCTGTTTGTAATCATGCAAAATGACTAATTGCTTTTTCTATATGGCTGCATAATACTTTTGAGTATTTACCAACTACCACCTCACTTCAAATTCTTAGTTTTTCCCATACAAATATCCCCATTCTTTCAGCCATTTCTGATAAAATATTTCTAGATTTGCTTTTTTTTGCTGCTCACTTTTTTTTGAGCAGTCTTAGTTGAGAGATCTTAAGATGTGGTATGCAGAATAAAACATGATATTTTCAATGTGTTCTGAACAGCATAAAATACATGTTCATTACCTTTTTGTTCTATATATCTTACTTAGCCTAAAATTTCCTTAAGTTTTGTTCTTGGGAGCCAAAGTATGGTATATGATAACAATGTACCTATGACAGTCTATGTGAGTAGTTAGGACCTTGGATAGAAATACATCAATCAATCCAATATTCAACTCTCACTTCTTTTTATCCATCAGTTCCTTCATACCTAGCTAGCAATATGATTGCTTCAGTTAATGAATAAGAGCCTTATCTGACAACCCCTGCCCCCTTCTATTCCTTCCAAACATTCAAGTACAACAAAGCATTATATTTGATCTATTCTTTCCTATCCAAGTCTTTTCTATCCTGTTCTTGTATACCTGTTTTGTTTTTTAACTTAAAAGCAAGATTTAACATATATCACTTCTAAGGCCTATTTTAGGAAAACATTGAAAAGCTGTTCTGGTGGAGACTTCTAAATACTTTCTCTCTTTGTCACTTGTCCATCAGTCTCAAAAATACTTTATTTTTAATCCAGTTGTGTTCAGTCACCAAAGAGGGAAGTCCTCTTCTTATGTTTGGGCCATGGATTCCCAAGAGAGTCATTCTGTGCAAATGTGCTCTTAAGTTGCTACTTCACTCTCTGGGTTTATGTCTGAGTGCCAATAATAAAATTAGCCGTGATGGCTGCCGTAAGCTGTTTATAGAGATGAAAGACCTTCTCAAATACGTTTCTGTAACAGCTTACACGCTTGACTACCATTAAGCACATAAACACACACTGCACAGAAGAATCTGTGACTTTAATTCCTCATGCTTTGGTTTAAGAAAGGCGATGGGAGGTCCCCAAAAGGAGGCAAAATGTTTTGTTTTCAATGAAAAGGAATAAATCAATTTAATATTTCAGATTCCAATTTTACTTTTAGAAAGTTCTCTCTCCAAAATTCAACTACAAAGGCCTCTTGTTGCCTGAAAGAAATGTGCATCATTTAACTTACTAGAAATATCCCATTTCTTGTGGATTTGTCATCCACATTTGCCCTGTCAATATCTGTCTTTGACATAATATTGACCTCTGATATTGTGCATCCTAATATCTGACCATATTTGGCTATTATTTGTTTTATGAATAATCAAGAAGCTAACATAATGCAATTGCAATTAAATTCAGAAAATATTCATTGGAATTCTACTACCAATATGATCAAATAAGGTCTATATCATTACATGCCTTAGAAAGAGTTTTATTTTCCCCTCTCCCTTTGAAAGGATGCAAATTCCTTGTGACTCAAGATTGTTTCATTTGTTGTTTGTTGTTGATGTATATCTCTATTACTGAGTACAATGTCTAGTTTAAAGTAGGAGTTAAATGAATAATTGTCAATCGATGGTTTGTTCATTTCATATCAATGCTATAAGCTAGGCAGCTGTACTTTTTTTTTTCTTTCCTATAGATGAAGAAATGTAGGTACATTAAGATGAAAAACAAATTCATAGATTTTGGGAAAAGCTGATGATAATTGTGAACTACTTAAGAAGCCATCTCTGCTTTCTTCCTTTAGGTCTAAGCACAGAAGAGAAAATTAAACAAAAACTCTAAATTTTAGTTTGAGACAATTGCCTCTTACAAAATAACAGATACAAATCCTATTTTTATGAGTGTAAGGGCAGTCCTCATATTTGAAATGATCATTTTCGAAAAATGTGTTTGTTAGCCAAAAGAACAGAACTTGGTATATATTACACACTTTAGAAATTATCACAAAAAGTGGGTAGGCACTCATCCTGGTCCACAAAAGCCTACTTAACTCAAAATGAAACTAAAACATTATGTATTTCCATGAGCCACAGTAGATAACATTTGCAATGCTAGTCCCTTAATATAATGGAAACTAAACAAAACTGAATATCTTTCACATGCTTTCGTAGTTAATTATGTTTGTGTGGTGCTTATGATGAAAGAAGTTGGATTTGAAAAAGATAAAAAGATAGAGCGATAGTTCATGAAGATTTTAAAAGGAAATTCTAGGCATTTCAAGTACTCTAGAAGTTGGTGGTGATATTTTTTGTCAAATACGATTTTCCCTACCTGTGGCTTTCCTTTTACGTGATAAGGTTATATTACTTGTACTATACTTTTGCTTAATAATCAAGGGAAAGAAAATAGAGTGAGAAAAATGGGCATAGCTTTCCCAAAATAATGTGGATAAAGTCATAAAAGACAAGGAGGACAAAACTAAAGTGTGAAATTGGTGAAAGAATTCTTGAAGTTATAGACTTAACTAGCTTTGGGTGATTGACATTTTGCCATTCAGTGTAACTGAGCAGCAATCCTTAGCTCTCTAATAATCAATAAATACCTACTATGTATAAGGAACTGTGGTGGACACCAAAATATTCCTTTTCTACAACTGACCATGTGGAATTTGGAGCCTATTTCCTGTGATACACAACTAAAATGTAGGTATCCAAATCTGTAGGGAATCAGATCAGTGATAAGGTCTGCCAACCAGGTGACACAGTGGATATAGTACCAAGCCTGGAGTTGGGAAGATTCACATTCCTGAGCCTTGGCTTCAGACATCTGTAATGCTGGCAAGTCATTTAACCTGTTTTGCTTAGTTTCCTCATCTTTGAAATTACCAGGAAAAAGAAATGACAAACCACTCCGGTATACTTGCCAGAAAAACCCCAAATGGGGTCACAAAGAGTCTAACATTACTGGAAAAACGGATGCATTGGTCTCAGATTTTCAGTCTCTCACATAAATGAAATCCTCCCTGCTAAACTGGGCTTGCTTCCAATTTTCTTCCAGGTTAAAAAATGGAAGAGTACAAGGAGACTGAACTGGTGATAAAAGTCACTCAATATTGTTGCTTATGAGAAACATTTTGGTTTTGCCAAGATAAGGCAGTGAAAAGAAGTGCTCTGATGTTTTATGAATAGACTAGTAACATCTCTAGATTTCACTAAGACTAGGAGTCATCTCTTTATTTATTTAATAATCCAATTCAATAAACATTAATTAAATGTCCACTATGTATTAGGTGTCATACTAAACATTGAAGAAACAAATAACAAAAAGCTAATAACTCTTTCCTTATAATCTATGGCAGATGATAATACATAAAAGAAAAATGAAAGGAGGATCACAATGTATTTGTTCTGTGAAATCAAAGACAAACAGAACAACTGATGGAAAATGAAGTTACCAGGGAGGTTGTGAATCTTTCACCTTAACAAATAAGAGAAATTTTTGAAGCCTATAAGCACAGTTCATTTAATTAATTTCTACTTTATATCAACATGATACAGTTGCATTTGGGACTATCCCTTGATAATCCATTTGTATGTGTAACTTAATCCCTGAGTGCTCTGGCCACCAAGTGTCAGAGTAATTTACATTTTATCTTAGAAACAAGAGACCAACAGAAGTTCCTGAGGAGTGACAAGATTAGATGTGATTTGGGAATTCAACCTGGAAATAACAGGTATATGGAAGAGGCTGAAGATGGGGAAAAATTGAGAGGCTTTTGCAATAGTTCAGATAAGAAGTAATGAATACTTCCATTCAGACAGTGAGTGGATCAAGGGAAATGAATGTCAAAGATGTTATTAGAATAAGCATTAACAAGGAGGTGATGATTTAGATAAGAGATGTGAGAGGAAGTCAAAATATGAGCATGATGGTTGGATTTAATATATGGCATTTAAAGGGAAAAAATATTTTTAGACATGACAAATCCAAGATGACTGTGGAATATCAAGATGGACATGTCCATTGGACAGTTGGTTATGGACAATTAAAGCTCAGAATAAAGATAAAAGTTGGATATATGAATTGATGAACCATACATACATAGAGATACATAAAGATGATACAAACTACAAGAATCAGGCACAAATATGACATAGGAATAACTTTACGCAGTGACATTAGGACCAGACTAGTTTTTTTTTTTTTTTGGATTACAAAATAGGGTTAGAGTATAGTTACTAGTAGCAACTGTTTCCAATATGAATGTATCATTAGACACTACAAGATGATAACCAGATATAAATTGTACAAGACATACCTCTACACTAACATGACCTTATATCATCTGTTTAAGATTATAGAACTATAGTAGGAGTTCATTTTTGGATCTTTCTGCGTGTTATTTTATAAATGCATCCAGCTCTTAGAAGGAATGGGAGCATTCAATAAGCAAATGCTGTGCATCTGGAAGTCTTCCAGCTATTTCAATTGGGAGTTTTCAATTGCCAGAGTGCACCTAATAAATATCTCTTAAAGTACTTGAATCAGTTTGTACAATAGATGTCCAGAACCTTTCAAGATGATTGAAATTTGAATTTGCAGTCATTATCACATCCCACAAAGTGCCATTTATTTTACCTGGGAGGTGTCAGAATATGAGACCCCTATGTTCTCAAGGAAAAGTGCTGACATGAGCTAAGTGTTTTCTAGGAAGTCAGTAATAAGATCAGGAAACTTGTTAAAATTTAGGACATCCATGCCAAAAGTTATCCCACTCTCTGGGGATCCTTCCAGAGCATTACATTACCTTTGCCACTGAGCCTAGAAATACTACACAAGCATTTTTGCTTGAATCTGGAATTGTAGATCTCTGTAATATCTGAGGTATAAGGGACCTTAGAGATTGTCTAGAACAGATCCTTTTGATAAGGATGAGAAAACTGAAAGTGGAGGTGATGTACTTGCAAACAACTTTTATGTGAGCATTATGTTTGACAATGAAGATATGCAAATAAAATAGGCCTCAACAAGCTTACATTCTACAGTAGGGATACAATAAACACCAAGGTAAGTAAAATGGATGGCAACTGGAGGAAGAAGAACTCACTAATGAGAGAAATAAGGAATATAGGATACTTGAATTAAGATGGTATTCTAAGAGGTGAAAGTAAGGAAACAGTGCATTCTATGATTTGGGGACAGTCAGTTTAAAGGCATGGGAATGATAGAAGGAATGTCAAGTTTAAGAAACAATTAAATAGGAGAATTTGTCTAAAATGTGGAGTCGGAGCAGTGGAATGACTCACTGGATAGAGTACTGGCCCTGGAGTTATGCAGACCCGTTTTCAAATTTTACCTCAGACATTTAACAATTACTAGCTGTGTGACCCTAGGCAAGTCATTTAAACCTAATTGCTTCACCCCTTCCCTCCAAAATGCAGAGTGTATTAAGGCAATAATTAGTACAAAGCTGGAGAGAGTAAAGGAATCCAGCCTGGGAAACATTTGTATTTTGTCCTAGAACAATAGAAATCAACGAATCTTATTAAAAAAAGATAGTAACATCCTAAAACCTGAACAAGAATTAGAACAAAGCGGTCTTGATTCCCAGACTAAAGGTCTTCCCTAATGCTTGCTTTCCTAGGAAGACAAATTAAAGAATGTAGTTTCAAAAATAGAAGAAAAAATTACACTTTTCCCAAGAAATGTTAAATATAGATTAAAATGGCATCCCATGAGCTTTACTAAAATAGGAACATATTAAAGTTCAGGATAACTATCTTATCAGCATATACTTTCTTTATGACTCCCTTTTCAGTATGCGTGAGGTTCTGCTGCTAAATATCACTGTCCAATTTTCAAACAATCTATAAAATAGCCATTCTTTTCCATCAGCTCTTTGACTCTTGGAGGAATTCTTTAATGAGGGAAATGTCAAAATGATTGTCACTAAATCAAGGGCCAGAAGTGTTTTCTGGAAGCCAGTAAGGAATGATAACATACATTTTGATGTTCAATATGCAAATGCAAATTTAAATTTAAATATTTTTAAATCTATTTTATCTGCATTTCTGCATCTAAATGAGGTGGATATCATGGGCCTGACAGATTAGCATGTAGTATTATGCAGTGAAAAGTGATGTGTTGATGGTGCATGATTATGCCACAAAAACAAACTATTTTTGAGTGGATACTAAAGTGCAGAAAAACACTTTTAACAAATGTCACTAATCCTAAAAATTTAAAGAATGATACAGATCAATTGTTTATCTCATCATACTTTTAAGTAAATTACAGAAAGGGTTAAATAATGGAATTTATGGAGATGGAAGATAGCTGTTCACCCATTGCAGAAATGTTTGCTGGATGGGTTTTTATAATCTCTTGTTTATATAAATAATATTGACTGTCAGCTATATAAGTGAGTCTCATCCCTTGATTATTTATGTTTGATCACAACACTGAAATATTCTCCCTGCTTCAAAACCAAGATGAACAGCTTCCTCATAAGAATTTTCCATCCTCATCTCCAGAAACTCATCATTCTGCAAGATGAAATCAATTCTGAAATTTACTCATCCTCAGCACCATCTTTCCTTGGGGTACCTCTTTCCCTCTAATTAGAGATGGTGAAGGATAAACACTGGAGACATCCCCTCTGATATTTCACCATGTAAGAAGGACTTTCTGGGAATTCACCTCATTTCTCATATAACTGCTTTCCCAGCCTTTCTAATCTCCAAAACTGCATCATTTTACTAGATGCAATCAATTCTCAACCTCTTACCTCCTCAGATCCTCATCCTTTTTGGTTGTAAGACTCTAATATACCCCAATACTGAGTAACTCTTATCACGCTCATTTCAGCTTCTCTGTTAGATCATGAACACTTGAGGGCTGTATTCTGCCTTTCTTCATATCTACAGCATGAAACACAAGACCTGGTATATTGTAATTACTTAATAATAATATTGTAAGGACTTTGACTCTGGGTCAGTGAGAAGATTTAGAATGGCAAAGTGAAATACAAAATGACTTTATGTAAGTATTGCAGAGAAAAGTTATAGCATTCAAAGGAAGGAAACAGGCACAATAATAAAAATACTGCTCCTTGATTGATTTGACTGGTGAATCCACTTATCTTGATCCACAGGACCTAAAGTTGCCAGAGATCCTGATATATGGCCAAATAACCTGGAAAATGAGGGAAAACACCTGAGATATTCTTACAGTTCACACCAGATTTCAAGTTTCCTACTTTTATATTATGAGTTTGAGGTCGAGTTTCTTTCCTTTCTATTACTGTTGACAGGAGTCAAAGATCCTTGGGAATTGTATCGCTACATAACTTGAACTGTTCATGGAGGCACAGCTTTGAAAAATTATATAAATTCAAACTGTGTAAAACTGAGAAGTCCTGAGTCTAGGTTAACCCAATGTCTGGGCTAACATGCACAATGTGATAAACTAGTGAGCTCATAATTACTTGGTGGATGTTTGATTATTATTCATCATTTCTCTGTTGCCAAATACTATTTGTTTATTGATTCTTAGGATAAAAAGATTAAAAACAAACTTCCTGAAGACTGCCTTCCTGGAGTATTAATTCCATTATGTCAAGATGTCACTAGAAACAATTAAAATACAGCAAATTCAAGAAAAGAAGGAAGGTTTATACCTGTCGGTAAGAGCAAAGAACCAAATTCTAATTGTATAGATTTACTAAAGAGCTAAGTTTTAACTGCAGAGATCCTTACATCTATATACTCCTAAAAATAAATCAGAATTGTCCCAGAGAGATGGTTAAAGGGGAGAGAGAAATTAATATTGACTCTCAAACCCATAAAGAGTACTTCTATTCTCATAGGATATGAACAAAATGTCAGGGTAACTGTGTAACTCTCCTTTGAATAGCTGTAAGTACCACTTAGTGACTAAGATAACATTCTCATTCTCTTTCTTCCTAAATCTCTTTTTCTAAAATGATTCATTCCAGGTTTTAAATGTCTACAAACATGTTCATTTCTTCCTGTTCCAGAAAAAAAAGACCAAAAAACCCAGATTTATTGAAAGAGTAATTTTAGAGATCTCTTAATCACCAATCCACATTTTATTGGTCTTTTAAAACCTTTCCTTTTTCTCCAAACCCAGTGGCCTCTTTCCTCAGTCCCTGACGATCCAGCTATATTTGATACCAACAGTCACCCCTTTCCTTCTTTAGACTTTCTTTTTTTTTATTTTGTGTGACCTGTCACTTAATTTGACTGCTTCATAATTTGCTTATTCCTTTTTACCCACTTTTTAAAAAAATTATTTAAATTTTTATTTAATAATTGCTTTATATTGACAGAATCCATGCCAGGGTAATTTTTTTTTTACAACATTATCCCTTGCACTCGTTTCTGTTCCGATTTTTTCCCCCTCCCTCCCTCCACCTCCTCCCCTAGATGGCAAGCAGTCCTTTATATGTTGGATATGTTGCAGTATATCCTAGATACAATATATGTTTGCAAAACCGAACAGTTCTCTTGTTGCATAGGGAGAATTGGATTCAGAAGGTATAAATAACCTGGGAAGAAAAACAAAAATGCAGATAGTTCACATTTGTTTCCCAGTGTTCTTTCTTTAGGTGTAGCTGCTTTTGTCCGTCATTTATCAATTGAAACTCAGTTAGGCCTCTTTGTCAAAGAAATCCACTTCCATCAAAATATGTCCTCATACAATATTGTTGTCGAAGTGTATAATGATCTCCTGGTTCTGCTCATTTCACTTAGCATCAGTTCATGTAAGTCTCGCCAGTCCTCTCTGTATTCATCCTGCTGGTCATTTCTTACAGAACAATAATATTCCATAACATTCATATACCACAATTTACCCAGCCATTCTCCAATTATCTCTTTTAATTAGATCAATTTTTGCTTTAGCTTGATCTGAGATCAGGATGGCTACCCCTGCTTTTTTGACTTCACCTGAAGCATAGTAGATTTTGCTCCAACCTTTTACCTTTAACCTGCATGTATCTCCCCACTTCAGGTGTGTTTCCTGTAAACAACATATTGTAGGATTCTGGCTTTTAATCCATTCTGCTAACCACTTCCTCTTTATGGGGGAGTTTACCCCGTTCACATTTATGGTTAGAATGACCAATTCTGTATTACTTGCCATCTTGTTAACCCCGGTTTATGCTTTTCTCCCTTCTTTCCCCTTTCCCCCCTTCCCAGTATTAAGCTTGTGAGCACCACTTGCTTCTCACAGCTCTCCCTTTTTAGTATCCCTCCCCCCGCCTTAGAGTTCCTCCCTCTATCTTACCCCTTTCCCTACCAGTTTCCGGCCCTTCCGCTTAGCTTATTCCTTCCCTTTCCACTTTTCCCTTCTCACTTTTCAATGAGGTGGGAGAAGTTTCACCATAGATTGAATATGTCTTAAGATTTTTCACTTAAAGCCAATTCTGAAGGCAGTAAGATACCCACTATATTCATCCCCCTCCATTCTTTCTCTCAGATATAATAGGTTTCCTATGCCTCTTCATGAGATGTATTACCCCCACTTTACCCTTTTTCTGGTACAATGTCCTTTCCACATCAATTTCTAGAACAAGGTATACATGTATTCTTTATACATCTATATAGTCAAAATATAGTTCCCAAGATTAATCTTTACCTTTTTAGATTTCTCTTGAGTTCTATATTTGTAGATCAAACTTTTTGTTAAGTTCTGGCTTTTTCATCAGAAATAGATGAAATTCACTTACTTCGTTGAATGTCCATCTTCTTCCCTGGAAAAAGATGCTCATTCTCGCTGGGTAAGTTATTTTTGGTTGCATACCAAGTTCCTTAGCCTTTCGGAATATCATATTCCAGGCCCTTCGATCTTTTAATGTGGATGCTGCCAGATCCTGGGTGATCCTTATTGTGGCTCCTTGATACTTGAATTGGGTTTTTCTAACCACTTGCAATATTTTTTTCCTTCGTCTGAGGGTTCTGGCATTTGGCCACTATATTCCTTGGTGTTTTGATTTTAGGATCCCTTTCAGTGGGTGATCGATGAATCCTTTCAATGTTTATTTTTTCCTCTGTTCCTATGACTTCTGGGCAGTTCTCTTTGATAATTTCCTGGAAGACAGTGTCCAGGCTCTTTTTTTCATCATTCTTTTCTGGGAGTCCAATGATTCTCAGATTGTCTCTCCTGGATCTTGTTTTCCAGGTCTGTTGTCTTCCCCAAAAGGTATTTCACATTCTTTTCCATTGTTTGATTTTTTTTTGGATTTGCTTGACTGATTCTTCTTGTCTCCTCGAGTCATTCAATTCCAATTGTTCAATTCTGATTTTCAGTGAAGTATTTTCTTCACTCACTTTTTAAAAATTTTTTTCTAATTGTCCCATTGAGTTCTTTTGTTCTGTGGAATTTTTTTTTCCATTTCGCCAATTTTGTTTTCCAGTTCACCAATCCTATTTTTCAAGGATTTTACTTCTTTATCCACTCTCTCTTTAACTGACTTCTCCAGGCTCTTTTGCCAAGCCTCCCTCTCTTTTTCCCATTTTTCTTCTAGCTCCCTTGTGAGAGCCTTTTTAATTACTTCTATGAGGTTCATCTGTGCTGAGGAACAGATGATCTCCTCCTTTGGGGATTCACCTGGGGACTGTATGTTTTTAGTCTCCTCAGGATTTAGAGTCTGCTCTCTATCTGTATAGAAGCTGTCAAGGGTTAAAGTCCTCTTCAGTTTCTTGCTCATTCTGTCTAATAATCAAAGACAAACTAGCAAAGAAAAACAGAAAAAACTGGAGTCTTTCTTTGGGGGAGGGGCTGGGTGGTGTTACCGAGCTTCCTCTACAGACTGCAGGGGAGGGGGGGGGAGCAGTGAGGCACTAGCCCGACTGTGCTGCGCCTGTGCTCTGAGATCCCAGAGAGTGCTGAGTCACTGGGGGGGGGGGGGGGAAGGGGAGGCGGCCAGGTCCCGAGAGACTCCAGCTGTTTGGGGTTGTATTCTTCACCCCCGGTGTTTTTAGCTTCTCTGCTGGGCTGCTGACTTGCTGCCGGAGCAAAGTATCCAGTCCTGTAGCGAAGCTCTCCCTGCAGAGGCGGCTGTGATCACTCCCCACCCCCTCTCCAGTCTGCTCCCGTGCTCTCACTGCCGCTGCCCGCCGCCTGCGCCCGATCTAAAACCGTCTCAGCCCTCCAGTAAAGACAGACCTTTCTTGGTGAATCTCAAGGATGGCTTCTCTTGGTAACTATTTGTGAGTTTTTTTTCAGTCAAGCATTAATTCAGAGGCTTGTAATGAAATGGATAGTGAGAGAAAGCATGGAGCTTATGCAGCTGTGAGCCTCCTCTCCGCCATCTTAACCGGAAGTCCTTTTTACCCACTTTTAATATTCATTATTCCTTTTTATATGCAAGGTTTCCCCAAGGTTCTGGCTTTTTCAGTCTACATATTATCTTCTTGATTGATTCCAAAGCTTCGTTTATCTCCCCCTGTATTGATAAGTCTCAAATACTCTACCCCAGATATTTTCCCAATTTTAAACTTTCAGCTGGATATTTTCTCCTAGATATCACTTAGGAACTTCTAATTCAACACATCCAAAACTAAAATTCTGATGACAATAATGAACTTGAAATATTCTTGAAATATTCATTCTCATTCTTCTCCCTCATGTTGACACTTGTTAAATCTTCTTGATTTTATCCAAACAACATTATACTTATCCCTCATTTAATTTCCACTACATCCATTTTATTTCTACTTCCATCTTTATTTCTCCCATAGAATATACTAATAACCTTCCAGTAACTATAATAGCCTCCTAATTGGTTTCCCTTCCTACAATGTTATCCATTAACCTAATATACTATTAATACTGATACCAGATTAATCCTTTTAATTACCAAATCCATTCACATCACTTCTTTGCTCAAAAACTCTTAAGAGGTCGACAATATATATAATAAAAAAATTCTTATCTTGGCTTTTAAGGTCTTCATCCTGGCTCAAACTTATCTTTACAATTCTATTTCATAATAACTCCCTTACCAAATGTCATGTTTTAAACAAACTGGTTTCAAAATTATTCATTCCTCAAATTTGTCCCACTTTGTCATACTGCTAATTATTTGTGCAAATCAAGTTCTAAGAATGGAATTATTTCCCATCACATGTCTACCTCTTGAAATCTCTAATGAATCTGATGATTTCTATTCATTTCCCATAATTTACTTTGCACTGTGTTTAAATACATTTTTTACATGTGCACACACACACAAATACAATCATACAGTCCTTAAAGGCAGGAACTTTTATCGTTTATTTTTGCAGTATCAACATTTAAGAGAGTATATTTCCCATAATAGTGTTTGACAAATATAGTTGGATCTTCTTTGCAATGGGGGGAGGGGGGAGGGGAGAGGGAGGGAGAGAAAAAGAGAAAGGGATGGAGAGACAGACACACACAGAGAGAGTGACAGAGACAGAAAGACAGAGAGAGAGAAAGGAGGAGAGAAGGAATAGGAGGAGGAGGAGGGAACAAAAGAGGGAGGAAGGGAGATTGAATGGCAGAATTTGAACATGCCTCTTTAAAGATTTTATTTTTAACGTTCAATAACTTTCTCAAAAGCTTTAAATTCATTTCACATGTGAAAGGTAGGAAATAATTGTTTGGGGTTCTACCTTGTCTGACTAAATGATTATGTGACATGAAAACAATGAATTTCAATGTGAAACTTTCCTTCAAACCAGTTATTTGGCATCTCAATAGAAGCATCAACAAGAACTATACCAGAAAACACTCTTACTGACTAAATTCAATCTTTAAAAAAATGAATGTAGTCAAAGTACTTTTGTGTAAAAACTGAAAAGCTTGAGTATGACATATAAAACTGTCCTTAGTGGCTTTGCTGATATGTTAAGAATGGTTGACATTGGTACTCTTTATCAGTGATAAAACCTGGGAGTGATATTTTACCTTATAATTTAATTTTTTCCCTTTTAATATTGTTTTTGTTTTACAAACATATGTCCGAACACTAAAGATTCTAAAGGAAATATGTGAATATAATATAAAAACTGAAACCTCACCTAAATTAAATTTTTCCCATAGAGGAAATAGAAATAAATTCTTTTATTTTTAAAGTAGACTAAATATTATACTTCAAAATTGCAGTTTTCCAGATGTATTCAGATCTTTGTGACCCCATTTGGAGTTTTCTCTGCAAAAATTATGGAGTGGTTTTTCATTTCCTTCTACATCTCACTTTACAGATGAGAAAACTGAAGTAAATAGTGTTACATAACTTGCCAAGGGTCACAAAGTTAGTAAGTATGTGACAAAATTTGAACTCAGGAAGAAAAGTCTTCTTACTTTAGACTCAGCATTTTATCCACTATAGTACTTATAGTGCAAGAAAGAAAAAAGAGAGAGAAAGAGAGAAAGAAAGAGAGAAAAAGAGAAAGAGAGAGAGAGAGAAAGAGAGAAAGAAAGAGAGAAAGAAAGAGAGAAAGAAAGAGAGAAAGAAAGAAAGAAAGAAAGAAAGAAAGAAAGAAAGAAAGAAAGAAAGAAAGGAAGGAAGGAAGGAAGGAAGGAAGGAAGGAAGAAAGAAAGAAAGAAAGAAAGAAAGAAAGAAAGAAAGAAAGAAAGAAAGAAAGAAAGAAAGAAAGAAAGAAAGAAGAAGAAAGAAAGAAGAAAGAAAGAAAGGAAGGAAGGAAGGAAGGAAGGAAGGAAGAAAGAAAGAAAGAAAAGGAGAGAGGGAGAGAAGGAGGAGGGAGGGAGGGAGACGTGGAAGGAGGGAGGAAGGGAGAGAAAGAGAGAGAGAAAGAAGGAAAGAGAAAGAAAGAAAGAGAAAGAAAGAAAGAACAACAGAAAGAAAGAGAAAGAAAGTTGATAGATTATAATTACAATCAATTAGAAAGACAGAGAGAGACAGAAAGTAAATAGAGCCCTATTATGTTGTGGATGTCATGGAGAAAATACAGCTGCAAGTTTTCCTAATAGCTGCACTATATATTATCATCTACAAAGAGTGTGATATAATGGAGATGATGAGGGCAGCTACCATTTCTAAAGCACTTTAAGGTTTTCAAAGGGCTTTATAAATATTGCATCTTCACAACAACCTTAAGAGGTAGGTGTTATTATTATCCTGTATTACAGAAAAGGAAATGGAAGTAAAAAGAAAGGAAGTGACTGGCCCATTGTCATGCAGTTTCCAGAAAATATATTGTCATTAGACAATGGGGTCCTAACTTTGTAGCCTATATCTATACATGATATCTATGCAAGCATGACAGGACATTGTAATATCTAGAGAGACAGAGACAGGAAATATCTCTCTTCAAAGATTTTATTTTCAAAGTTAAGTGTCTTTCTAAAAAGGTTTTTAATTAAATTCTTCATGGTGAAGGTACAAGAGATGTTATGGGGGGGGGGTCTACTTTGTCTGTATAAGTGATTATGTAGCTTGAAAAGAATGAATTTCAAAGTGAAAATTCCCCTAGTTTCTTCACCTGTAATACACCTCCAAATTATAAAAGATAAAACCAGGTCATCTCAAAAGCCCTTTTCACTCTATCTCTATTACCTTAAGTTTACTATTCAAGACAATATTATACTGGAATATTACATAATTGGGCTTGCTTTATTTCTCTGCTATTATATTTAACTCTACATAATTTTCAGCTCCCTATTGTGTGTATCCTTATGCCCTGTCTCCTATATTGCTACAAAGCACTTTATTCATTTTTACAGCATTTGATTTTCATAACAACTCTTAGAATTCCTTACATTGAATTGTCAATATTCCAAAATCGATTATGATTATAACTATCTATTGTGCATTCACCAATTCCCTCATGGTTACATTTTCCACAACCCACAGAAATCACAACTGCCTGAATTTTAAAGAGCTTAGACTTTCCTTACTGAATTTTGATGACTAGGCTAATGGTCTGGAGCCACATATGCCCTATGGAGTCCTCAAAGTCGACAGCCAAGGTCATATCACGGGACAGAGAAGATACAGCAAATATGAATAAAGGTCAGGAACACACAAAAGAGAGCTTGTTTGTAAAGCCAAGAAACACTGACTTTGGGGGACGCACAGCTGGATACTTCAATTAGAGAGTCTTAAAGGTACTGATATACTTGATCAATGAGCTGAATTCAAGAGTTTGAAATTCAACAAGAATAAATTTGAAGTCTTATATTGGGTTAAGTAAAATTAGATAGTAGTTTATCTGTAAAGGACATGGAAGTTTTCTTAAACTTCAAGCTCCATATAAAACAATAGTGTGATATATAATAGTCAAAGTAGCTATTGAAATCTTAGGCTCGTTATCGAAAGGCTACTAAAGGCTACAATAATCTCATTGTACACTGCCTTGGTCAGACTGCATCTGAATTCTTGTGTTCAGTGATCAATATTGCATTTTTATGAAGATCACCATAAAGTTCAAAAGCATTTAAAAACGAATAGCTGAAATGATGAAAGGTCTTGAGTTCATGTCAGATGAGAATCTGATATGGAGGAGAAGAAAAGAATGAAGGAGGAATGCTGGAGAAAGGAACAGGGAAGGTAGAGGGTGTAGGTAGAAGGAAATGTTCTGTTCAGTCTAGATAAGAGAAAACTTGGGTGGGAAATATTAAAGCTGCTTTTAAGTATTTGAAAGATTTGTTGCATAGAAAAAAAAAAAAGGTTTGACTTGTTCTCTTTAACCCTGGAAGATTAAATTAGTAGTAGTGATAGACATTAAAGGAATTTGAGGCTAGGAGTTTAAATATATATATACACACACACACACACACACACACACACAGAGAGAGAGAGAGAGAGAGAGAGAGAGAGAGAGAGAGAGAGAGCACTCAAGTTTTCTCTTACCTAGACTGAACTTCCTAAAAATGAAAACTATATTGCTTTGGGTGGTATTAGGTCTCCTAACATTTGTTAATACTAACAAGGGCAATTCTAGCTTAGAACTGAATGGTTGCACATGCCAAAGAGAGTATACCAATGGGATAGCTACCTATTATAAACATTTAAAATGATATCTTTCTTCTAAAAAAGAACAAAAAGAATACTCAGAAATTAATTGATTACAAGAGAATCACTGGAATGGGTACAAAGATTGTGTTCAAGGCAGTTCTGATCAAAGTTTCAATAGCCTTAAGGAAAACAAGACTCTCAAACATCTGCTAATTGTGTGATCCTGGGCAAGTCACTAAACTTTTGTCAGCCTCAATTTCCTCACCTGTAAAATGGTAATAATAATAATAATAATAATAATGAACATTTATCTATCAGGTTGTTGTCAGGATCAAGTGAGATAATATTCAAATTGCTTAATAAATTTTAAATTCTATATATATTTATTAGGAATATCTGATCATGTTACTGTCCCCCTCAAAAGATTTAGCTCACTGTTAATTAGGATTAAATGCAAAATCTTAACTCTGATGTTGAAAGTCCTATTCAATATTACTTTCAACTACTTTCCCATTCTTGTTTTTCATTTCTACTCTTTAGATAGTCTCCCTTCTAGTCTAATTAGGCTACTAGCTGTTGCCCATATATGAAACTCTATCTCTTCCCTATGCTTTGACAAACACAACCCTCTATACTCTAGGTCTAGGTCTTCACTGCTGACCACTTAAAATCCCAAGGATTTCTCCTCCTGCCTCTGTTCCTGATCTTCTGTAATTCAAAACTATGTTTGCTCTCTTTCTAATTTCTCTTGAAATTTCATTCAGCATCTGGGTCCTTCTTGTCCTGAAATAATGTGCCTTCTTTGTGATCTTTTCAGCCTGGCATATTCCTTTACAAGTTCTTTCTCTCATTGGTGAATTCTGAAACCTCCAATTTGTGGAATGGCCCAGGTCATCCTGCCTTGATCTTCTTTCTAGTCCTATTCTTAATTTTCTGTTCTCCAAAGAAGGGATGAATTGACTGAAGAAAACAACTCCCTAAATATTGAATTGACCCATCACTTCTGGTCTGTGGATTTCCCAGTCATCTCTGACTCCCGGGTGTGGCTATCACTCCCCTCAGGTGACTGGAGCAGTGAGTGCTCTTCCACCTCCTGCACCATCCCTGCCATACCCCGAGAAGAAAGCAGTCTCCTGAAAACCAAAATTATTCAAGACAGACCTACACAGGAACTGTTGTGTTATGTGAAATCAACATTATTAGAAGACATCTGAGTCATCCTGAATTACATTGGCTATGTCCAGTATCTTTGGAAGTGCATTCAGATTCAAAGAACAGGTAGAAATTTTGTAGGTGAAAATGGTCTCTTTTCAGCTTTTATTTTTTGGCAAAGGTAGAATGTGAACAGTTGCTTAAGATATATTCCCAGGCAAAGGACAAGGATTATTCAGAGATCTTTGTGGTGAATGAGCTTAAGCACAGCAGTGAAAATGTGAGGGAATGCTCAGATGCCATAAAGAGGTGGCAACACTGGGTCTATGGCATGGATGACTTTTCAGAAATCAACCAAAAAGAAAAAAGAAAAGGATTGCTTCAAGCACTAAGTCAATAAGCCTTCCTAGTTCATAGACACTTAACTATAGTTATTGAGAGACTAAGAAGTTACCACTGATAGTTTCACTCAGCCTTAGGAAAGAGTCGATAGGGGAAGATGACATCAAAGATGAAATTATTTGACCATGTCCTTATTTCCTGACCATGTCCAGCTCCCAAAATAGCTGCCCTGATGAATTTGTGCCTCTCCTCAAATCCCAATGGCATTTTGGAGCCATCTTACCCATATAAGACTTATTTCCCCCCTCAAGCTGACATATAACTTTACATAGATCTGATTCAAAGCTATAAAGCAGATCAGATTCTTTCAAACGAGATGTGTGGCTATTCCAAAATAACCCCAATCCCCTTCACCAAAAGCATAGACATCCCACTAAAGAAACTACCTCTTCCAAGTTCCAAAGCTGTGGGCTTACATATAATGTCTCATATATGATCCCTCACTCTGCCAGCGATGTCAAACCTACTCACCTATCAGCAGGACTGTCCAATCACTAAACAGAACAGATTCCCCATAAAACCAGACTCCCATGATCCCATGAGATCTCTACTGTAGAATTTTCTGTGTGCCATACAGGCTCAAGGCTCTGAAAAGGTCATCTCACCTCCACTCAAAATCCCAGGCTACAGCTTCATCTTTCTGTGATTTCTGTAACAGGTTAGGAGTCTCTAATACATGTGTTCAGAAGTCTCATGTGGTACTTTTCTCCCTGCTTACCACTACAACCCATGATGCAAAGAGTGAGCAAAGCAAATTCATGTCTAATAGTCAACTATAAATCAACCCAACTCTCCCATCTTGTGTATGGACTCAATCTTGCATATTCTGCATAAAAGCTAAAATATATTTTCCTATTTTCTTGATAAAATCTCACTGATATCAGAAGTAGAGCTATGCTGGCCTAGAGGGAATAACATTTCACCCTTCTGTCATGTCCTCATCCACACTATACCCACTTTGGGATCCACATTGCTATCAGATCTTTCCATTGATGTATATTTTGTGATTCGATAAGAGAGAGAGAAATAACCAGGCTTTCTTTCAAAGTTGGCACTTGGGCTTGCTAGTCCCTTTACATTTATTCCATCCCCAACTTTACTCAATTTTATTTTTAAAGCAATTTAATAATTTGGGTTTTTCAAATGATCCCCCAGCTGCCTTGCTGATAAGCTGCATTGGCTTGGGAAGGAACAGTCACAAAGAATGGTGGTTCCCATATCAATATCTAGTGAAAAATTTGTGAAAGCAGAACATTCTTTCACAGCATTAACCCTCAGGAGCTCTACTGCTGCCCATAGAGGTTTATTTCAAAGTGCTTCCTGAAATACCTAATAACACCATATAGATAATATTCTAAATAATCACCAAGATTCCTGAGTGGGCTCTCCCATGCCCTCACATATTTGGGTCCCTAGGTTTTAAAGTTTGAACAAAAGAGCCATGCTTAATTTTTGTAGTGCTGCCAATAGCTTCCTCTAGTGTATTGTACAGGATTAGTGGACTGTTGATGTGACATTTGCATTACATCCATTCAAAAGAGACCTGCTTTTAATTCCCGTTGCACACATATTGACTCTCTTTTTTGTACTATAAAGAGGCGATTTAAAATCTTTTATTTTTAATAAGTATATTTCTTGTTGTATGGTTAAGAAAAAAAAGAAAATTGAAATGGCCAAATGGGAAAAACAAATACACTGAGGAAAATAACTTTAAAAGTAGAACTGGGGACAGCTAAATGGCATAGAGGACAGAGCCGTGGACCTGAAGTCAGGAGGAATTAAGTTCAAATTTGACCTCAAATACTTCAAATTTTTAGCTATGTGACTCTCTGCAAATCACTTAACCCCAATTGCCTCACAAAAGAAAAAAATATCAAAAATAAATTAATTAAATTAAAGAATCTTATAAAAGTAGAATTGATCAAATGTAAAAAAAAAAGGCATACAGAGCTAACTGAAGAAAATAATTTCTTACTAATTAGAAATAGGCAACTAGAAGCTAAAGACTCTATGAGATAACAAGAATCACTCACACAAAATTAAAAGAATGAAAAATAAAAGGAAAATGTATACGAAAAAAAAATATGTGATGTAGAATTCCAGGAGAGATAATTTAAGAATTTTTGGACTAACTGAAAGTCATGATTTTACAGAGAAAAAGACAAGAGAAGACAAGACAAGAAGGAAGGAAGGAAGGAAGGAAGGAGAGAAGAAAAGAAGGAAGGAAGGAAGGAAGGAAAGAAGGAAGGAAAAAGAAAGAGAAAGAGAGAAGAAAGAAAGGAAGAAAAGAGAGAAACAAACAAAGAAACAAAGAAAGCAAAAGAGGGGAAAAGCCTGAACAGCATCTTTCAAGAAATTATCAAGGAAAACTTCCCAGATGTCCTAGAACAAAATATAAAATAATCACTGAAAGCATTCCCCAATCATCTCCATCATCTCTTGAAAGAGATCCCAAAATGAAAACTACAAGGAATAGTGTAGCCGTATTCCAGAATTATCCAATCAAGTAAAATATATTGCAAGCAGCCACAAAGAAACAAGGGGCCACAATCAGAATTACACAGGATTTAGCAGTGTTTATATTAAAGGCTCAGAGGCCTTGGAATATATTTTAAAAGGTAAAAGAGCTTGGATTACATTCAAACACAAAAGATATAAGAAAGGAAACTACATCTTATTAGGAGGTACCATACACAATGAAGTGATATCAATATTAAACATATATGCTCCAAGGGGTATAGCATTCAACTTTTTAAAGAAGTTAAGTGAGTTACAGGAAGAACGAGACATTAGTATGGGACCACAACTTCTTCCTCTCGGAATTAGATCTAACTACAAAATAAGCAAAACAAAACAAAACAAAATAAAACAAACAAAAAAAAGAAGTTAAACATATAATATATAATTATATAATATACAATATATAATATATAAAAATATAATATATATTATGCATATAATTTTAGAAAAAGTCAGATATGATAGACTCCTGGAGAAAACTGAATGAGGATAGAAACGAATATACATTTTTTTCCAATGGTATGTGATACATGCACAAAAATTGACCATCTATTTATGTAAAGGGCTGAAACTCTTGAAAGTTGTGTTTGAATCAGACAACCAAGCTAATTAAAGCTTGGTTTAATTAAAGCTAATTAATTGGTTTATTAAAGCTAATTAACTATTGAACAATGACTCTATTAGCATATCTTTGGAAAAACAATCCTTCTCAAAGTTCTGTGCTAGATGTTTGGTGTATACAGATAATCATAGGAAGGATTAGAGGGTGGTGTGAGAGGAGCTAGACTCACTTTTTGGCAGAAGAAGGAGGAGAAAGATTAGTGGCAAGCCTGTGGCAGTTTGTCTCCTTTATTTCTTCCCCTAAAGACCAAGGACTTTTACTTATCCTAACTCCAGCTATTCTTGAGACCTCCAGGGAGCTAGCCCGGACTTTACATATTTAAGCATACAAACCTCACAATCAAATGCAAAAAGGCATTAAAAATAAATTGATCCTTTTCAGATCATGATGCAAATATAAGTATGTATAATAAAGGAAAGAGAGTAAGAACTAATTGGAAACTAAATAATCTAATTCTAAAGAATGAGTGGGTCAAAACAGAAATCATAGAAAGAATCAGCAATTTCATCAAGAGACAGTAATGAGATAGCATAACAAAAATTATGGGATACAACCAAAATAATTCTAGGGGAAATGTTTTATCTCTAAATTCTTAAATGAATAAAATAAAGAGAATATTAATGAACCAGCCATGCAACTAAAAAGGCTAGAAAAAGAATAAATTAAAAATTCCCAATTAAATACCAGATTAGAAATTCAGAAATTGAAAGACAAATTAATAAAATTGAAACTAAGAAAAGTATTGAAATAATAAATAAAACTAACATTTTCTTTAATTAGAAAAGAGACATAGGCCTTCAGTTAATTTGATTTTTAAGAGAAGAAAACCAAATTACCACTACCAAAAATTAAAAGTATAAATTCACCACCAATGTAAGGGAATTTGAAGCAATAATTAAGAATTATTTTGCCCAAGTGGATGCCAGTAAATCTGATAACCTAAGTGAAATGGATGAATGTTTCCAAAAATATTAACTGCCCAGATTAATCTAGAAGAGGAAATAAAACACTTAAGTAACTCCATTTTGGAAAAAAGAAATTGAACAAGCCTTCAATAAACTCCCTAAGAAAAAATCCCCAGGGCCAAATAGATTTGCAATTGAATTCTACTATATATTTAAAGATTAATTTCAATACTACATAAACCATTTTGGGAAAACATGTAAAGAAGGAATACAAGCAAATTACTTGTATGACAGAAATATAATGCTCATACATAAACCAAGAAGAGTCCAAACAGAGAAAAAAAATAATAGACCAATTTTTGCTAATGGTATTGAATTAAATAAATAAATATATTAACAAAGAGATTACATCAATTTATCATCAATATAATACACTATGAAGTGTATTGGTGGGTTTTATTTCAGGAATGCAAGAATGGTTCAGTTTTAGGAAAACCATCAATATAATTCACCAGATTGATAACAAAATTAAGATAATCATGTGATTATTTCAATAGACACAGAAAAAGCTTTTGACAAAATAGAGTCCCCATTCCTAATAAAAACACTAGATAGCATAAGAATAAATGGATTTTTTTCCTTAAAATAATGGGTAGTCAGACAATCAAATGTCCAGAAACATTTTGATAAAGGACTGGGTTTTCCAGTGTTCATCAGAATATTTAACATCTGATCAATGGAGCCATAAGCATGACTAGTTTTATAGATAGCAATGAGTTGTATAAAAATATTTGATTGTCATTTATCAATCTTCACCTTATCATCTACTACTAATTTTTCATTGATTGATAAGCCTTATATATTTGTTGGATGAATCTAATGCATTTCTAATTATAGCACTGGCTTCCTTAAATATAAGCCTTTTGGTTTTCGACATTGCTCCAGCTTAAGTCTTGATATCTATTATATTGATTGTTCACCTTGTGGGGTTTTCTCTCCTCTTAACATAATAACAGATATTTTTATATTCTGATAAAAAAACACACATCATAAAAAAATAAAATAAAATAAATAATGGGCAATATCTATCTAAAACCATCTTCAAGCATTATATGTAATGGGGATAAGCTAGAACCATTCCCAATAAGATCAGGGGTGAAAAAAGGATGCCCCTTTATCACCACTACTATTCAGTACTATACTAGAAATGTTAGCATTAGCAATAAGAGAAGAAAAAGAAATTGAAGGAATTAAAGTAGACAATGAAAAAACAAAACTATTACTCTTTGCAGATGATATGATGGTTAACTTAGAAAATTTTAGAAACTCAACTAAAAAACCTCCCTGAAACAATTAACAATTTTAGCAAAGATTCAATATACAAAATAAATACACACAAATCACCAGCATTTCTACATATTACCAACAAAATCCAGCATCAAGAGATAGAAAGAGAAATTTCATTTGGAATTCAAGGTGTTACAAAAATGATAGTCAAAAACTATCTTTATATGTAATTGGGAAAAAATAAAATATTATTTAGTTACAAAAATAACAATAAGAGATGTTTGCATTCTTTCTCCCTGATCCTTCCCCTCTTCTAGTCTTTTCACCTCCCTTTTGTATGTTGTCTTGTAAGATATTTAAAGGCAGGGTCTATCTTTTCTTTTTGCTTTTTTTCCCCTCTCTCCTGCACTTGGTACATTGCTCAGCACTCTGTAAGTACTTGCTAAGTGCTTGTTTCCTTCCTTCCTTCCTTTTTTTTTTTTAAGTTTCCTTCAAAGGATAGTTTAATTATCACATCTCATACAAGGTCTTTTCTGTCCTTGTGTGAACCTCCCTTCCCTCAGTCCCCATTGTTATGAAATTACTTTGAAAACTCTGATTATCTTCTTTTCTTTCTTATTTGTATACATCATATCCATCCAGTAAAAAGTTAGTTCCTGAAAAGACTTTTTTATTCCTTCTTTTGTTTTGTTATTGTTGATGCTATCTTTTTTGTGCACCCAAAAGCTAAGCAGAGTGTTCTGCACATAGGAGGCATTTTATAAATGTTTCTTCAATTTACTGAACAACATTTGAAAAATTATTAAAATGCAATACAGTTACTACCCAATTGATTAAATGAACAAAGTATATGAAAAGACAGTTTTCAGAAGAAATCAAAACTATCAATAGTCACGATGAGTTCGGGGGAGCAATATCTAGTACCAAATAAACATGTGACAAATTCACAATGGCCATTCTCTTTGTCAAAAGGTAGGTTTATTTAGGAAAAGATGTAACAGACAAAATAAGAGATAAAATAGACACCAGGAATGACAAATATGAAATAGAGTTGGGAGAGCATATAGCTGGCATGGAAAAGGCAAGTTACTCAGGGAAACTTGCAATTAATCAGGAGAAAGGAAATACTTCACAAAGTAGGAGGAAGCCATTGACTGACAAGTTAGATGCATTGACTGGCAGGTTAGATCCATAGAGTAGTTTAGCAGACTAACCAGAGTTAGTTATAGAAGGAAGAAAGACACCATTAAAGGGAACGTACTGAGAGTAGAGAAAGAGATAGACAGACAGAGACAGACAGACACAGAGAGAGAGAGAGAAAGAGAAAATCAAAACTTATAGTGGGCTTAGTTCCAGAAAGAACTTAGCAAAGATCTCCATTATGAGTATATCTCTCATAGGAAAAATCCAGCCATGGGGGTTTCTCAGGAAACCAGGGAAGTAAAGGCAGGAATTCAGAGGGAGGGAACAAGAAGCCAGATGGAATCCATCTGGCAGACCTGGTCTCAGACCTGTCTAAAAATATGCTAATCTATATGTCATGGATTGTTTAAAGAAGCACAGAAGTTGGAGAATAGAAAATGGAGGTCATAAAGAGTTCCATTCTCATAGTCACTCTTTACAAATAGTTTGGTCTGGGAATTGGTTATATGTGATAATAGCCAAAGCAGCTTCTTCCTAACAGGAAAGAAAATCATCCAGTCATATGAAAAAAAAGTTCTAAGTCATTATTAATTACATAACTATAAATTAGAATTATTCAGAGTTACCATGTCACATCCATCATATTGACAAAGATGACAAACAGAAAATGACAAGTACGATTCCTAATAGGGGAGAAATGAATTATGAGTGGAACTATGAAATAATCCATTCATTGTAGAAGACAATTTGGAACTATTCCTAAAATGCTATAAAACTATATATAATATATTATATATATATTTGTTGGCCCAACAATACTGCTACTAGGTCCATGCCCTTAGGAGATCAAAGAAAAATGAGAAAAAACACAATATTTTACCAAGTTTTTGTCAAAGAAATAGAGACTGAAGGGGGGTTCATCAATTAAGTAATAGTTGAACAACTTATGATATATAAATGTGATGCAATACTATTATGCTATAAGAAATGATCACAGGGATACTTCCAGAAAATTCTAGGAAAACATCTCAATTGATGCAAAATGAAGTGAGAAGTAGAAAAACAATATACACAATAATATCAGTATTCTAAAAATAATCAATTATGAAAGAATAACTCAAATCAATATACTAATCTACCACTACTCCAAAGAACTTGCAATATAAAATGCTATCTACCTCCATAGAGAGAATTTATGAACTTAGAGTATAGATTGAAGCATATTTTTTTCATTTTTCTTTTATTTTTTCTTTCTCTTTTTATGAAGATCGCTAATGCAAAATATATTTATATGATTCTTTCTCTATGTGTCTCTGTTTCTCTCTCTGTATCTGTTTGTCTATCTCTCTGAGACACTATTAGCCATTAACTCACCATCTTTCTCACTTTATCACATAATATAGATCTATCATCTATCTATCATCTAAACATCTTTTGCTATCAGAAGTCAAGCAATGGGAAAGTGTGACACATTTTGTTTCGAAATTAATAATGTCACCATCCTTAAATGTGAAGTTTGCCAGTGTTAGTGCAATATTTAGGACAAAACTGATCATTCTGAACTGGTAGAAATGTAAATTATTTTATATGTAGTCTATTATAAAAGGAACAAAAATAAAAGTAAAAAATTGCTGCTGATGGGTGATTAGATGCAGATGGGAGACTTTAAGCAAGTCATTCTTTTGCTAATAATAGTAATAGCTAACATTTATATAGAATTTTCTATAGCCAAGCATTGCATTAAACATCTTTCTTTTATTATCTGATTTGATCCTTAAATAATCCAGGGAGGTAGGTGCTATTATTATCCATTTAACAGAAAAGTAAACTAAGGTTAAATGCTTGTCGCATAAGTAGTAAATGTCTGAGTTTGGATTTGAACTAAGCTTTCTTTTTCCAAGTCTGATATTCAACTACTTACCACTTGGATGCCTGGATTTCTCCTTCTATATAACAAAGTGAATGGGAAGATCTTAAGGGTCCCTCCTACTTCTAAAATATTATAAATCTAGTACTATAGAGTTAAAGATCACGTAAAGTTAATTGTTAATATGATCAGAATATTTGAATAATATATATTTGCCAAATTTTTTAATTTGTGTGGGAATATCAGCATAATTATGGGCAGTGAAGCAGTAGATAGAGCACCAACCTTAAAGTGAGAAGGGCTTAAGTTTGAATGCTGATCCAGCCACTTACTAGCTGATTGAAAGTGGGCAAGTCATTTAATTCTGCCTCAGTTTCCTTTTCTGTAAAGTGAACTGGTGAAGGAAATGGCAAATTACCCCAGTATGTTTCTCAGGAATTCTAAACAGGTCACAAAGTATTATACATGAGTGTAATGACTAAAAAAATAACAAACATAAGTACAATCACTATAGTTGTCCAAACTTTTATTTTTGAGAATCAACTAAGCCTTAGGGATTCCACTTATCTATGCATAGTATACCATGACTTCTTAGTTCTGAGGAAAATATTACAAAAGACTGGATAAAAAAAGCTCAGGAGACTTCTTAAACATCAAAAAGCCCTTTAAACAACATTTTGAAAAGTGAAATACAAATTAATTTGAAATTGTGTACAATTATCTCCTTAAAAACTATACAAGTCAAAAAGGAATAAAAAGGTCCTGGTCATAAAAAGTATATAAGCAGACAATTTAGACAAAAATGTGCATTTCAATGGAAGATAGGTTGGGGGCACTAATGGCTTGCATTTATTTTGATGGGTGATTTGTAGGTTCTTTTTCAAAAATTTCCTTTCCCATATCAGCATTACCATTTTTTTGAAGTTTTGAAATTTCAGCTCATGGGCAAATATATTTATTAGGCAAAGGAATAGTCAAGGTCTTTCCTTTAGAGAAAAAAAATCCCTCGTTAATAAAACTTGCTTGTGTCTCTTTTTTATCCCTTTGATGGCTACTATTTCTGCAAAAGAAAGCATTCCTTATAATGAATTAAATATCAAAATGATGTCATAGCCTCAGCTTATTCAAAAGAAAATCACAAATAGTAGTAATCCTGCTAGCTGACACAAAAATGCAATGTCCTAGAGGTTGGAACTTCAGTTCTCTTGCAGGATGACATTTAGCAATCCAAAAAACAACCTGAAAGACCTGAGAAAAGGGACTGAATGAGGGAATTTTAGAGAGAAGAACACAAAACACTGAAATGTGCCCAAAACTGCCTTAGCTATCCATGAAGTTCTATCTATTTGCATCAGCTGGTCCCTGAATGCAGGATGCCTTTGTTCCACATTCGATTCCTAGCATCCTTCAAAGCTCTGTTCAGGTATCATTTCCTACTTAAGTCCTTTCCAGATGTCCTTTGAGATTCCTACTTCAAATTACTTTGGATTACATTGTATAAACCTTTTATTTTCATGTTGTTTCCATGATGTATTTTCCTAGTATTTCTCTGCCTTCCATTATGCAAGTTGCATTTCTGACAGTCCAAGCTTTCTCTACTATACCTCAGAAATCTCTTAATCTTTAAAGCTCCTTGTACCCCTGGACTTCTCACACTCCAAGTGCCTTCTGCTCCTTTCTCTTCTTCCTCTGATATACTGGTTGCTTCCAGAACTGCCATATTAAGAATTAAGAATTTGCCATATTGCAAAGACAAGCCTTATTTCCATCCTTTTTCTGGCACCTTTCTAATCTTCCATACTTTCTCTACCATATTCTAGCAAGGAAACACTCCCAGCACTAACGAGAAGGTTTTGGTTCCCTTTATTGTATTGGCTTTCCCTATTATAATGTAAGTTTTTATTTCTATTTGTATTGTTACTACTTGATATGTAGTGCTTAATAAATACTTGTTGATTTGACATGACTTTATTTTGTACTCAAATTAATAGCATCTCAAACACTTGATAATCCCATTAAATTAATTATATTACGCACAAGAGCAAAATTTTAAAAAGGATGGTATGGTATAAGTAGAATGGTAATAATAATAAACTGATAAGAAGGATGAACTATTCAGTTAATATTGCTCGTTTTCTTGGGAGAGTAACCTTTGAACTTTTAAGGAAAAAAAAAACACAAAAAAAGGTTTAACAATGAGTTGAAAATCAAAACAAGTGAGAAAATAGTCTCATGGAATCTACCTCTCATTAGTGAATTCAAGTCACCTGGCCCTAGACAAATTAGGGCAGTGGTTCTCAAAGTATGGTTTAGACTCGGGTCCTCAAACTTTTTAAATAGGGAGCCAGTTCATTGTCCCTCAGACTGTTGGAGGGCTGGACTATAGTAAAAACAAAATCTTTGTTTTGTGGGCCTTTAAATAAAGAAACTTCATTCTTTAAATAAAGAAATCTTGGAATTCTCAACTAGTGAACCTAACCTCTCTTTGTAATATTTCCAGAACACATATTTTATGGGGATGTTTAATGAACATTTAGAAACAGAAGTTGTGATCAGTAAAACTCAGAATGACTTCAACAAGCCAGGTATCAACTAACTTCATCTTTTTTTCTTCCTTCCTTTCCTTCCTTCCTTCCGTCTTTCTTGCCTATCTTTCCTTCCTTCTTCCTGCCTTCATTTGATATTTATAAAAACTCTGGGAGGTAGATGCTGTTATATTTCATATGAAGAAATTTAGGCACAAAAGCAGTTAAATAACTTGTCTAGGATAACACAGCCAATAAATTTCTGAAGCCACATTTGAACTCAGATCTTTCTGAGTTCAAATCCAATATTCCATCTACTTTGCCGTTTGGTTGCCGATATCTGTAGACATGTAACAAGTTTGATGAGAAGAATGCAATGTATGTCAAATGCAAATGGGTTGAAGAAAGTAAAATTTTTATTGAGAAAACAAAGATTTGGTGAGTTGGGGGAAAAGTAATATTCTAAGATTCAAAGAGCAGAAAAAGCATCAGACTTGTCTTGTGATGGCTTTCTCTGTAGGGGAGCACTGAATATTTGGATGATGATGATCATAATGACAATAATTGGAATTGAAATAGTGTTTTAAAGTTTGCAAAGCATTTTACAAATATTACCTCATTTGCTTCTCAAAACAATGTTGGGAAGTAAGTGCTTTGGTTTTCCCCATTTTATAAATAAGGAAACTAATTTACTTACAGGCTAAGTGATTTATTCAGGATCATCTATACTAGTAAGTGTTTGTGATAGAATTTGAACTCAAGTCTTCTTAAGTTAAAAGTAGGTGATCTATCCTAGAGAATATTATCTACATACTATTGGCCAATGAAGCTGACTTTGATGCCAGGCAAAATTATGGAATGTATTATCAAAGAAATTGCTTAGTAAATAATTAGAAAAATAATTTGGGATTCCAAAGCTTTGCATTATCAAGATTTGGCCATAACAAAATAGCTTCATTCTATTTTTTACAATGTTTATATATAACTAAAGTAGAGAAAGCCCATGTAGCTTTCTTATATTCCATCTCACAAAGCCTCTTATGCTATTCCTGAGGACAAAATAAAAAAAATATAGTCTAGACAATTGCATCCTTAGTTGAATATCAGGCCAAATAGTCTTACTGAAAGAACAGTCATTCATGCTTAATAATAACTTAGAAGGAGATCTCCAGATGAGTGTTCTAGAGGTGAGTCTTTGAATTTGTCCTTCCCTATTTTTAATTTACTTGTTTTTCTTTTTATTTAAAAATGATGTCTTCTATAATGTAGAATCTTTTGAAAAGGGCAAAAGACTAGGAGAGATAATTAACATGCTCACTGACAATCTCAGGATCCCAAAAGACATTGAAAGTCTAGAACATCAGACTAAATCTAAAAAGATGAACTTTTATGGGGGCAAATGTAAACTCTTACAGTTAGGTTCAAAAAATAAACTTTAAAAGTACAATATAGAGAAGGAATGATTAGAGTACAATACATTTAAAGAAAAATCTTACAGTCTTAAGGACTGCAAGCTCAATATGATAATAGGGAATCAAGGAAACTAATGAAACCTCAAGACTGCCCTAGGAGAGGCAAGAGTTTATGACAAAAGAAACAATATCCTCCTGGGCTTTGCCTGGATATAAGCTCATCTGCAGTGTCATGTTTACTACTAGACAGTACATTTGGAGATATTAAGCTGGAACATGTCTGGAAGAAAAAGCTGGAGTAAGTGAAGGATCATAGTCTATGAATCTGAGAATCTGAAAGTTGGAAGGGATCTCAGCAGCTTTCCAGTCTAGCCCAAAAAATCACTGCCCAAAACACCTAAGAAGCACTTATCCAAGTGAGAAGTATCAAACTCAAAGCTCAGCTAGTTTCTGCTGCCCAAACCAGATTAAAATGTACTTGGAAATTGTTTAATAGAAAAATAAAAACATAACATATCATATATAATGCTACTCTGTAGTTTTCTAAGTCAATGTGGGACTGGCAGAGATCTACTTTTATTTGACACTACTGCTCTAACCTGCATGAGGATCACCAATGAAGAAAGAAAGCCTTACCTTATGAGGCAGTACATTATGCTTTTATTTACCATGTTTATCTTGACACTAAGCACTTATAGCATATAAGAGGCAAGTAAAATAAGTCTGATCCTTCGTCTCAAGACAGCCCTTAAAATATTTGAAGACAATTTATGCCCGTTACCCCCTTCTCTTTTCCATGCTAAGCATCCTTAGTGCCTGCAATCAATCTTGTTATGGCAAAAATAAATCCAGTGAAAAATATTTACTAAGAACTCAAGATATGCTAGGCACTGTGATAAATATTGGGAATTCAAATAAAAAGAAAAGCCAATCACTGCCCTCAGAGAATTTGTTTTTCTGTTGGGGGACAAAATATTTAAGGTAGTGAAAGTCAGGGAAGGGACTTGTCGTGTTGTGAATTTCAGGGACAGTGAGTTGATTCTGAAAGAAGGAAAATGACAGGTCCTTTCCAGAAATAATGGTATTATTGATATGATTTCTGTCCTTAGAGCAGCCGCTAGAATGCTTGAGCGGAGGACATATGGAAAGATGAACTAAGTGGATAGTTGAATATGACATGAAACATAGTCTGGTCGGGGCAAGCTACAAGCAGTAGACGAGATGAGTTTGCATTTATCTCTCAAGGCAGCTCAGCTCTGGGATAAGATTGCCAAATCCGAGTAACTTTATAATGCCATACCTTAATAGATCTGTGACTTCATCAATGTATCTAACATCTCAACAATGCAGATTAAAACCCATCTATAATGTAAAATTGTTATTCAGGGTCTGGTAAATATTTTAGAGTAAATTGTAAACCAAGGGTCAACAAGTCTATGAATTCAATGGGGGGGGGCACACACATACTTTTACTAATCTCTAACTGAAGTGCGTTATTTCAATTATTTAAAAATATATTTTGAAGGATCCACAAGCTTCACTGGACTGCCCAAGGGATGCAGGATACACACAAAATGATTATAAACACCTGTTCCAAAGCTCTTCCTCCAGGGTTGTTTCCTAAGTAGCAGTCCAGTATTTAGATTGTTTTTCCATCTTATCCCTCCTTTTTTCTGGATATTTTATTTAATTTCTTTTCCAATAATACATTTCTTACATTCCTTAATCCAGCTCTCATATAGATATTGCTGTCCATGATGCCGTACAGCCAATTCACTGCCCACTGTTGATATCTCTACTACCTTTTGACTCATCTGATTATAGATGACTTAGATCATAGGATGCTGGAAATAGAAACAGAAAACAGTGCTCTCAAGGATCTCACATTCTAATTGGAGAACACATTAGTAGAACAGCTCAGCTGCAGGGAAGATGGTAAGGTCCAGAAGTTTTAAAGGTGCAGGTACAGAGTTCAGTTCATTGTCTGTTTATACTTTCTGTCTTAAATCACAGGGTATGGAAATCCATAATAAGATTTTAACTTATTTATAACCAAACACAATTGTTTACAGATGATTATTAGGCTCCAACAAGGAAAGCCAGTTGGCATCAGCTTTCTAAAGCCACCAAGATTGAGGCAAGGAGGGCTTAAAAGAACAGAGATCCAGATGGAGGACAGAATTGGAGCCAGAGGCAAGATATAAAAAAATCTAGGAGATGCAGCTGTTCTTTGGAAATCTGCCTCCCCACTAATTGTTTCCACTTGGGGATTATCCTCTCAGCTAATCTCTGGGATTTTCATGGACAGAGAAGCAAAAAGCCACTACTCAGTTATCATATGGATCCACTGGTTGTTTGAACTTTGGCAGAGATATCAATGCCATCGTAGGAAAGAGAGAAAATGACAATGTTCAGAACACAACAGATGAATGTGGTTATCAGTAATTGCCCTTGACATTTGGGGATAGAGATGGGGAAATTGTAACTCTACTACAAAGTTCATCCTGGTTAGTAATGGATATCACTATTGCCCCTAAAATGAAGGACATAGTCATTTTAAGAATAATAATAGAACATGATATAGGAAATATAAGGCAGTGAGAGTAGAATAAACCTGCCTAAAACAAATTATTTGATAATCTACAGTATGATTACCTGTTGAATTTAACAAGCTGTACGTAATAGAGATTTATAGTTTCATGCAAAATCCTCTTATTCTGTCCTACAATCTATTTCATTTAGTGCTGACTTGAGAACAGAAGTAAATGAAAGACAATACATGACATGATTTATATTTTTAGGAGCTAAAATAATAGATATATAAGCTTAAGAGACTTTCTTTTCTTTATATCATTGCCTATCTCATGTTTAGCAATAGGCCCAAATAGATGGATTTTCTAAGTGTATATAGATGATTGTCATTTTGTCATTTTTCTATCCTAACTAAGCAACTAACCTCCCTGGACCTTACTTTTTTATCCATAAAATGAGAAAATTGACCTTGACCTGTATGACCCCTTCACAGAATTTATGATCCCATCATTAAATGGTGTCAAGACAAAAAATAACATCAAAATCTAAAACTAAGAATTTTCATAACTGAACACGTCATTCCAACCTACCACTGTCCCAGTTGCCAGTAGCACAATGGATAAGTGTTCAATTTCTGAAGTCTGTGTCATACAATGGAAAGAATACTGGGTCTGATTGTCAGAAGGTCTAGCATTTAATTATAGATTGGTTATCATGTGGCCCTGGGCAAAATATTTAAACTCTATATTTAAGGGGGGAATTGGGCTAAATATCTTTGAAGTTTTCTTTCAACTCCTAAAAATTCATACATCTAGAGATGGAAAGAACCTCATCGTAGTCATTTTATAGTTTCCTTCATGAGGAAACGGAGACCCAAGAATGTCAAATGAATGGAGCAATATCATCTGGAGAAGAAGCATCAGAGATGGCATTTGCACAAATGAACCCTAATTCCAAAGCCAGTGCTGTTTCCATTGCCCTAAACTGCCCTTTTATAAGGTATGACTCTCTATTAGAGTGAATTTCTAACTGGACAATTGTGTGCCCAAGTCCTTTCCTTTGACCCATTCAAGAACCAAAAACTTCAAAAAATGATAATATCAAGATGATGATGGTGATGATGATGATGATGATACTTAGAATTTACATAACACTCTAACATTTGCAAAGCACTTTAAATTGATTAGCTCATTTGGTCCTCCCAGCAACCCTGTAAAATAGGTATTATTACCCTAAGTTTAAAGATAAGGAAATAGGTTGAAAGAGGTTATATCTAATAGCTAATAACAGCTGGAAAAAGGTGGGTTAAAAAATTGCAGAAAGTGTTTTACAAATACTACCTCATTTTGTCCTAACAATTCTAGGAAGTAGGTTCTCTTATTATCCCAAGTTTACAGAAGCAGAAACCAATGTTGAAAGATGCCATGGCTATTAGCAAATAATAGCCAGCATTTATATGAGAGTAATGTTTTCAGAGCACTTGGTAAATATTGTTTCATTTTACCATCAGAACAAAGTAGGCATATTATCATCCCCATTTAATAGATAGGTAAACTGAGAGAAATAAAAATTGTTTTATACAGAGTGTAACTGTCTGAAGCTAGATTTGAAAACAGATTTTCCTGACTCTAGTTTTCAGTTTCCATTTTGCTTTCAAACTGCCCCCAAAGTCACTTTAAAATTAATTTCTCATACCAAGTCTCTTGCCAGAAGCCACTAAGCTGGACTACAGAAGGAGGACAAGAACTGATAAACTTTCAATTCAGGTCACTGAATTGTGAATTGAATAATCACTGTCTCTCCACTGCCCAGAAATAAAGGTTTTTTTTTTATTTTTTATTTTTTAAAGAGCTTGTTCCCAACACCCTGAAACAGATCTTCTTATCCACTGTGGAACATTCCTGATGCCAGATATTTGGGGGATTTACATAATTAATGTCAGCGAATCTGAATCATCAAAATATGGAAACAAGGAATAGTAGTAGAAGAAACAGAATGGTCTTTGACCCTTGTAGCTGTATAACACTGACCAATATCAGCCATATCTCTGATGTACTAGGAGAGACAGATAGCATTTCTTAAGTTCTCTCTCTTTAATCTAAAAAAGAAAAAAAAGAATTTTTTAAAATTGAATATGATTGTCTACTTTTCTGTTCCAAGCAGGCAAGCATGAAAGAATACAGTGAGTTTAATTCAGGAACACCAAAGAATAAAAATGAGTTTTCCATTGTCACTGTGCACTCTAAAACAAAGTGGGCTCCTGCAGAAAGAAAAGTCCATGGAATATCACACTTTTAAACAATAACAGCTCTGATCACTTTGACAATACCCATCATGAGTTTACGGGGGGAGGGGAGGAGGAAGAAGCTGCCTGAACATAGGGCTTTTGATGCTCTCAAATCTATTGTTTCCTGAGAATAAAAGGTGGGGGAATGGACAAGGGGATGTGAATTTTCCAACTGCTGTGATTGGCTTGCTGCCCACGTGTTTCTGATACTAACACAATATGATTCTGATTAGGGAAATGGTTTACCAAGGCACCTACTGGGAACAACAACTCAGGTGCCACCCCAATAATATGGTTGGTGTTTTCAGATTTAGCAAAGAAGGAGAAACAAGTTAGTCCAGAGAATTTATGGGAGCTAGGTGGTGGTTGTTTGCAATAAAAATAAATAAATAAATAATCAGCACTTCCTCTGGAGAAATAAACACACAAAGAGCCAATGAAAGGATCCAATTCTCTTTAGAGAAGGTAAATTCTACTAAAACCACAGCAACATGGCAGGCTTAGAAGGTTGAATATTGATTTTTCAGTGTGAGAATGGCAGGAAGAAAAGAAGATTACTAAAAGGATTTAAGTTACTCTGTATCTCTTCAATTTATTTTTTGGGGGGTTAAGAAATGCCTCCAGGTAGAATCCAATCCCACTAGAGGTTCCCTATCTTTTAAACCTAATTCAACTTTTCTTAGCACAGCATATTTATATCAAGGGATTCCTGGGAACAGAATTAAAGTAAATTACAAATATAAAGTAATGAAAATGGTTGCCCAAGTTTTAATTTGAAATGATTTCTCAATAAAGAAAAACTTTATTGTTTTAAAACAAAATCTTTTGTTTACTTTTATAGATTTATCTTTCTTTTTACATAGCCGATATTTCTTTTTATACACAGATCTTCTCCTTCACCTTCGGAGAGAGAGAGAGAGAGAGAGAGAGAGAGAGAGAGAGAGAGAGAGAGAGAGAGAGAGAGAGAGAGAGAGGGAGAGAGAGAGAGATCCCTTTGGAAAATTATTCAGAATGTTTCATATCCAAAGACCACCATTTCTGCATAGGAGAAAGAAAGGGATCCTCTCCTATTTATTCTTTGAGTTCAAGCTTGGGCTTATTAATTTCACAACATTCAGTTTCTTTTTTTTTTTTTTTTTTTTTAATTATAGCTTTTTATTTACAAGTTACATGCATGGGTAATTTTACAGCATTGACAATTGCCAAAACTTTTGTTCCAGTTTTTCCTCTCTTCCCCATCCTCTCCCCCAGATGCAGGTTGACTAATACATGTTAACTATGTTAAAGTATAAATTAAATACAATATAAGTATACATATCCAAACAGTTATTTTGCTGTACAAAAAGAATCGGACTTTGAAATAGTACAACATTCAGTTTCAGTTGTTTTGTGATTGTTCCTTCCTCTTACATTATTGTAATCATTGTCTATGATGTTTCACTGGCTCCACATGCCTCACTTTTCATGAATTCATGTTTTTCCGTGCTTATCTCTATTCATCATGTTTGCCTTTTCTTACAACACATTAATATTTCATTACATTCCTGTCCCATAATTTAATTATCCATTTCCCAATAATAGGCATCTATTTTGTTCTAAGTTCTTTGTTACCACAAAAAAGTGATGCTAAAAATAATTTGTTATATAATGGAGCCCTTTTTCTTTCAGTTATCTCCTTAGGGTACATGAATATAAGTGGAAATTCTGAGAGAAGGGGTATGAACATTTCAGTCATATTATTTCCATTATTCCAAATTGCTTTACAGATTATATATATCAATTTACAGTCAAACCAAAACTGTAATTGTGTGCCTGTCTTTCCACAACCCTTCCAACACTAACTATTTTCATCTTTCGTCATCTTTGCAGTTGTTATTATGGTTGCAAATTGTTGAGTGTGACCTACTTCTCATGCCTTGAGTGACACTATGGATATAGTCCTATGGTAGGTGTTATTTTGTGTAATAAAAGATATATGAAATATATATTCCATGTCCTCTCAGATCTTACACTTTATGAGGGGAATAGAGTAAATATTTAGTAACAATAACAATCAGTGAAAGATTGATTGCTAAAATTAGTAGAAAAGACAGAATACAGATTTAGAGAAGGATCATTTGGATTTTTACGAATTTATCAAATGGCAATTATGTTTCTCATATAGTATTTGCCCAACCATAATATGGCACAGTGAAAAGAACACTGGACTTGCAGCTAAAACATATCAACTTGAATCTGGATGGGGCTGCTCATTAACTATATGACCCTAGACAAGTAATTAAATTCCTTTGAACTTCAACTTCTCCATTTACAAAAATGAGAATAATACTTATAATTCCTACCTCATGGTGTTATCATAAGGAAAGAACTTTGTAAAGTATAAAGTGTTATAATGCCTCTATGTTTATATATATATATATATATATATTATATATATATATATATATATTCATTAAATACCTTTAATTCCCAAAGGATTGAATTGGGTAGTGAAACCAAAATGGACCAGAACTTTTACTATTAGTCAAAATGTGATTACAGTAAAATTAGTGGTTAAAAAAAAAAAAAAAAAAAAAAAAACTCCAAATCTAATCTCTGTTCTATTTCCTTCCCCTTCTCTCTCTCTCCCTCTTTTTTTTTTTCTTTTTTTAGTTTGAACTGCATGATTGATGATTTGCCTAATTACCTCATTAGGTGATTCAATGAATAGAACACTAGACTTTGAGTGAGGAAGTACTGAATGCAATCCACCATCAGAGATTGACCCAGGGCAAGCCACTTCACCAGTGTCTTTACCTGTAAAACAAGAATAATAACACCTATGTCTCCAGGTTGTTGTGTAATTGAGTTAATATTTCTAAAGTGCTTTGTAATCCTTAAAATGATAAATACCATTGTTATTTTTAAACATTAATTTATTTATTCATTCATTCATGCACTTATTTATTTATTTGTTTTTTTGCTGAGGCAATTGGGGTTAAGTGATTTGCCCAGGGTCACACAGCTAGGAAATGTTAAATGTCTGAGATCAGATTTGAACTCAGGTCCTCCAGACTTCAGGGCTGGTGCTTTAAGCAGTGGGCCACCTAGCTGCCCCATACCATTGTTATTAATGTTATTATTAATATTATTTCCCCTCAATCCATCCTAAATTCTCATAACATATAAGAATTCCCCACTATATGCAGCTGGAAAATGTAGACAATACAGAGAAGGATGTTAAGATGGATATAAACCCTTATTGCATAACCACAGCTGCACAGCCATCCTCCTACTTCCTGGCTCAGAATTTGAGAAAGAAAAAGGAAATGCAGACTCTCACTAAGAAAGCATCTTCTTCCTCTAATAACAAATAATGCTCATTTTTCATTCTCAGTGAATGTCTGTCTGATAACTGAAAAGTGTCAGAGAAAAAGAGGATTCATAAATAAGAGTCATCAACACTTAAGACTAGGTTCTACTATGAAGAGAAGGTACCATATGACACAAAGGTTCAGAAGCAGAATCTCTAATAGGACTAAAGATGTAGTGCAGGTATTGTAGAAAAAAATAGTGTTGTAAGTAGCAATATGTGTGAAGAACAAAAACTCTTTTTTTTTCTTTGTCAAATCTTTATCTTTATTAAGTAAAGGGGCAAAATAGGAAAAGTCCAGTTCTTTTTTAGAAACAGTCTTCTTCATGGCATCTAGGACATTGCTGAGTCCCTTTCTTCCTCTTGGTCCAGATGTGAGTTTTTATCATTTTCTGATGGCTTTAAGAGCTCTCTTCTCCTTGGAGCCTTTTACAAGGGGCAAACCCATACACCTCCTGGATCATATCTCTCACAAACTCAGTGTGTTTGGTCAATCACCCATGGTACTGGCAGTATTTTGGCTTTGAAATATTTTTGGTGAATTTGTGGCCTTTGTTGAGGTCCACAGCTCATAGTTGGGCAATCAGATGGCCATGACTGCAGCACTATTATAGCCCTAATGGCAGCTACAGGAGGCCCAAAAACCCTTTCTTAATATTTCTCTTAGGAACTTACACATTTGAAAGGACTCATATCAATATGTAAATCCTCTAATCAATGATATGAAACAAATGGCATCCACTTTCTTAAAAATAGAGTAGTGGATCAATGAAATAGATTAGGCAGGAAAGACACAGTAGTAAATGTCCATGTTTGATAAATCCAAAGATCCAAGTTTTTGGAAAAGAATTCAATATTTGACAAAAATAGTTGGGGAAATTAGGCATTAACCAACATCTCTTACTGTACATAAAGATAAGATCAAAATGGGTACCCTATTTAGAAGTAAAGTGCGATATCATAAGCAAATTTGAGAGCACAGAATCCTTTGTCTACAAGTTCTATGGATAAGTGAAGAACTTATGATCAAACAACATATAAAGAGCATTATGAAATATAAAATAGATCATTTTGATTATATTAAATTAAAAAGGGTTTGCACAAATGAAATCAATGAAGCCAACTTTAGAATGAAAGCTGGAAACTTGGGGCAGGGATGAATTATAGGAGTTTTCTTTGGTAAAGGTCTTATTTCTCAAATACATAGAGAGCTAAGTCAAATTTATAAAAATACAAATCATTCTCCAACTAATAAATGATCAGAGGATATAATCAAGCAGTTCACAAAAGAAGAAATCAAAGTTGCTGATAGTTATAAGAAAAAGATGCTCAAAATCATAGTGAATAGAGAAATGCAAATTATCTCAACTCTTAGGTACCAACTCATACATATCAGTTTGGCTTATATGACAGAAAAGAAACACAACACATTTTGGAGCGGATGTAGGAAAATTAGGACACAAATTCACTGCTAGAAGATTGGTGAACTGATCCCACCACTCTGAAGAGCAATTTGGAACTTTGCCCAAAGGTTTATAAAATTAGTTTTGAAAGGGAACAGAGGAAGGAGGGAAGGATTTTTAAATGAATGTTAAAATTGTTTAAAAATTCATTAAATGAATGTTTAAAATGTCTTTATTCATGAGTGAGAAAAACAAAATGCTATTTAATATTTAATTAAAAATTTGAAAGAAACAATAATTGGTCTGTCATAGGATAATAATTAAAGAACCTTTTATGTAGTTACATTTTATTTTATAATAATAGCATTTTTATTTTTCAAAATATATACAAAGATAGTTTTCAACATTCACCCTTTCAAAGCCTTATGTTACAAATTTTCCTTCCTCCCTCCCTTTTCACCTCTTCCTTTCTCTGGACAACATTAAATTTAATATAGATTAAACATGTACAATCCTTTTAAGCATGTTTCCACCTTTATCATTCTGTGCAAAAAACATCAGATCCAGAGGGAAAAATGATAAAGGAAAAAAAGGCAAGAAATAACTTCCAAAAATGTGTAAATACTATAGTGTGATCCACATTCAGTCTCCATAATCCTTTCTTTGGTACAGATGGCTCTTTCCATCACAAGTAATTGCCTTGAATCACCTCATGGATGTAAAAGAGCCAAGTCTATCACACTTGATTATCATATAATCTTGTTGCTGTGTACGGTTTTCTCCTGGTTCTATTCACTTCACTTAGCTGCAGTTCACCTATCCAGGCTTTTCTAAAATTAGCCTGCTCATCATTTTGTATAGAACAATAATATTCCTTTACATTAATATGCCACAACTTATTCAGCCATTCCCCAAATATATAAAATTGATAACCCCATGTAAGATGAATGATAGCTAAGGGATAATATTTACACCAATTTTGCTAGCTTCAGCTTCAACTTTATAGAATTGAATAAAAAAATATAGAACAAAATATAGTTCTACCATTTGCAAGTATCTTACCTGTAAGAGGTAGTTTGGCATATTGGATAGAGAGCCAACACCGATTAGCTGTATAAATACAGACAAGTAACCGCTTTAATTCTTTCACTTCAATTCCTTTGAGGATTCTGAGTACTAAATGGGACAACTGGGATAATTAGAAGCATTTGGCGAGATGGTTGAAAATAATTATAACAAAAAATTCTTTGAGACTTATTTTTATTTTCTGTTTAAAAATTCTAGAAAATAAGATAATAAAATTTCAATAAAATCTATAAAATTTTCTATAAAATCTATAGAAATTTCTATAAAATATATCTTTGAGGGCTTAAATAAAAATATACAAAAAGTACTTCACAAACTTTAAAGTAATTTGTAAACACAGTTAATATTATTAGCATGAATATAATTCTCTTCATTTTGCACACAGGTAGACTGAATTTCTGAGAAATTTAGTGACTTTATAATGAGGAAAGCACTTTGGCAATGATCACAAGATTGTTACATTTTCTTGGAGGTGGGATTTAAACTCATGGCTCTTATTTATTATATTTTGCTGCTACTTTTATGGGTAAACTCAAATATTTTAATACATCAGAACAATGTTACTATTTAAAGAAACCTATGTGAAGAATCTTATTGTAAAGTCAATAGTTTATTTCCACTCTTTCATACATGCCTATACACAAACCCCATTCAATTTATGTTGCCTATAAATTCAAATATGCTAATCATCACTTAACTTAAATGAGCTTAAGAGTCCAATGATACCAGACCTTCCCTATATTCACTGTTCATCAGGACAGCTGTGAAAGATTACAGATATAATATTAGCAACAACCTTAGTTGTTCATTGAATCCATCCCTTTTACTTTACAAATGAAGATACTGCGATACAGAAAGACTTATCCAAATTCACAAAGTATAAAAGACAAGTATAAAAGGAAAGATTCATTCCTCTGTTTTCTTGACCCCAAGTCATTTTCTCTATATACTATCCTATCCTACTATACAGTATAATGTCACTTTATCTTGCCAAAAAGTATTTAAAGAGCCTAAGCAGGAAATTCTCTTTATAATTGTTTGTAGCCTTAAATCACATAAAAGTTATAAGATTTAGAAATAGGAAACTGGGATTTCTGGGCCATGTAACTGACAACAGTTCCATAAGTCCTCATAATTCCTCCCAACAGTTAAAGGTGACAGGTTATAAATTTGCTTGAGGTACCTTATATTTACGTCCAGCCTCAAAGAAACTTTTTCATTTTGGTGAATTACCTTGTACCTCCCATTAGAACTGACAGGTAAGGAAAGAGGGCCCAACAACCTAATTATTCCAGTGACCAAACTGCTAAAAATTCAGGAGACTGATAAGGGAGCTAAAAATGCAAAGCATTTTCTTTGCTTGTTTAAGGGGTGTCATTATATCCTCTGGAAGTATGCATAATGAGATAGTTTAAATACTTTGGGGAAAAAGCCCTTGATTGCGACAATGGCAGACGTAGTTAGGGGCTCATTTATAATGGTTTTATGTATCTAGTATGCACTTTCCGCATAGAGGAATGGAAATTTACTGACTGGTAAACTCTTGTAAGAAAGAAATGCTATCACTGACTTCAATTCCTTTGAGGCTCCTGAGTGCTATATGGGATAGCTGGCATAATTATAGGCATTTGACAAGATGGTTAAAAACACTCATAACAAAAATCTTGATGAGAGTAGTGGGCTGATGCATTGCAAAGGCTTTTCAGTAATTTTTTTTTTTCAGTAAGAATCTACTTTGCACATTTTTTAACAAGGAAGAATGGTCTATATGTTAAACATAGTCTCAAAGATTGTAGCATAAAGGGCCAGCCTTGGGGGCACCAAGACTGGGTTCAAGTTCCCTCCCTTTCACAAAATGGGCTAATCACTTAACCTTTGAAAGCTTCAGGCAACTCTCAGAACTGATCAATTACAGACAAATTGCTCTAATACATTGATTAGGGGAGTGATCATGCAAGTTCTCTTCACTAATGAAATCACAAGTCAGGACTGTGATAATGAGAATAAAATTAAATAAGAAAAAGATCAACGTTTCAAATACCAAATGGAAACGCCAGCCATTCAGTAATAATTTTTTGCAGAATATGTATCCTGGCTTCAAGTATCATTATAGATAAATTACAGCAGACACAGAATGTCCAAACAGACTTCATGCACTCTGTGAGACTAAATTATAAATAAACTGCCAGTTTGCATTTATGGAGGGAATTTCCAGAGTGTTTGACACTAAGCTAAACAACAGGGATTAGAAGTTCATACAAACCAATGAAATGATAGGTGCATGTCAAATATATATGTTTTCATTTATATAGAGATTAGAGAGTTTCCTAGAAGTAAGACTAGTTTAAAGGATTTGCTCAGAGCACATAGCCAGTATATGCTAGAAAAGGGACTTGAAGTCAGATCTTTCTAATTCTGAGATAGTATCTGAATCTTAAGCGTCTGTCTCTTCAAATTGTGTATATGAATATACACACAAACACATACACATTCACATATATATTTATCTATCTACACATATACAGCTATGCAACGATCTATGTATATTATATATATATATTTGTGCCTCTCTATATAAATAATATATGTGATAAGATAAGAAATAATATATAACATGCATACATATAATAAATAGATAAAATACATATAAACAGATAAAGAAAATATGTATCTATATATGTCTCTGTGTGTAAATAATATAATATACATAAATAATATATATAATCACATAAACTAGACATTATAATATACATTAAGTATATACATATATACTGTATGTGTTTTATATATATACATGCATATGTACATGTATACATTACATATATAATATACAAATAAATATATACATGTATCTATCTATATAAACATATTTATAACATACATATAATATATTATATACATATGCATTATAAATGATACATATATAACATAAATGTGTATACACGTAATATACATATGAATGGGTATATACATATGTGTATCTATGGTATATGCATGTCTACTTGTGGATAACATAATATGCATACATAACATGTGTGTGAATAAATGCTATTCCTTATCACATGAATGTTTCTGATCTCTGCTAAAATCTTTCTTAGATTTGACTGTCAAACATCATTACAGGATCCTAGGAATTAGAACTGGAGGAATTTAGAGATAAGCTTGTTTAATCCCCTCATTTTACTGAGGAGGAAACAGAGGCTCAGAGAAATCAAATCTTTCCCACAAAATCCACAGCTCTACTGAACTTCCCTTTTCCTATGGAGGAAATGCCTATCATCCTCGTAACCTAGGTGACAACTCCTCTTCAGTCTCATACATCAAACTAATCTACTCAATTCACAAATCTTGTTATTATGTACATAACATGTCTCCACTCTATTTTGTTGTCTTTACTTAGCTACTATCCCTATTTAGACCCTCATAACTTCTCACCTATTGTTATTGCAAAAGCCTCTTAGGAGGTATCCCCACCTCAAATCTTTCTCCATGCTCCAAGAAGAATTAATTTCATCATGTCATTTTTCTACCTAATAAACTCTTCAAGTCCCTATTCCAGGACCAAATATAAACTCTTCTGTATAGCACTCAAAGCCTTTTATTGACTCTCTGTCTCTCTCTGTCTCTCTCTCTCTCTCTCTGTCTCTCTGTCTCTCTCTGTCTCTCTCTGTCTCTCTCTCCGTCTCTCTCTCTCTCCCTCTCATTATATGTGTATACATACATACATGTGTGTATATAAACACACACACACACAGATACAGAGTCAAAGAAACAGAGAGACAGACAGAGACAGAGAGACACAGAGAGAGACACAGAGAGACACAGAGACAGAGAGAGACAGAGAGAGACAGAGAGAGAGAAAGGGAGAGAGAAAGGGAGAGAGAGAGAGAGAAAGAGAGAAAGAAAGAAAGAGAGAGAGAGAGAGAGGAAAAAGAAAGTCTCTGCCTTCAAAGAGCTTACAATCAAATGTTTGTATATGTTCATGTGTATATATGTATGTATACACATATATATACATATCCTTATTATATGTGGATATATGTCTATACATAGAGGTACATGAATTAATGCACATATACATGCATATCTATGGAATCAGATAAACTGTTTAGTGTACAATATAAATAATTAGTAAAATCATGAGATCACAGGTGGCCAGGCCAGGAATTTCAGTGTATCACAAGGGTATTTTTATTATTGATCTTACCTCCACCATTTCTGAAAGTTGTTTCAATGAATTTCAAAAGTCTTATGATGATATAGATACTATTCTTTATCTCTGAAATGCCTTCATATTCTTTTCATCCCTTGGTGATTCAAGGAAACTAAATGAGTATCTGATTCCAAGTTCCTCCTGTAATTATTCCCAAGAAAGGTCTTTCTGCACAGCAACTCAATACCAAATAACAATTAGAAGAAAGTCTTTGAAACCTCTTGAAATTGTAAATCAACTCTGTTTTGGCAAGAAATCTATGCCAATTGTCCTTCTCTTTGACCTGGTAAACATTTCATTTGTGCCAAAAAGGGAAGAGCAAAAAAGCAGTAAGATGGAGAACTCTTAGGACCTACTCTAACAGAAAGCAGTTCGCACTTCCAGGCAAAGGAGAGAATGGTTCAGTGGATAGAATCCAACACCCTGCATTTGAATATTGCCTCTGCTACTTAAAATCTGTGTGACCTTGAACAAATCATTTAATCTCTCATAGCCTCAATTCCCTCATCTGTAAAAATGAGGCTTAGAAGCTCATCTCCAAAGTCCCATCTGGCACTAAGACCTATGCTCCTAAATGATGTTTGACAATTTAATCCATGAAATGAATTAATGATTTTTAGCAAGCAGATACCAAATACACTTAGATGATAAGGAATAGTAATTCTTTTAATAAGAAGCATTGAGAGCTATTCAGAGGCCCCTAGCATACAATTTTCTGGAGCAGATGGAAGTAAATAATTGAAAGAAAATGATAGCACTTCAGAAAAATCCAAGTTCAGGTTAATCAGTAGCTGCAATCACAGCACTATATCTAAACTCATTTCTTGCCCAAAGGGGGAAACTTATCCAGAGACAGCCATATCAGAATATGTTCCCTAGATAACAGCCTTTCAGAGTTTTGTCAGATGCTGAATATACCTTTAATATTGTTTATATCATCTCATCTGCAAAATTAGCTACTTTAAGGAGGAATATAGTATCATATTCTAGGGTGGAGAACTCCAATAGAATTTTATTAGTTTTCTGATGAAAGATTCTAATGGTAAGCTTTGTATCTACATGGAGACAAATGTTTTGATAAGAACCCTATTTTAGCATTTATCTCAACCAGCAGCAAAACTGTGTTGTGGTGTGACCCCTGCTAGAAGCTGAAAATTCAATCCCTAGAGGTTTTAAATAATTTATAGAAGGTGGGCAAGGAGTTGGGAGCCCAGGTTGTTTTTACTTTAAAACTCATTACAAATATAGTATAACAAACTCTGGGCCTAAATGGATCAGGTTCAATCCAATGAATGGCCCCCACAAAATCAGCTATTTGATTTCTTTTGCTTTCCCCCAGAGTTTTCTCTAGGAATTTCAGGATGCAGCTGGGTTTCCTCTGATATGGAGAAAGAGTCCCAAGTTTCCACTGAAATATTCAATTGAAATAACAAATACAAAATGGTCTTTATTTTACTCTCACAGAAAATAGTGAAAATACAAAGGAAGCACGAGATTGAATAAATAATACATACAATTTTTCCTTTCAAAGACATCCCATCTTCTCCCCACCCCAACCTCATATACTTCTCCAGTCTCTTAATGCTTCCCCACAGTATGCTCTCACTTCAGAAGGTTTCCAGAGATATCCAGTTCTTTACTACCACAGAGAGAAGCACAATAAATATTTGAGAACAAATGGATTCTTTCTCTTTTCTTTTAATCATCTTTGGAAATAGACCTAGAGGTGATTATTGCTGGGTCAAAGGATATAGTCAGTTTAATAATTTTTTGGGCATAACTTCAGACTGTTCTCCAAAATGATTAGATCAGTTCATATTTCCACCAATGATGACTTGGTGTCCTGATTTTTCCATATTTATTTCCAACAGAGCAGTGTCACTATCCCAAGGAATTGAATTTTCCATATATGAAGGGATGGGGGAGGAACCTTATATTTTCTAGATACCACCCCAATATTTTGCAATAGCAATGGAGGATAAAGTCCAGGATGTTTACTTTCTTAACACAATTTTTTTGAAGTTCCTCCAGTTTTGAAAGTGTTGTAGACCATCTTTCTCCAAGGAATTTCCCCTTCTCTTTTCAAAAACATCTAGAAAATGTTCCTCTTCTCTACCCAGGAGGTGGAGATGCAGAAAACTTTCATTACTTGCATATGGAGTGACCTTTTGCTAGGGCTATGTGGGTGAGAATATAGAGCTCAAATTCATCTCTACTGCTGCCTCTCCATAAATGAGTCCAAGAAGCAGCATGGTATAATACAGGGATAGAACTTTTATCAAAGAAAACATGAGTTCAAATCCATCCTTTGATCCTTACCAGATGTATAACTTTGGACAAATTATTTCTATTCTCCATGAGAAAATGGAGCTTTTATAATCCCTTTCATCTCTAAATTGATGATCTTTTGAACTTGGGGTCCAGGAACTTGATAGAAACTGGCATGTCATCCCCATCTCTGGACGCTGTTATCCTTTGAACTGAGGGACAGAACCATTGCATGTACAAATTTGTGTCCTTTTACACAATTTATCTTCCTTGAGAGCAGAGAAGATTGCATTCCTAACTATTAGGTTACTGATCAATAAGCACTTATTAAGTACCTATCATTTGTTAGACATTGTGCCAGATGCTAGGAATCCAGAAACCAAGTATAACAAGTATCCTTTCTCTCAAGGAAATAATAATCTATAAAGCTCCTTGAGGGGAGTTGGCGTTGTTGCAGTTTTATCCATATTTGTTCAGTCATGTCAGGACCCGATTTGGGGTTTTCTTGACAAAGACAGTGGAGTGGTTTGCCATTTCTTTCACCAGATCATTTTCAGGTGAGAAAACTGAGCCAGAGAGGGTTAAATGACATACCCAGGGACACAAAGCTAAGTGTCTAAAGATGGATTTAAATTCAGGTCTTTTTGACTCCTGGCCTGGAGCTCTATTCACTGTGCCAACTAAATTCCCCTTTAGCCATATTCCCAATATCTAGTACCATTCTTTGCACTCAGTAAGTTATTGATAAATACTAATAGAATTGCATTGATCCTTTTCCTGATCTTACCCACTTTTAAGATAAATTATGAAGAAAATACATTATAAATATTCAAGGACTCTGAAATGAATTATTGTTGTTATTTTTATTCAGAAATATTTCGATTCTTTTTTGAAGTATAGTGGTTGCTGCCTACCTCACAGGATGTTATTATAAAAATAGGAATTGTCTTCATTTTACAGATTTGAGCTTTCTTCTTTTGTTACTAACTTTGTTACACTTTTGTTGATGACATCAAATAATTTATTGGAGGTTTTTCAATGTTCTTTGTCTGTATATGTGTGTGTTGTTTTTGTGGTGTCCTAGACGGAAAAAAAAATTGGGATAATGTTATAGAAAACAATCCACATTAACTCGGATCCTTTCTGGTCCATTGAATATTGTTCAGAGCCCATCAATTTCTTTGTCTAGTGTGCATTTTTTTCTAAATCTATTATTTCACACACCTATATTGAAACTCATCCTCCACTTTCTGCCCACTCAGATAATACCTTGTGAGAGTTTTTTATTTCATTTTCTTCTGTACTTTATTCCATTGACTTGACATTTCATTACTCAAAAGAGTTGTGTCATCTAAATTGAAGATTTCATCCTGTGCTTCCTACTCCAGATTACATCTATAAGGAAAAATAAAGTAATTGAGATTAGAGTCAGGCCTAATCCTTAAATAACTCCTTATGATTAATTGTCCAGCACTTCTGTTTCCTTCTATTACCTCTTTTAAAGCCAATTTTTTTCCTCACTTTGTAAACATTCTTCTTAGTCTCATGATTGTAGGTGCTTTTTAAAATCACTGTCAACCCCAAACTTTATCAAATCTATTTGAATGACTAAAATGGGAGAAAATTTAAAAGATTAAACTTTGATGTGTAGAATAAATTTAATCAAATAAATCATGAATAAAGTGTGGTGATTGGCATCAGCTGGATTGGCCCTAAGAGGTCATTCTAGATTTCCTCCCTCTTTTGCAGATGTAAAAACTGAGGATGAAGAGATGTGATTAGATCAGGTATCATACAGATAATAAGTAGCAGAACTGAGATGTTAAATTTCATCCTCCTAATTTGAAAGTCAGGATTTTCATTATATTACCAAATGAATCATCCCCATGATGGTGGGGATTAATTAATATATTTCCAATATTGAAGGCCAAAATCTATTGGCTTTTAATTCTCAATTTCTGAATAGCCTTGAATGGACTGGTGGTCTGAACATTGTCACCAAAACCTGGGATTCCATCTCATACTCTGTTTTTTCCATTGTTGACTTTTTAACAAGTTTAGGCTTCCCAAGAGCCACACCATAGGTGAGTAAATCAGTCAGAAGAAGCATTTATTAAGCATTAGGTGGTACAATATAGATTGCTGAATCTGAAAGTCAAGAAAACTGTTTTTCATGAGTTGAAATCTAGCTTCAGACACTTACTAGCCATATGTCACTAGACAAGTCATTTCACTCTATTTGCCTCAATTTCCTTATCTGTAAAATGAACTGGAGAAGGAGAGGACAAACTCCTCATGTATCTTTAAGAAAACCCCAAAAAGGGTCACAAACAGTCAGACACAACTAAAAACTACAAAACAAAAGAAAACAAACAAACAAAAAAAAAAAACACAAAGAAAAGCAAATATGTGAAGTGTTTTCTCAAATGTGGGCACACATGAATATGTTTTATTTGATGAAATAGATTTATTGCAATGAATTAGATGGGAGTAATGAATACAAGAAATAGCATTGAAATATTATTCTTAATCTAGGGAACAAAAAATATAAAAGAGGACAAAATAAAAACAACTTTTTTTAACCACATTGTATGTTTGTATATGTGTGTGTGTTGCATTACATTATATTGTATTATTTTAAGCTATATTATATTATATGTGTACATATAAATATATACATGTACATTACAAAATACTATTTGTTATACAGAATTTTACATTAGCAGCTACTCTTCAATGTTTCAGGCCATATTTTTTCTGCTTATAGAAAAATGTTCATGATTATTTAGAAAGACAGGCAGTATAATATAATGACTATGAGTGTTGGAAATAAGTTGGTACAATTCTACCACTTTGGAAATATATTAATTATATTATTGTGAGAAAGACATTTAATTACCATGTGTTCTGATATAGAAAAGATATATAACAATATTTCTACTACTCATGTCACAAGGTTAATGTGAAGAAAACTTTCCAAAAACCCTAAACCACCATATAATTGTGAATTATTTATTATTATAAAAATCACTTTAATTGAATTGTGTAGGCATTTATTAACCAGACAATCAATACATATTTGTTAAATGGCAAATTTAGTATTGTCAAGCCCTGGGAATACAAATAAAAAAGAAAGCCAGTCCTTGTCCTCAAAGACTTCCTAATAGAAAGGAGGAACACAATACACAAAAAAGAAGCTGGAAAAGGAGAAGAATGGTCACAGAAAGGTAGCCAACTCAGTAATGTGATGAAGAAATCCAGAGAAATGTATCCTGATGGGAAATGAAGTTATATAAGGCCTGGGCACTCTCTTTAAATGGTGATTTGGGAAGAAGTTCTCCACCTCCCCAGAGAGTTCTAAGGAAAACTGAGACATTATTCTGGCTTCAGAAAACACAAAGACAAAAGAATCAAATATACCTGTTTTCAAAGAGCTTACTTAGCTTCCTTCCTTCCTTCCTTCCTTCCTTCCTTCCTTCCTTCCTTCCTTCTTTCCTTCCTTCCTTCCTTCCTTCCTTCCTACCCAGAGCCACACATCTAGGAAGTGTTAAGTGTCTAAGGCTGAAGTTGAACTCGGGTCTTCCTAACTCCAGAGCAAGTATCCTGAGAGCTTACCAGGGCACAGGGAAATGTCATACATTCATGAAATGTTTTTGCCTTATTCTTGTTCCTTAGAATAATTGCAAGTTCTCCGGAAAATGACAACTTCTAGAGTAATAAGTAAATCCAACAGTGGCTGGAAATTAGAGCATTAGGGACCGTCTCCTACCTATAGAACTGAAGGACTTTATAAAAAAATGTTTTATTTTCATGGGTTTGTTTGGCAAGAAAAAGGGGCCCTAGATATGCTGAATGAATGTGATTATAATAAAGTCTGCTGATTAAAAGAACATTTCTAAACCTTCCCCTTGCTCCCCACTCCCAACCAAGTCAGAGCAGCAGCTCAAAAGTGTTAGGATAAGTTCCCTTTCTAATTGACTTATTATCTGTCACTTGACATTTGTCTAGAGTCCAGAAACAATCCTTTAAACAAAACTCTCTTCTATAGCCTAGAATGCTATTCAGGTTTTTGGTTCCATTTTAGTCTCATTTCATGTTCTCAATATTATGATCATTTTCTTGCATCCTTAATCCCTAACTAATAAAATGAAATGTTATCATCTTTCTCTCAACTTCACAGCTTACCACTTATTTACTGACAGGTACATTGAACTCCATTTGAATTCAATGGAGTGGGCAGGCAAGAAAGGAACTGATGGGAGGAATCCTGTTTGGAAGAAGCTCTACTTCCTTGATGTTTAGAAATAATACAATTTGCTACTGTCCTTGACAAAATGCATTTGCCTTGGAATCAGGATTCTCTACGTGGAGCCTGTGACTCCTTATTCAATTTTGCCAATAATATAAAAAGCATGTATCTCCTCGTCAATTAATCAGTCAAACCAATTAGCAAACATTTATTAAGCACCTCAGAAGTGCCAGGTGCTAAACTAAGCAGCTCCCTCATCACTTTTTATTTTGCATTTCTCATTTAAACACATGCCTTCATCTGATATGCCTTCTGTGTTGGTTTACAATCCATAATCCATGTGTGTCTAATTTCTAATATAGAGCATTAATAAAAAAGCACATAAGAGGAGTGGAATATGTGGATCTGTGACTTATCCAAGGTCACATAGTCAGTGTCTGAGCAAGAACTATATACAAAGGATTTCTGAAAACAAGTCCAGCAATTCTCTATCTACTAGATCAAGTTTATTATCACCCAGAATTTTATATTTATAACTTATTAAGACCAATCCTTCATATCTCCCATAGTACTATGTAGAATTGATAAACATTTGGTGAATGAGCCAGTAAAAGCAAGTGTTTGCTTATAATATCATCCTAACTTACACATCTTTTCCTATGCTCCCAATAGTGAATTTCAAGATTATTTTAAATAGTCTATCAAGAGAGCAAAGAACAGAAACAAAGTCTGCCCTTCTATAATCTTACAAAGAAATGAATATGCATTGTACTTAAAATTAGCTAGCAATCTAGTGATTTATTATACTGACCTTTTAACTCCTTTTAAAAAATGAAGTAGCTCAGACACTCATTATGAGGAGACAATGGTAAGTAGATCTCCATGATACTTTAGTATGCAGGCTCCAAAAAATTAAAATGTTATATCAAGTCTAAAATGGGACTGAAAAAAGTAAAACATATCTCATGAAATATAGCCTTAGTGCCAAGGAAAATTACAAAGGTTTTAAGGCTATTTCATGATTTAACATATTCAAAAATAGTCTAAAGGCATAATTGTTTGATCCCTTCCTAGTAATCCTTACAGAAATAGATAGATTTGTAATCTCATTAGTTTGAGGACATAGCAAGATTTAATGAATAGAGTATTATTCATGAAGCTGAGAAGACATGAGTTTAAGTTATGCTTCTGAAATACTGGCTACATCACTTAACAAACAACTCTCTAAGACAAGTTGCAGGAAAGGTGCTTTTTTTGCATGGATAGTGGGAGTTTCCTCACAATCTTTACTAATAAGATATGAATTTTAAAAAAAAGTATTATTTATTACAGAATCACAGATCCATACCCTATCTTTGTCCCACTAATGATTCAAGTTGCCATCAGTCAATATCTATGCATTCTTTGCAATTCTTATTAATGATCTCCCTATAATTCATCACGAGTTCTGTCCAATGTACCTGAGGCTTCCCCTATTTTCTTCCCTAGGTAATCTTTAAGCTCCAGAAGATTAAAAAAAAGAAAGAAAGAAAGAAAAAGAAAGAAAGGAAGGAAGGAAGGAAGGAAGGAAGGAAGGAAGGAAGGAAGGAAGGAAGGAAGGAAGGAAGGAAGGAAGGAAGGAAGGAAGGAAGGAAGGAAGAAGGAAGGAAGGAAGGAAGGAAGGAAGGAAGGAAGGAAGGAAGGAAGGAAGGAAGAAAAAAAGGAAGGAAGGAAGAAGGAAGGAAGGAAGGAAGAAAGAAAGAAGGAAGGAAGGAAGGAAGGAGGAAGGAAGGAAGGAGGAAGGAAGAAAGAAGAAAGAAAGAAAGAAAGGAAAGAAAAGAAAGAAGGAAGGAAGAAGAAGGAAGAAAGAAAGGAAGGAAGAAGAAAGAAGAAAGAAGAAAGGAAGGAAGGAAGAAAGAAAGAAGAAAGAAAGAAAGAAAGAAAGAAAGAAAAAGAAAGAAGAAAGGAAGAAGAAAGAAAGAAGGAAGGAAGGAAGGAAGGAAGGAAGGAAGGAAGGAAGGAAGGAAGGAAGGAAGGAAGAAGGAAGGAAGGAAGAAGGAAGGAAGGAAGAAGGAAGGAAGGAAGGAAGGAAGGAAGGAAGGAAGGAAGGAAGGAAGGAAGGAAGGAAGGAAGGAAGGAAGGAAGGAAGGAAGGAAGGAAGGAAGAAGGAAGGAAGGAAGGAAAGTCTTGCTACCAAATTCCTTGGCCCCTTCAAATCATTCAGCATCACAGACTGATGGTTTAATCACCAGAAAGGAAGTTAATTCCACACACTGGAGACTATAGGACCTTCCCATTTGGTGAGGGAGCTGAAGCCTTCTATAAGGGTTGGCTTGCCATTAGAATGTGAACAACCTGCAAGCAGAGAGTGTCTTCTCTGCTATAATCTCATGGTTTATATAAATGCTTAACTAAGGTTTTATTCATTTTTCATTCATTCATTTATCCCCATTGAGTAGCCATTAAAAGTTCAGTTCAAAATCAATTTGACTAGAAGTCTCCAAGGACATGCCCCAGGGATTTCTGTTTGACCCTGTGCTGTTTAACATTTTTATTAATATTTTACATAAAATCATATATAGTATGCATATAAGAGATGGCTAACGATTCAGAGTCAGGATCTCAAAAGAATTCAATTTAGCTAAATCTAATAAAATGCAATTTAATAGAGAACAATGTCACATTATTATATTTGGGTTCAATAAATTGATATAAATACAAGATGCAGAAGGTGTTTCTAGACACCAATTTTTGGGGAAACAATATTTTATTTTTTTATTAAATAAATTAAATTAAAGAAATTTTAATCTCAGTATAGCTGATATAGATGCAATTTCTTGTTTAATCCTTACTTTTTGAGGTAAATGTTATTATTATCCTCATTTTATACTTAAGGAAACGGAGGGAGAGATTAAGTGGCTTGCTGAGGTTGATACGTGAAGTAACATTTAAAGTCCAGTATTTCAGCACATCCTATGCTCTATCCAATGGGTCATCTAACTGCCGAGCTCTGCATCACGAATATAAGATAGCCTTGCATGCATAGTAGCACACACCTGTAATCATCTCTACCAAGGAAGCTAAGAGTAGTGTATTTCTTGAACTCAGTATTTCTGATACATAATTGGATAAACTAAATGTGCTAACTCTGGTGATGTATACAGTAAACTTCCTTTAAGCAATGGGTACCTAAGGAAAGATAAACTGGGTCAGGTCAATAATATACTAAGTCAAAGCTTCCCTTCCTGCTTATCAGGAGTGAGATTGGACTTTGAATCATCTCTGTATTATTAGACAAGCAATAGAAGGAGATGTATTTAAAAATGGGAAGAAAGGGGTATGATATTATTGCCACAAAGGATTAAGAGATTTAAGATTACATTAGGAAAGACATAACATCCAGAAATAAAGAAGAGATAGTTCTGCTGGATTCTACTCTGGCATATAGTGTCCAATTCTGTGTATTGCATTTTCAAAGGATGGAATAGCCAGAAAACATTCAGAAGAAAGAAAGAAACATGATGAAAAACTTTACATTCATATCAGATAAAGATGAAAGGATGTGGGGAAATTTAGCCTAGGGAATAGAAAAGGAGGCAGGGTAATAACTAGAACGAGATAACTATTTTCAAGTATTTGAAAGTATTTGGGAGAGAGATTAAACTTTCTATTTGGCCCCAGAGGGCAGATTTGGGAGCAACAGTGGGAATTGCAAATAAGAAAATTTAATCTTGATGTTGGAAGAATTTCCTACCAATTAGAGCTAGTCAAAAGTAAGATCGATTGCCTCATTATGGCAGATCATCACCTGAAGTCTTTAAAAAGAGTGGATAACTACTGTCAGATATTTTATAAAGGGGATTCCTTTTCGGAATTTCCAATTCTGAGATGTTTTGGTTTCATAAAATGTTTATGGATGGAAAATACAGATCATTTATGGATAGTCAAGAGTCACAGATTTTATTCAAGGAATGTACATAATGATATATTATTATTAAAATGAAGACAAAACCAAAAGTTTTCTTTAAAACTAGTTGTTTTTTTCTTTGAGATTTCTCTCTAGTTTATTCTCTCTTTGTCTTATTTGTAGATAGATGTTTGCATGTTATTTCTTCAGTTAGAGTGTAAGTTCCTTGAAGATAGGGACTAGTTTTTTGTTAGTTTGTTTGTTTTCCATTCTTTGTATTTATAGGGCTTAACACCCTGAGAACCGGAGATTTAACAAATAATTGATTTAGCTTTCTTTTCTGCCTAGAGCTAGAAATAGTTGAGCTAAATTGTTTTACAATTGAAGAAAACATTCTTTTCGATGACCTTCACTTATTAAGCAGGTACAAATATTTACAGAAATCAATGAAAACTTTCCTGCAGAGAATTTAAATGGTATCTTCTTGCTGCAAAATATCCAAGAGTTCTGAGATCTCTTTCTAAGGATTCCTCTGTGTTTGATGGGAAATGCCTGCCAAGAGGGGGAAAAAATTAACCCCTAGAATAGACATTCATGATGGGATGACTTTTTGTGTAAATGGAAAGTATACCACAGGATTGAAAATATTTGTGCTTGTTCGTACAGATGCACATTTGCAATTAAGAAAAAGTAATGTATGAAAGTTGACTTTATCATGCTGACAATGTCTGTTTTACTGGGATACACATTCGTTTGCCTTCAGTGATTGTAATCACATCATTTTGCCATTTAGTATGCTAGACATGAACAATGTCATATTCTGCATTCTTTCTAAGTGAAAGACACATTGTATTCATTAGAATTACTGGAGAAGGGGGACATTTAAGCACAGATATGTTTCAAAGTGGGTCAGATGAACATCAATGGAGTATGGAGTTTGCACAGTAAATAAGAATTCCAAGACATTGTTATAAGTCCTGGGGCAACAAAGACAAAAGAGAAATCGTCCTCAAGAATATGAATTTATATAAACCAAGATATTATATGATCTACTTTGAGGCAGAGAAATCAGTTTATACCATTTCTGTCATACAGGTGTGTCATTTGTCTCCACAAAGCAATTAGGATGTGTTTAGGGAATTTGTGAGGATGGAGTACATGTCCAGTGTCTTCGAATTTAGACTCCTTAAATTCAGATAATAACAGGTGTGTTTTGGCTTACGTAAGGTACATAACCCTTCAAGAAATTATGATTTCTTTCACAGGTGCTAATCATAACCCTTTCCAACTAAATTCATTTCAGGAGGTATTTATTACTGCCCATTATGTACTATTGGGCTGGAGATAGGAAAACAAAATAAAATAATGCCTCCCCTCAAGGAGTTTATATTCTATGTGGGGTGTGGTGGTGAAATGTGGACATAAGTCAATCAAGTAAATGTTAAATACAAAAATGCTTCAAGAAGAAAAGAGCATAAAAATAGTGAATTTAGAAAATGCTTCTCATAGGTGATATCACTTCTGCTTTGAGAGAAGGTAAGGATTTCTGAGAGGCCTGGAGTGAATTACCAGAATGAGAAACCAAACCTTAGTTTGTGGTCTATATGATTTGCCATATCAATCAATCAATAAATAACTGAATCAATTAATCAATCACTCACCTAAAGGCAAATCTTTGCTAATGAATCTTACTGATTTAGCTAATCTGCCAGTTTTTGGATTATTAAAAAATATATAGTCTGTTCCCTGGAGTCTTCCTGATGTTCTATGAGCTTGATAAACATTCTAGATAGATAGAGCTTCCTTTTATTGAAGTAGCCTTAAAAAAAAAAAAAAAAAAAAAACCTTGAACCACCTGGTTAGTAAGATGAAGTATCAGAGACTTTTAACAGGAGCAAAAATCTGATTCAGAAATCCCATCATAGCACTCTTCTCTTTTTATGTCTCTTACATAATCATTCCTTCTTGTTTTCATCAGAGGACCTTGCCTCAGACTTCACTAAAGAAATTGAAGTCATCTGTCTTGAGTTTCCTTTCTTCTCAATTTCACATTTTAAAGCAATTCAGCATCCTCCTTATCCTTTTCTCCTTTGCTCTAGTGTCAGAGGAGGATGTGGTCTTTGTGTATATCAATTACCCATGCCCTTGACTCCATGCCCTCTGATCTCCTCAAACAGTTTGCTCCTTTGATCAGACTCTCCCTGATTTCCATTATTTCCTTAATAATTCTTCCTGCTGGTTTCAAATATTTAGTTGTTTCTTATCCTTAAAAAATCTTTGTCCCTTTTAGGGATTATCCTATATTTTCTCCTTCCATAACCAAACTGTTCTGTGTTTATTGCCTCCTTTGTCTCATCTCCTACTTACTTCTCAAGCTGGTAAGCTGATTTCTATACTTATCATTAAGAGACATTCAGGTAGCTCCATGGATAGACTACTTCTGAATTCAAATCTGGTCTCAATACATAATAGGTCTGTGACCTTAGGCGAGTCACTTAACCCTGTCTGCCTCAGTTTCCTGACAGGAATCTGTAAAATAAGCTGGAGAAGTAAATGGAAAAGCACTCTAGTATTTTTGCCAAGAAAACTCCAAAAGGGGTCATGAAAAGTCAGACACAACTGTGTAATACCAAGTTGCCATTAATTAAAATTGCATTCTTGGAAATGACCAATGACTGCTTTGTTGTAAATTCAGTAACTGTTTTTCGTCACTTTGTGTTTTTAACTTCTTTGCATTATTTGACAATTCTGTTCACTTCCTTCTACTACATTCTCTCTGCCCCTTTGCCTAGGTTTTTGTGACATGCTCTGTAATGATTCACTTCTTACTTGATCTATTTATTTTTCTCATGCATCATCCATACTCTGTCCGCTAAGTATGTTACAGTCCTAGAACTCTGTACTAGGTTCTCTCTCTGTCTCTGTCTCTCTGTCTCTCTGTCTTTCTCTCTTTCTGTCTCCCTCCCCTTCCCTTCCTTCTTCTCCTCCTCCTCCTCCTCCTCCTCCTCTCCTCCTCCTCCTCCTCCTCTCCTCCTCCTCCTCCTCCTCCTCCTCCTTCCTCCTCCTCCCCCTCCTCCTCCTTCTTCTTCTCTTCTCCTTCTCCTTCTCCTTCTCCTTCTCCTTCTCCTTCTCCTTCTCCTTCTCCTTCTCCTTCTTTTTCTTCTTCTTCTTCTTCTTTTTCTTCTTCTTCTTCTTCTTCTTCTTCTTCTTCTTCTTTTTCTTCTTCTTCTTCTTCTTCTTCTTCTTCTTCTTCTTTTTCTTCTTCTTCTTCTCCTTCTCTCTCTCCCTCTCTCCTGTCTCTCTCTCTCTCTTCTCTCTCTCTCTCTCTCTCTCTCTCTCTCTCTCTCTCTCTCTCTCTCTCTCTATCATTTCAGCCCCAATTTCAGGAAATTTCTTCATTTCAATAATCATAGGCATATCAAATTCAGAATAAGCAAAACAGAACTTTTCTTTCTAATACAAACTCATCTTTCTTCCTAATTTTCCTACTATTATCGAAACCATTGCTCTTCTTTCAGTGATCCGGGATCACAAACGTTCTCTCACTATAGATAATCAATTGCCAAATCTTATTGATTTTATTCCCTTGATATCTTTAAATCTGTTGATCAATTTATCAACAAACATTTATTGTTTCTCTCTTCTCTCTTCTCATACCACAAACTTCCTAGATCAGTCTGTCTAAATATCACAATAGCTTCTAACTGGTGTCCTTGACACCAATTCCAATCTCCTTCTGCAATCCATCTTCCACATACCTACCAAAATTCCCTAAGTGAAAGCCTGACCATGTGACTGCCCTGTTTGTGAAGTTTCAGTCATTTTCTATTACTTTTAGGATAAAATACAAACTTCTGTTTGTCATTTGAAGCCTTTCACAGTCTGTCTCCTGAATATCCTTTCACACTGATTACACATTACTCTTCTTCATGAATACTATGATCCAATCAACTTAATCTATTTTTTTCTTTGTACATCCAGTAGATTCCATAGTTCACCCCTCATGCATGGAAGACCCTCCTTACTTTTTTTCTTTTAGAGCCAACAACTTCCTCCCCAGATCAGTGTATGTACTACCTCCTTTTAAACATTTTTTTAAATTGCTTCATTTTGAGCAGCCATTTTCCCCTTGCCACTATATATTTATTTTTAACATATAATATATATGACATTGATATGATATGAATTTGTACCACCGAGTAGAATATAATTTCTTTAAGGTCAGAGACTGATTTTTACTATAAATCCACAGTGTCCAATGCATGTATCAATACCAATATATAACTGCTGCTCAATAAATGTTTGATGATTGATTGGTGTTTAAATTAGAAACAATATTCTATTAGAATTATGCATGAATAATCATTCTGAGAAGATAAGATTTTGACAGTCTTAAAGGAAATTATAGGTCCAGAGAAGCATCATTTTATCTGACATGTTGATACAGTATAAGACAGTGTTTCTTGACATCTTTCCAGGAATCATTCTTTTTTACTCTTTAAAAAATTATTGTGAATGTACTAACATTAATTGATTCTTAAAATACATAATAGTAAAAACTAATCTTAATGCAGTAATCCTTTTAAATGAAGTTGCATTTTACAAATCACAATAGTAACTACATTTGTGGATGACAGAATAGGAACAATGGAGATTGCTGATTTCACCTGTTTAGGCAATTCCTGATGAAGAAACTCATGAGTGGGCAACTTTTGCCCATCTGTTATCTGAGTTACACAACCGTGAGTTCTTTAGAGTTTTCTGAAGTTCTGAGAGAACAAGTGACTTATCAAGGATTATGGAATCAAAGGTTGGAAAGGTGGAACTTGAACCTGAATCTTTTTTATTGATGTGAGATCATATCTCCAGCCACTATATTAACCTCCAAAATATAAATGCATGCGATAGGCAGAGAAAATCAGAAACAGACACAAAAAGATAGGGAAATTGTATATGGCTATTAAATCTACAAAATGAATGTTTGTGTACATTTTTGCTTAAAGCTTTTGTATACACCCCCGCCACAAGAAACTATACAATTTGGGAGCTATTATTATAGAATAAAATGAAAGAAGAATGAAATCCATAAAATATTTAAGTATTTTCTTATGGACCTCTGCCAAGATACATAAAATTATCTCATCAAAAAGTTGCTATAGTTTAACAGAAACAGTACCATATGTAAAGGCAGAAAAATTGAGTTCTAGACTTGGTTTCACCACCTAATAACTGTGTAATATCTCTGAACCTCAGTATCCTTATATAAAATGGGGATAATGATATTATTATAAGATATCCACTTTACTATCCAAACTGTAGAGAATGAATTATCCTTTTTATACAAGTCATGATATATACTTGACTTTTCAGTGCCTGTTAAATAAAACTCAAGCTCCTTAGCCTTAGGATACTAATTTATTTTGGTGGATAGGACTATGAAATGTCCAGATTTCATGTCATCTGAGGATGAATTGAAGGATCTAAGTATGTTTCATAGAGTCTGTTTGGGTATTTCCCTCTTGGTTGTCCTTCTTTGGAATTCTCCATCATGCCCATAAACATTTTATTATCCTGCAAGAAAAAATTAGCCTTGGATCAATACTTCATTAGTATCCTCTACTCCAAACCTCCTTTAAATAGGGTCCCCAGATCAGTCATCTCTTCATCTCCTACATGGCAGCACTTACCTTCCCCGTCCTTCTGTTTTTCAGTTAGCCTAATAGGCCAAGGTCTCCCACTTCATCCAGGGCCACCTCCAGGCATCCTGATCTATATTATACCACTGGTTTCAGATGACTCTGAATAGGAAAGTGAGTGGATTGAAAATAATAATCATTTTAATCAACAAAATAACTTCCTAATAATTAGAATTGTCCCCATGGGGAAATGGATTGGTTCAGTGGATAGTAGATTAGAAATATTGGAGGTCTTTTAAGGACCACTTGTTTGATACATTCCAGAGGGAATGTGGGGAATGGGACAAGTTAGCTACAAAAATCCCATTCAATTCAGAGATTCTGTAATTCCAGGAATAATTGCATTACTCAACACACAGGGTTGTTGTGAGGGTCAAATGAGATAATGCATGTAAAGTGCTTTGAAACTGTAAAGCATTATAAAAATATGAGTCACAGTGTTTGTCATTATGCTAGAATGGATCTTTAAGCACTATGATAAAAATCAATAAACACTGTGATAGGGACTCCTAAATGGAAGATAAACTCTCATTATTTGTGCCGTACATAATAGATAGATTAAATGTTTTTTATATTGTGAATGACCTCATTGGTTCTTTTCAATTCTAACTAAATGTCTTCTTGAAATGAGTAATAGAGTAATGATATTTTTTTTTTACTGGATATTTGATGGGGTGAACAGTTGCAAAGATTTAAAATTCAAAAATGGAAAAAATGTTTCAATTCAACATTCATGATGGAAAGCAGACTCATGACCAGGCCAGGGTTGTTCTTAGTAGTATCTGAGAGGGTCTTCAAGAGCTCTGTGCACATTCAGCAACAAGAGGAGATGAAAGGAATACAAGGGAGTCACTGATTTAGAGAGCTAGGAAAATGTAAGCACACAGTCCTCTCATTTTTCAGGTGAGAAACAGTGGATTATAGAGGTTGAAAGGACCTACCCAAAATTACACATTCAGTATAAGTATTCAAAACATAATTTGAACCCAGGGCTTTATAATTCAAATCCATTTGCATTACACCATGCTTTAAGGTCATACTATTTCCAAACACTCCAAAACTAATTGGGTTATACCTCTTGGCTGTTCCTTTTTAGTGATTAGGTACTTTCATTTGAATTCACATTATTCTGAAATTGTAACATATTCATCATATGGTGAAAAAGAAACATGGAGATGACCATAAAAATGCACTTTGTAATTTTTTTTTTAAGAAAAGGCAAGTTGGTGTACAATAAAGGAAGGAAAACTGGAAAAATACACAATGATAACAAGGGTATTAACTTAAAAGTTCAATAAGAAGGAAGATGAACTATAAGTAGTTAATGTACCCCAAAATAGATAAGGAAACATATTTCCTTCTTTTGAATGCAATGGTAGTGAAATACAAGGGAAAATGTTGTATACACTGTGAGATAAAATGATCATATTCTTTGTTTTTTGCTTAACTATATTTTTCAACATTGCAAGGGAAAACTCAATTCCTGAGGTAAAGAGGAAGGTAATGGATTTCCAGAAATTACTGGACAAAACAAACAAAAAAGTACCAACAAATCATCCTGAAGCTATGCAAAATTATCTATTTTGTAAATGTCATGGAATTCCATCATTACCAAGAGCTATAGTACAGTATTTATTAAATAGTTACATTCCCATTGCAAGAAATCAAGAAAGAGGAAAAACAATTTTGCAGTAAAATTTGCCCTAGCAAACAGTTAGTAAGGATGCCCATTTGTGTACATTTCTTTGCCATCCATGACTATAAAGTCACTCTTCCTATAAAAAGATCAGCCTTGCATTAACCCTCTATGATCTGTTGCTGTGTGTAAAAAATGGATGATTTGGGAGGCAGTGGGTGGAAAAGGGATTAAACTGAATTATTAATTTTTCCATCTGGCCCAACAATACAATGGAATAATTCAATCCAAGGTACCCTTCTCACAAAACGCCTACACATTTGCCTTCCTATACTGTCTTATATAGAAGGAAGCCAGGCTTACTGACCTTTCTCTAGGTACCAGGGAAAAGGCTTGATCAGGATCAGATTAGTCTTTTGATTCTTATGAAACACATGCTTCATGAGAATTCGTTAGGTTGGCAGTATCTGAGTCAGATGATGAGAACTGACAACATTACTGATCCCCTACTGAAATTGTCCTATAAAACCCCAGTTAAGTAGAAGAATTCAGCTATGATAAAATGATGACTTGAGGGGCTTTTTAGGGGAAATTAACTGAAATGTGAATGTCTTTATAAGCTGCAATACTTTTAAGAGATAAAACTAAAGGAAATCTTCTGTGGTTAAACATTAATATCTTGCTAATCCAGGAGCTCTCTGGTGATTTACAGCTCACTGAATATGGCTAATAAATATTCTTATCTAATGCATGTCGATAATACTGTGTGCAAATGACTGCCATTCAGCTTCAAATGAAACAGCAAGACTTCTGGGTGTGAAACTGTTCAATTATTTCATCTCAAATGAAATGAAGGAATTTCTTATATTTTCACAGACTTAGAATCTGCCTTGTAAGTCATCTAACACAGCTCCTTCATTTTACAAATAAGGAACCTAAGATGGAGGGAAGGTACTTGACCAAGATCACATAGGTTGTAAGAAGCAAAGATTTTAATCCAGATCCTCTACTCCATACTCAGAATCCTTTTATATTATATCCTATTGTCTTTCTCTTGTAGAGAATTATAATTTATAATTATATAAATATTATAAGATCCGATTTTTCCTTTCTGTCATTTATTCAACATAAAAAGCAACTGTTCATATGACCAGAATTGTACTTAATACTATATACATAGTTGGTGGATCAGAGATGAGTCCTGTCACCTTATTAATACTGAAAGCATGTTACTTACTGTTAATTACTTACATATTAATTACTAACACTGAGCACACAGTAGAAAAATATTAAAGAAAAAAATTGATATTGATATTGTGATGGTATATTGTAGAGGGTCTAGAATGCAAAATATATACAAAAAGATATTTGCATTCCCAGTGCCTAGCTGAGTATCTAGCACATTTGTAGTTTACATTTAGCATATTTACAAAGCACATTTATTATGTGTTCACCACTTTGTGACCCTATGGACAATAGTCTATGCACCAGGTCCTTCTATCTTCCAATATCTTCTGACAACCTTATATTAATCACTTTCATGACACTATCTACCTATCTCATCCTATGCCATCCCCTTCTAATTTTATCTTCAATCTTTCCCAATAATAATATCTTTTCCAATGATTCCTCTCTTTTTATTATGTGGCCAAAGTATTTAAGCTTTGGCTTTTATATGTCCTTCCACTGAGTAGTCTGAATTAATTTCTTTAAGTATTAAACTGATTTAATCTCCTTTCTATCCAAGGAACTCTCTTCTCTAGTACCACAACTTGAAAGCATTGATTCAGTGGTGCTCAGTTTTTCTTATAGTTCAATTCCCCCAATGATACATTACTACTGGAAAAAAGTCATTAGCTTTGACTGTGCAGGACTTTGTTAACAAGGTGATAGCTCTGCTTTAATGTGTTATCCAGATTTGCCATAGTTTTCCTTTCAGGGAGCAAATGTCTTAATTTCATGACCACAAGTCACCATCTGCAGTGATCTTTGAACCCAAGAAGATAAAGTTGAGTACTGCTTCTATTTCTTCTTTCTGTTCTGAAATTATGCTCCAGTATTGCTTTTGTCCTCTTTTTATTGACTAAGAGATCCAGTCCATTTCTTCAAAGGGATTCTTGTCCATATTAGTATATGTAATAATGATCACCTGGATTAAATTTCCTTGTTCCTATTTATTTATATTTACTGATGTTCGAGATATCAATTCCTGCTTGACCACATCCAAATTACCTTGTTTCAGAAATCTTATATTACAGATTCCTGTGCAATATGGGTCTTTACAGCATTGAACATTCCCTTTATCACCAAACACATCTATAGCTATGCTACCTTTCAGTTTTGGCCCAACCACTTCATTAATGATTCATTAATTCAATCACTTCATTAATACTAGAACTACTTTTAGTTTTTCTCTGCTCTTCCCCAGTAGGGACTGGGTAACATCTGATCTGAAGGATTCCTGTTCCAATGTCACATCTTTTATCATTTTAGTATTAACCTTGGTATTTTCTAGGAGAAGATAATAAAGTGACTTGCCATTTCCTTCTTCATTGGTCAGAACTCTCCATTATGTCCTGTCTTGGGTAACCCTATACAGCATTTCATAGTTTCATTGAGCTATGCAAGTCCGTCCAGGAGGACAAGGCAATATTCCAGAAAAGAAATCCAGTACATAGCACATAGTATTTGTAAATTCTAGAAATAGTTATTGATTAAGTGATTGATTGATTGTGGGAATGGGGAACAGTGGAGAAAGGGAAAAAGTATTTTTTAAATATCTATCAGGTACCAGGCTCGATGCTAAGGGCTTTACAGATATTATCTCATTTGATTTTCAAAACAATCAAAACATCAATGCTTTTATTATTCCTATTTTACAGGACAAGAAATTGAAGCAAATGAAGATTGAGTGTTTTGTCCAGAATCACACACCTAGTAAATATATGGGTCAGAATTTTAACTGGGGACTTCCTGCTTTCCATGCTCTATCTTCTGAGCCATGTAATTGCTTCTTAATTGGAAAGGTATAGATCATTGTAAAGAGCCTCTGAAATCTCTTCTTTTTTTTTTTTTTCCTTTAATGTGAGTTTTCCCACAACTGATACAAATTGTAAAATCTCACAAAGTTTCGGTTTTCATTTGTTTGGTTGGATGTTTCATGTTGCTTTCTTTGGTTTTGAGCTCTCATCTGTGATTTTATCACAGACTTTAGCAGTCATCTCATCCAACCCATTCTTAACCAATCAATCCTTCTACTAACAGATCTGTGCCTTCTCCATAGCTTGTTCAGGTTTGAGCTGTGGAGGTCCTTTTCTCTTTTTTTATGATCTCTATTGGATACAGATATGGTAGTGGTATTATTGGGTCAAATTGCTTTGCATTTACTAATCCTTCTCAGGGGAATTTAAATTTCTTGTGGGCACAAATGGCTTTGTATCCTCAGCAACTATCACAATATTTTGTACCTAAAACGTGCCTAATACATTTTGCTGAATTTAAATTTGAAAAAGTCCTATTCTATTTGAGTATTAGTCTTATTTTATTCTTTCTTATGCTTTTTTCCCCTTTTAATCTGTTTCTTCTTTTACAACTATGACTAATATGAAAATATATTTTACATGATAGCACATGTATAAACTAAATCAAACTGCCTACCTTCTTTGGAAGAGGGAAGGGAGGGAGAAAGGGGAAAAAAATCTTTGGAATTCAAAATCTAGTAAAAGTGAATGCTAAATTTTCTTATCATGTATGTGGACAATAAAAAAATAAAATAAAATAGTGTTACATAAAAAAGAAGAAAAAGAAAGGTAGAGACTCTGACATCTCCATTCTTTCAGGCTCTCAGCTTTATAATCCTAGATTAATCCTTGACTTTTCACTTGTCCTCTCCTTACATAGCCACTTAGTTGCCAGATCTTAAAGTTTCAGTGTCTGTACTTCTCATCCCTGATCCCCTCTCTTCATTCACATTGTATCTTAATTTAGACAATCATCCCTTCTAGCTCAGATTAGCATATTACAACAGCATATTAACTAGTTTCCAGGCTACATGGTCCTCCACATTATAGTTCCTCCTACATATTCCTGCACAATATTTTTTTAAGACCAGATGTGACTCCCCTAATCAACCTACTCCAATGACTTCTCATCCCTACCAAGATAAAATGCAAACTCCAATGTTTGGCATTTAAAGAGCTTCACAATCTGGTCCCAATCTATCTTTCTAGCTTTATTGGACATTAATTCTCCCTACTATGAGATTGAGTCAAACTAGCCTTCCATCTTCCTCATACACGATACTCCAATTCCTGTTTCCAAGCCTTTCTGACTCAAGTCTATATTTCATTTCCTCCTTACTTCCACTTCAGAGTCACTCCCTTTCTTCAAGACATAGCTCAAGGCTGAACAAGTTGCAGTACATAATGGGATAGAATACTATTGTACTGTAAAAAACGATAAGGGGAATGTTTCAGAAAAAAATCTATGAATATTTATATGCAGTGATGCAAAGTGAAACGAACAGAACCAAGACACTGTACATAGTGACAGAAACACAGTACTAGTGATCAACTTAGCTTTTCTGATCAGTAAAATGATTCAATACAATTCCAAATGAAAAATCTAACTCATATGCAGAAAGAAAACCAATGAGTCTGAGTGCAAAATGAAGCATATATTTTTAATTACTTTATTTTTCTCACTTTTTTGTAATATTTGCTAATAAGAAAATACATTTTGCATGACTTCATATGTATAATTGGTATCATATTGCTTGATTTCTCATTGAGTAAAGGAGTTGATGTAGAAAGAGAGAAAATTTGGAATGCCAAAATATAAAAAGAATGTCAAAGTAAATTCTATATGTGTGTATTTGACAATTCAAGGAGTAACAATCCAGAGTGCTGGATGAACAACTGAAGCTATGACCGAATAGTAAGTGCAAAATATTGTGTCAAATCCTAGAAATACAAATAGAAAAGTCAATCTGTACTATCGGGGAACTCACATTCTAATGGGAGAGATAACACATATGGAAGGTTTCAGCTGAAAATCAGGTGAAAAAGTCCTATGATCTTTAGGGAGCAGTGTCAAATAGCTGGTAATGCCTTCCCTTTAATGTCATTTCCATTGATAAAATCATGTTAGTTTCAGATATAGAACCATTTGAAAGTACCAAAGATTTTGGTTAAAAAAAACCCTTTATTTTCTGGGTCTTCAGTAGATGTGGCTGCAATCTCTGCTGGAGCAGTTACTAGAGTCTTCTCAGGGGTTGCTCACCAGGATGATGTCTGTGGACAGTGAACTGGAAGTACTGCTAACTCCATCAGAGGTTGAAAGTAAATGGTGGTCGAGGTCATGCTTGACCAGGTTTCTGCATAAATTCTTTCCTAATCCTACTTCCCAGCAGTACTTCCCAGAACCCAAACTGCCTTTTACATAACTACTTTGTATGTATTTGCATGTATTAACCATATCTTTATTCTGTATATACTCTTATGTGTACTTGTTTTATTCCCCATTAAAACATAAACAATTTGAGTGTAGAGATGACTTCATTCTTCTCTTGATACTCATAGTGCCTAGCACAGTGCTTACTGTTTAATAAATACTTGCTCTTCGATTCATTGAGCAGAACAGACCCTTGAAGAAAGGCAAGAATTCTGAGAGTCTGAATGAAGAAGGGAGGATATTTTAGGAAAGATTGGCCAAAACTATATGTTTTTGTTGTTCCAAAATCTGAAGTGTGGGATGCAATGTCAAGTTCTAGGACCAGTTAGCGGTCCAGTTTGGCTGAGAAATGACCATTGTACTTTAAAAATAAGTAATATGAAATGTCTGGGGAAATAGGTGAAAATTAGATCACACTAAACCTTAAATGTGAGAACAGAGGATTTTGAATTCCATCCAAGAAGCAATAGGGAGCCTCTGAAGGCATCTGAGCCATGGTGATACCCATCCATTAGAAAGAATTTCTTAAAAGATATGGGGAGAATGAATTTAAAAAAAAAACAAGCTAAAAGCAAGGAGATCAGTTAAGAGGGGGTTACAATAAGCCAAGTGAGAGTTGATGAGGTTAGGATGGGAATTAAGGTAGTGGCTATGTGCATCGACAGAAGGCAGCAGGTACAAGGGATTCTGCAAGTGTAAACTCAGGATGACCTATCATTAATTGTATCTGCAACATTAGGGAAAGGAAAGAAATTAATTCTAGTGTTATGAACCTGGGTAAGTGGGAGGAAGGCAGTGCCTTCTGTAGCACAAGAAAATTTGGAGGAGGTTAGAATTTTTAGTGGTAAAGATGAGTTTACTTTGGAACATATTGAGTATAAGATGTTGAAGGGACATCCAGATGGAGATGCTCAACATAGAATAGGTAATAGGGGAATGGATTTAGTATAGAGAGTTGTAGATACAGAATTTTCCAAAATCTCTTTTTCTTAATCTTGCATTCTTTTTAAAAGTGATATATCTATAAATTCCAAGCATTCAAAAATGAAGAATTAACTTTTTTCATGGAAATTACAATATTGTTCAGGGCTAAGTGATCTTCCATTCCCAACTAACTAGCTTGAAAGTCATTTTCATATTCCCTTAAAATTTTTCCCCACTTTGATAAACTATTGTAAGTATTACTTGTATATCATGTGGTTTAAATTCTTCTAAGCATTTTTCGAAATGCAGAATATATATATATATACACACACATATATAATTAGGCCTTATTCCTCAAGAACTTATAACTAATGTTGTCTACAACATAGATGAAACAACAGCAAATAATGCAATACAAAGCAACAAAATACAATAAATTATGTGGCACAAATAATATAGGGGTATAAAAAAGGAAAACCAGTGAGGCCTGGTGTAGTTGGGAAGGTTTCATGGAAGAGATAATAAATTTATGCCTTGAAAGGATGGTTGGATTTAGATAGTATACAGATAAGAAATTCTAGATAAAAGGAGTAATATGAAAAAAAACATAATGCAAGATTGCATATGACAGGAAGAGATCCATCATATAGAGAAATTATTTTGAAGGCTCATGAGTAATAAAGTTTGACTTTCAGGGATCTTCATAATCTGGCCATTCAAGTTTTTTGAGCCATCGAATAAAAGACAAAGTAGGTAATTAAGCAAGATTTGTCTAGAAGTGATGTACGGAAAGGACATAGAAATGGCAGAATCTAAAGTCAGATTTAAACCAGTTTTAAAACCATTGAAATAATTCAGGTGTAAAATAATGAAGTACTGAACAAAAGTGACAGCGATAAAAATGAAGAAAATGGGACGAATAGAAGATATTTCAAAAGGAAAAAAATGAAAGAACTGTTTGGTGAGTTGGATATAGAAAATGAAGGAGAATAATGATTCAAAGATGATTGCAAGCATTTCAGACTGGATGCCTGGGATAATGGAGATACCAGTGATAGAGACTTAGGATCTGGGAGTGGGAGCTGATTAGAAGAGGAAGATGATGAGTAACATTTTTGACAGGTTGATTTTGAAGTGACAATGAAATGAAATGAGCAAATGAAAACATCTCTAACATGGCTGGAAATAAATTATTGCTCAGATGAGATAGTAGGAGCTTGAGAAAAAGTGGTATAGAAAAAAAAATATCATAATCAAATCCATATCTTTGAATCTGTGGAAGATAACACAGAGAAAAGTGATGCAAAAGGCAAGGACTCAGCTCAGGAGCACAACCAAAGTGTGAAAAGAGTCACTCAATCAAAGAGAAAAGGATGTCCCAGAATTAAGAGGCACATAAGGTGAAAAATAGCATGTAGATAAGCATATGTAAAAATGTACAACTTTTGTGGACCAATAGTAAATGAGGAGAGTCTATTTCCAGAGAGTGATTTCCTATCCATGCTAGGTTGATTGGTAATCTGTAAAAGGGACTTTTGAAAAGCTATCTCACCATCAAAAATGCAAATTATCCTTTTTGTTATTAATTTTTTGGCATGAGAAAAATTTGGCAGAAATGTTTTTGGATCCTTTCCCAAACATCTCTGTGGTACTGGCTTTAGCCTGGGTTAATGATAATTTTCCACTACAAGATTAGATAATAAGAAGGCTTTCAAAATTTCCACTGTGGGGAAGGAGAGACATAAACATCTTTAATTCATTCTTGACCCCTTTCCACTAACAGAAATAAACTAACTGGGAATATTATCCACTATACATCTATTGCCCTGCCTGTTTTCAACTCCACTGAATCAGATTCCCTTCCCAGGACAAGCTCATGACTTCTAAACTCACCACGATGATGGTAATTTAGGCTGGATGGACACCACCTCCCTCAGTCTCTTCTCTTCTTTGTCTGGAAGGGTAGAAGGCAGAGTCCTTCTACCAAAGTCCTCACAATGCCTTCTTTTATAGAGGGCAGACACTGGACTCTCTGATAATTTCATTTGCATTTGTTGCCCTGCCTGGTTTGAAGAGCCACAGAATAAGAGTCTCAGTACCCTCTGATGTTCTATGTCCCCTTTTCCTATTTGCTTTTGTATGCTATCTCCTTTTTTTAGATTTTAAACTCATTGAGGGCAGGGGCTCTATTAATTATATCCCCAATGCTTAACATAGTGAATCTATTATGCCATAAATATTTAATAAATGTTTATTGGATTGTCACCAATAAAATATGTGTCACACATTTTCTATATTCTTGTAAGGTATTTAATTCTATGCATGCCGTACTGTGGCATCCTTGCAACTCACCCCATTCCAAAAAAAAGGTAGAAAGACAAGAGTCCTTAGAGGACAAGGACTATCATGGGATTGTGATTGTATCCTCATAATTTAATCCAAAACCTTGCAAACAAACACAGCATGCTAGGTACCAGAGATAGAGACAATAATAAAATGTCCTATTATATGAGATGCTGAAGAAATGTTTGCTTGATAAATTGAATTGAAAGAGAATTGAGATGAATGAATATCATGAGAGACAGTTACTGGAGAATTAATAATTTATTAATTAGACCAGTTGAAAATAAATTGATTATCAGTGCTTTGCCTTAAACATTTTTGAAAGGAAATGCCCCTGATAGGAAAAATCACCCCTGACTGGTGAACAATTGATGATGGGATAGACTTATAAATGAAAGCCTTTAGCTCATCCTGCTGAGAATATGGCTTGATTAACCACCTCCAGCAATCTAGACAACAGAATTCATCTCAACACAGACCACTCTGGTTGGTTTTCTCCTTCATGAGCTGGGTCACCCTTAACTCTAATGGAAGGATACTTTGGGGCTGAGATTCACTCTAAATGGAAGAAGGTTTCCTAGATGGATAGGGTCCTGCCCAAGAACAAGGAGCATATTACCAGAGCATTTGGGCAATCTCATCCCTCAGCACTGTCCTTCAGAGACTGACTGATTGATTGCCTTACAGGAGATCCCTGAATGAGGAAAATAAAAGAGAAAAAGTCTTAATTCTAATTTAATTATTGGTTATTGGTATAACTTCTCTCAAAGTAAAGCAAGTTATAATGTCAATAAATATCAGAAATCATCTAATCTATTATCAAATATAAATGAGAATGCCTTAGAATCATCCATGTTTCAAATATATGATTTTTTGTTTTTGTTTTTGTTTTTTTAAAGAAAAAGGCTTGGATGACATCTTTGAAATGGCTGTGATTTTTCTAAAACTCAGATCCCACCATGTCAACTCTTCTACTCAATGAACTCCAATGGCTCCCTATTACTTCTAATATTTGGCATTTAAAGTTTCTTTTTTTTTTAACAACTTGGTCCCAATATGATTTTTTACTCTCCTTCCTACACACACACTGTTTATTTCAAAAGGCCTTCATATGGTTCTTCATACATGGAGCTCTATGCCTCTGCACTAGTGACATTCCTATACTACATAGTACTCTTATTCCTGCCTCTTAGAAGTTCTGATTTCCTTGAGGAGTTTAAGTGTCACATCCCAATTCCAGACCATTCATGAAAGCTAAGGAGTAAAGCACTATGTATCCAATGGGTTTTGCCCTACTGATAGATTTTCTAGATTTTGTTGTTGTTTAGTTATTTTTTTCAGCTGCTTCTGCCTCTTTGTGATCCCATTTCAGAGGTTTTCTTGGCAAAGATAGTGGAGTGGTTGGCCATTTTCATCTCTAGCTCATTTTAGAAATGAGGAAACAGAGACAAAGAAAGTTAAGTGACTTCCCCAGAGTCACACAGTACATCATTTCAAACATGTCTATAAAATCCTTCTTCCTGTCCCCAGCTCCAAAACCTGGCTCCTTTCTTGCTTTGTCTCTTTCCCTTTGTATAATAGAAATGTTCCCATTTTTAAAATGTATGGAAAGTCTCAAGGAATTCACAACTCACAGTCCCCAATTTAAATAGATACTGTTTTGTCTATTTTCAGAGAAGCACACAAAGACTGGTAGGAGAAAAAAAAACCCCAACAGATTGGTTCTTGTACTTTGTAGTTACTTAGATGAGGAATTAGATAACTCCAGCAAATTTGGCTCATTAAAGTCTCAGGCTACACCACCAGCCCTCCAGCTATTCCAGAAGATGGATGCAGAGAAGCCAGTTAATCTATTGCACTGTTTGCCACCTCACCCTCACATTCTGTAAGATCAGCAGGAGAATGTTTGGTATATGAGCAGTACTTAAAAAAAAAAGTATATCTAGGCCATTTGAACAATGAAGAGAAACAATTCACTTTAAACAGACTCCTGGAGAGGAAAAAGCCATCTTTTCAACCTGAATCTTGAAATCTTTTCTTGGAATGGTCAAATAAACCAAAAGTGATTATGTTTCTCAGTGTACAGCAAATGCAAACCATCCCTCCCATTGCTTATTTCCAAAATATGATGACAAATACCTTCTATGAGGCAAATTTACGCAGAGCTTTTCTCTGAATTCTCTGATGATTTTCTCTGATAGATTATGCAATAAACTGCTGGTTTATGTTGAAATGTTTAAGCTGAATATTTGTGGACAGAATAACTGCATGGCTATAATTAGGATTTTTTTATATTTATAAATTTTGGGGGAATGGATTGTGATACAATCTGTGACCTGCACTGAACAACCACCTCTAGACACATGCAGGTTCTTCATTTAATACAATAGAGAAGATATCCACCAATGTTTCTATTTGTAGAGATGGGGCTGAATGTAATTCACAGTGAAGATAAAGTCCACACTGTGTCCAGCTGGCCCTCAGTTTTCCAGGTCCAGACCTTCAGTTAAGCAAGTTTGCCCACTGGGATGATCAGAGTCTGATTCAATTCATGCTGACCATATTCAAAGTAAATATAGAAATTGAAATGCTAATTTAATCATTTCCAGTTTGTTTCATCAGAGACCAAATTGTTTGCTTATAGTGTTTAAATGCTATGATGCCAAAAGAACAATTAAAAAATTGTTTGATATGGAATTAGTAATAACAATAGTTGCCATTTATAAAATACCTACTGTGTGCCAGTCACTTTGCTAAGCACTTTAGAAATTTTATCTCTTTTATTACTCAGGACAACTCTGGGAGGAAGGTGCTGTTATTATCCCTATCTTACATTTGAAGGCCGAGGTTAAGTGGCTTAAGGTCACACAACTAATAAGTGTCCAATGCTTGATTTGAACTCAGGTCTTTCTGACTCCAACTCTAGATCTCTATATACAGTCCATCACTTCAGTTTAAAAACAATTTATAGGGGCAGCTAATTGGTGCAGTGGATAGAGCACCAACCCTGAAGTCAGGAGGACCTGAGTTCAAATATGGTCTCAGACACTTAACACTTCCTGGCTGTGTGACCCTGGGCAAGTCACTCAATCCCAATTGCCTCAGCAAAAAAAATTTTAAAAAACATATTTATATGGCATGTTAAAATTTGCAAAGTACATTTCATATATATATGCATGGATATATGAAAGCATATACACATGTATGAATGAATACACATTATATATGTACACATATATAATATATTTTATATACTTTCATATTAGAGATTGCTATATCAATTGTGCTTTAGAATGACTTTTTTCCTTGTGATTTTTGATGGAGGGAGTGATGTTTTGTATTTTTAATCTCACCAGAAAAATCTTATCTGCATAAGATTGTAGGGTAAGTTACTAGGGGGAAGATTTTTTGTAAATCTTAATAATGGATGACCCTTCTTGTTGGGCTAGTGATAAAAAGTGTCTTTTCTTGGACTTGGATTCCTTTAATCTCTTTCTGCACTTTTCCCAGTATGAGGGAGGCAGAATTTTTTCATACAGTGACAAAATGAATGATAAGATTCTTCGCTCCTTAAATCTCTTGGAGCTTCCTTGATGCTTGGCAAAGCTTTGGCACAATTTGAATAGCCCAGATATTATCAGCTAGGGGCATGATAAAAGTAGAAAAGAACAAAATGAAAAGCTAACCATGTGTTTATCCCTGCCAGATGTCTCAGTGGGAGTTGTGGACCATATGAAAAGCACACATCCTGCACACTGGGACAGTGAGGAGGTACAAAGCAGTTATTTGACCTCGCTCAGCTTGGAGCAGGGACTAGGACACTGTTGTGAGTAGGAAAGAGTTGTAGCTTTTTGTAATAAGGAGGTGGCAGTCCCACTGTTCTTTACTTTCAACAGATTTCAGCCTGAGTATCCTGGTAAGTTGTGGATACTGAATTTAAGGAAGGATCTTGATAAACATGAGAACATTGAAAAAGTACAACCAGAATGCTTTAAGAGTCTTAAGTCATGACATAGACAGGCTCATTGTAGAAAATTGGGATAATTATCTAGAAGAGAAAATTATCTTTGTCTTCACAACTTTGAAAGACTGTCTTGTGAAAAGAAAATTGTCCTTTCTCTCTTTGGTCACAAAAGTAGAAGCAGAAGCAGAAGCACTAGAAGACACTTTAACAGAAAAAAGAAACTTCCAAATGATTTGAGCTGTCCAAAAAGGCATTGGGTTGAAAAGGGGGGTCATCAGTTCCTCCTCAGTGAATGTTTTCAAGCAAGGACTGGGTTACTTTTCATTAGGTGTGTTATAACAGACAGACTTGGGAATGGGGGTAGGGTGTGGCTTGTTCTAGTTAGCCACTAAGGTCCATCCAAATTTCAAAATTTTGTGATTATGAATATGTAATTTTTAAAAATGTCTGGGAAATGTAGAGATGGACAAAGCAGCTGGGAACTATATAGCTATCTTTAAAATTAATGTGTGGAACGAATATCCATTTCCATGCTTTTTAAATTAATATAGATTATATTTTATAAAGAGTAATGAAATTAGAAAAAAGTAGAAAGGAATGAGCAATTGTACCTAAGGATTTCCCATGACACCTGTCAAAAGTATTTTAAAGGAGGATAATTCTGTAGAAGAGAGTATCTGATTCCTATAGTTCTAAGATGTCTTATGTAAAGAATGGAATGTATAATATAAATATTGAGTTTTAAACTTAATGTGAAATGAAAGTAGATACTCTATTTCCCTTAAAGATCTTCCATTTGAAAGGAAATTGAGAACATAAACATGGGCAATGGAAATGAGAAGAGTGTTATGTGACTGTTATTTTTTTTTTAATTCTGGATTTTAATCTCTTCCAAAACTAGATGATTCATGTACTATGACTATATGTACAAACATGTTTATATGCAATTCACCAAGGCAGCTAGGTGACATAGGGGATAGAATGCCAGGCCTGGAGTCAGAAGGCTCATCTTCCTGAATTCAAATCTGACCTTTTAGACGCTTAACTAGTTATGTCACCCTGGTCAAATGATTTAGCTCTCTTTGCTTTAGTTGCCTCATCTGTGATATAAGCTGGAAAAGAAATACAAACCACCCCAGTATCTTTAACAAGAAAACTGAAAAAAAAGACTGAATAACAAAAATAAAACATATTCTAGCTAAGAAGTATAAATTGAGAGAGGAAGAGGGTAGAGAAGAGGTCAACAAAAGAGTTAATTTGAAATCTTGGAATAAAATACTATAAAAAGTAGAAACTTTTTAAAATTAATTTATTTTTAATACATATTGCTTTTTTGTCTTTAGTAAAATTATTTATTTCTAATATACATTACGAATCATGTTGGGATAGAAAAATCAAAACAAAAGAGAAAAAACACAGGAGGGAAAAAAAAACAGAAAAAAGAAGTGAACATAGCATATATTGATTTACATTCAATCTCCATATTCTTTCTCTGGGGGCAGATGGCATTTTTTGTCCAAAGTCTATTGGGATTGCTTTGGATCACTGAACCACTGAGAAGAACCAATCTTTCATAGTTGATCATCGCACAGTCTTGCTATTACTGTGTACAATGCATTCCTAGTTCTCTTTGTTTTCCTCAGCATCAGTTTGTGTAAATCTTTCCAGGTCTTTTAAATCAACTTGTTCATCATTTTTATAGAACACTGATATTCCATTTCCTTCATATATCACAACTTATTTAGCCATCTCCCAGTTGATGGGCATCTACTCATTTTCTAATTCTTTGTAACCACAAAAGAATTGCTACAAACATTTGTGAACATATGGGTCCTTTTCCCAAAAAGGAACTTCTTAAAGTGGGATCACCTAGTCATCCTAGTCTTGTTCATATTATCCTCTTCCTCTCATTATTTAAGCATAAAACGACATTTTCAGAGATTTTGCTCACTGAAAACATTTGTTGTTTCTATACGTTATTGCTTACAGTTTCTCATCTCTGCTTTTAAAGATTATATATGGACTGAAAATAAAAAGCAAAAATTTTAGGAATCCAAAAACATGTATAAAGATCATATGGCATCTAATTAATTTTCACTGAACCACAGAACACTCTAAAAAAACTTATTAGTAAAATCCATAATTATTGGACTGATTTAAATAGCCATTCTAGAAAAAAAATGTAGTGGATAAGAAATATATATTGTCCAGTGTCTTCTGGTATTGATTGAAAGGATTAATTATAAAATCAAAATGTCATCGATTTGAATGACTTTACAGATAATTTGGTCCAACCTCCTTGTTTTAAAGAATTAAGGAATTTGAGACTTAAAGAGATGGAGTAATTTTCCCATGATCCCATCAGTAAAGAAAGGCAGAGCTAAAACATGACCCCATCTCCTGATGTGAAATCCAGTGGTCTTTCTACTACATGGAGAGCCAATAAAGAAACTCATCAATGTATACATCCTTGACAAGTGCTACAGATGGATAAGAAGCTGAGTTTAATGTTGCGGGAAGAAAGTAAGCAAATAGAATTACCTTTAGTGATTAGAAGCTGCTCACTGCTGCCAAAATCCATCTCCTTAATTCTCATATTAGCATGGTAATTTGATGTGGTTGTGAAGGATGGGACAATTTGATCCCAAAGCAGTGTGACTTTCAGTGGACCTGAATGGCAATAGAGAGTCACTGTAGCATAATATCAATGACAACTTGTATGTAAGAAGTTGAGGCAGGTAGATAGCACAGTGAATAGAGCACTAAGATTAGAGTCAGGAAACTTATTTTCCTGAGTTCAAATCTGACCTCAGACACTTACTAACTGTGTGACCTTAGGCAAGTCATTTAACCCTGATTGCCTCAATTTCTCATCTGTAAACAAAGCTGGAGAAGGAAATGGCAAACCATTCCAATATCTTTGCCAAGAAAATCCAAAAATGCCTTCATGGAAAGCTGGACATGACCGAAATGACTAAACAACAATAATGTGAGCAGTTTAAGATAATTTCCCAGAATATGTATGGCAAAAATAAAATAATAATGTGGTGAAGATGAGAGACATTGGATATCTGCTGTTGTTCTTGAAATATATGAAGAAGCAGAGGAGAAAATGTTTATTGTGTTAGCTGGATCTTCTATAGAGGCTTTAGAAATAGGTGAATGATAATTGCATGTGCTACAAATCCAGGAAAAATGATAATTTCTCCTGATAGAACTAGGATGCACAATGATGAGATCACAGTTGTAGCAGAGTAACTAGAGACAGTGTGGATTAGTGGATAGAGCACTTAATTTACATTCAGGAACTCGGCCTTCCACCAAAATTTCTGAGCTGTGTGACCCTATGAATGAGGGGATTAGAACTGATAACTTTTAAGGCTTTTAGCTCCAAACCAATCATTCTACGAACTAGAAGGAAGACAATTATGAGGCACCCTAGTCTTCAGGAAAAATTGTTTCAGAGTATGAAATGTATTGTTGTTTTTTCTTAACTCACAAATGTCTTTCCCCTAAAATTTAGCCTCATACTGTATTCAAAATAAAATATCTGTACATTTAATTATAGCAGCATATATCCCAAGGTTTGTAAAACTCTAGTATAACCCAACAAATAATTTTAACACATCTTGCAAAATTAATTGAATAACTCCAGAAGGCTTTAGATATCTAAAATATTAATGGGAATCTCAAAAATGAAATTTCAATGCATACCCACATTTTTAGATATTCCTTTCCTAATAAATATGTTCCTAGGTTTTAATATACTGTCAGTATTACTGGTGTGCATCCAAAAAGATCTGGGCAAATCATCATGTCATGTATGAATCTATAAAGTATAAATCATATTTTAGGTTGATAGAGTACAGCTCTGTTTGCAAAAGATATTTCTGAGATGTTTTACAACACTCCACTAATGGAGCATGGGCTATAAGAATGAATTGAAAAGCATTATTTATTGCAATGCAGAATAGCTTTAGCATTCTGTCTCTTAATGTTCCAGTGCCTAGAACAAAAGAGCAGCATGAAAGAGGGTTTGCCATTTAGTCCATTAGTGTTTTCCAGTGAAAATGTTTGAGCGATTCTAGTATTCAAAATGAGGGAAAAAATCCCTAAAACTGAATTCCAAGTGAATGAGGAGAAAAGACAATTATGGATAGCTTTAAAAGTGACTTTAAATATTGATGCTAAAAAATGATTGCCTGGCCTAGTTCATTTAACATTTTGAATTTTAAACATGGAACTTTCCTAGTAGAAACAGACTTAATATTAATTATATTATTTATCTAATCATATTACATTAATATTCTAATGGAGTTACATTCATTCATCAAATAATTATTGATTTTCCCTAGGTCTCAAGTTACCATGTTTGGTTTGCTGGAGGATACCAAGAGGTATGAGACATCCTAGCTGTTCTCTGAGAGTTAACTCTACAGTTAAAGGGACAAAAATCATAATTATAAAACAATTCAAATGTGGACAAACCCTAACTAGGTGAGTTATGACTTTAACTAATTCAGTGATCTAGGAAACTCCCAGATGAAGAAATTCCATGAAAGTTTCTATCTTCTCTTAAACTTCAAGCCACAGAGAGCTGCCTAAACTATTAAGAAATTAAATGACTTGCCCAGGGTCACATAGTATGTGTCAGAAACCAGTAATGAATACATTTCTCTAAGTTTGAGGTCACTTCTCTATCCATTATTCACCCTGCTTTATGAAAGGGATATAGAAGGTCCAAGAGGGATATGGAAGGTCCAAAATGGAGAGATCAATAGATAATGAGGACATCAGAGCAATAGAATAACAACTAACATTTATATAGCACCTATTATTTGTTAGGTGTTGTTAAGTTAATCACAAATAATTTGATAACGCTTCATAGTAGAGATGGAATCTCAACCAGTTGATTATGAGCGGAATTGAAGCAAGCAAAGGAAATCAGAATGGATTTTCCAATATTCAAGCAGGGAGTAGATTATATGTATAATCAAAGACTCCAAGCATGTCCTGTGCAGGCGGCAATTAATAGATATGCCTGACTACAGGGAAGACTGCACTTGGACCATTACCCAGAGAGATTGGATAGGTAGTACAACTGGCAAATGATATTGAAGGTCAGACAATGGCATTTGGATATGACTGGCAATAGAAAAGCACAGCAGGTCTTTCAGCTAAGGAATGTTAATAAAATGGTGTTTTAGAAAGATTAGTCTCAACAATGAGCAAGACTCACTAGGCAAAGGAAAAACTGGTGAAATCCTCTTGGGCTCCAGCAATGCAAACATCCCAATGAGAAGTTAGGAGAGATTGCATCCGTTGGGGAAGGAGGAAAGGGGAGTCGTCCGTGAGAATGCACGTGACAGAGCAAAGTAAAGAGAAAGACTTCCTAAGGATGAGTTGACAAAATTCAGTGACAGATCAGATGTAGGGGATGAAGGAAAAAGAATGCAAAATGACCCCCTAGATTTCTCATCTGGCAAACTGAAAGAATAATTGTGTGGCTGACACATGAGCTTGGGAAAAAAAGCCAGGAGTTTTCAGGGGTCAAATTTTGGAAACATTCCTTAACATGGATCAACCAGCAAATGCCAAGAAATTAAAAATCCCTATCCTTGAAACAAGAGACCCTTTCCTAAAGTTTTGCAGGGAAACAATCTATGAATAACAATTTATTAAACACTTGTTTAAAAAACAGACATAGTGCTAAGTTCTGGGGACACAAAAACAAAATCCATGGCCTCGAGTTTACATTCTATGCAGGGAGTCCATATGACAGTACACACAGGACATAAAGTAGGGAAGTATTAGCAGCAGGGTAACCAGGAAAGCCCCACCTCCACCAAGGAAAAAGTTAACTTTTGAGCTGAGTCTTGAAGGAAGCTAGGGATGCCAAAAGGTAGATGTAGACTTTTGGATTCCATGTGAATAATGTCTATATAGGAGCCTAAGCTGTTTCTAGCCTATGAATGTGGTGGGGGCAAGTCCTGCTTTTAGCAAAAGCCCTGAACTCTAGGAAGGGGATGATGCTGCCAAATTCCTTCACCTTATGAAAGCTCTGTCTCCTCTGTAAAATGGGGGCAAGTGATATTTTCATTTCTTACTTTACTTCCTTCTAAATCTTAAAATAAGTTGGAAGCACTTTTTTCCCTCCGAGGCCCCTTAGAAAATATAGGCTCAAAAAATTCAAAAGCGTTCATTCCTCTGCATAATTCTGAAGTGAATTAATACTCAAATTGTTTATTTAAATAACATGAATCTCCATTCCCTTTGTTCAAAACACTAGCTGTTTTGCCCTAGGCAAGTCATTTAACCATGATTGCTTCCAAAAAACAAAAACAAAAACAAAATATCCTGCTACTAGATAAAATAGGATGAAACAGGAGTGCTACCTTTGGAAGTAGATAATATAGCTTCGGATCCAGGCTGTCACTTACTAACTACAACATCCTGAAGAGTCCTTTGAACTCTGAGTCTCATCTATAAAATGAGAAGACTGAACTATTTGATTCTGCCCAGATCCTAATGTAAAATTTTGTGATGATCTTAAAGCACTACATTAATGTGAAATATTTATTATTTTTCTTTCTAATTTCTTTCTGAAGACAGGTTTTGTTCTGGAAGAACATTTGATCAAATAATTATTATGGGTAGATATCAACCAGAACATCCCATTCCTTCAAAAAAAAAAAAGGCTTTATATTTGTTCTGTTTGGAACTAAAAGGATTATCAAAGCCATAAAGTCTAAAATGCCTCATTTTGAAGATAATGCTAAGTCTTGGGGAATTACTTAAGGTCATATAAGCAGTATCAAAGTCAGCATTTAAGTCCATGTAGCTACTGGCCTGGAATGAAGAAGATCTGAGTTCAAATCCACCTTCTAGATAAGTAGTATTTTGTGACCTTAGGCAAGCCTCTTCACCCAATTTGCCCCAATTCCTCATTTGTAAAATGAACTGGAAAAGGAAATGGCAAATCTCCATTATTTTTGCCAAGAAAACCCAAAGGGGGTCATGAAGACTCAGATAAGACTGAAACAACTGAACAACTCTGACTCCAGAGCCAAATACTCGATTTAGAATTAAAAAAAAACCAATATTAACTCTGCCATAATTATTAGCTTCATAACCATAGTAAAGTCACCCTACCTTTTTTTTTTAATCAATATTGGTTCCCTCATCTATTAAACTGAGACAATAGAGCCTACCTCACAGAGCTGCTGTGAAGATGAAATGAGAAACTGTAAGTAAAGTCTTTGGCAAATTGTAAAGCCTGCTTCACTGCATTACAATCCTTCCATTTTTTGTACATATTTCTGCCCCAATAGAATATAGGATCCTTGAGGGCAGGACCCATTTCATCTGTGTATTCCCTATGCCTAACAGGGTACCCGACATAACAGAGGTCCCTAACAAATGCTTGTTGGTTGATTTACAAGGTATGAATAGTTATGGCAATTATAAGATATTATTAGCTACTAACAAAGAGCTAGAGTGCTTTTTTCTTTCTTAGAAACAAGTAACTATGGAGATTACAGTAAATACAACATAGATATTCACCCTATTAAGTAAGGAGTGGGCTTTTCTCCCTAAAAGTCCATAATGCAATCAAGATCAGCCCAGTTGAACAATTGATAAGGTCCCAGCACTTGCTAAGAGAAGAAACAGGGGGAAAAAAAGATTTTTTCCCTCCTTTGAAAAACAATTCTGAGAAAGAAGGGAATACAAAGTGAAAAATGGAGCCTGCCCTGAAAGAGATCCTGGAGGGATCTCTCAGTGTTGCATTCTGGTAAATGAATTCATCAAAACCTTAGATTGCTTTCATTTCAGCGGGTAGTCAAGAATCCTTCAGGAGTTTGCTCAATATACAATTAATCTCATTTTTATTACACAGCATTATGTGGTGGGGACATCTTTGGGGGAGTAAAAGAACAAAATAATTCTTTCCAGGGCTCTCCAGAGAGAAAACTGTTCTCTATCTGCTTGGAAAGACTTCAGGTTTGGCTTCATTTCCAAGGTGCATGGTTGCCTTTGGCCTAAAGTGAACTCCATTCTTTCCTTTAAGTCAGAGGAGATTAGCTTCTTCCCAAAAAGGAAAATATTTGTCTAAGGAGGATGAAAACAATTGTAAGTATTGCTTGCTCAGCAAAGAAATAGTTTCCTACATAGGAGTAACAAGATATAAAGAAAAAAGGTCTAGGCCTAAGTTCAGGAAAAATTTTGATTCAAATTCCATTTACATTTGTACAACAGTGAGATTTTTGACCTGAGAGTCAAAAAGGCCTCAAATACTTATGAGCAAACCCTAATTCTAACCCACCCAACTACAATCCCATCATTTGTGAAATGGATATGATTATAATACCTATCTTAGAGCAGTCATAAGTGTCAAATGAGATAATGAGATTGCAAACTTAAAAGTTCCCTTTCAATACTAGCTATTATATCATTACAATAAATGGATCTCTAAGTCTCAGTTTTCTCAGCTCAAAATTATCTCAGTATTCTCAGCTCGAAATATAACCTCAGAGTTCTGCGGAGGATCAAATGAGTTATATTATATTGTCACCTGTAAAACTTAAGATACTATATAAATATAAGTTATAATTATTGCAAGGGATGCTAATTGTGTGGACCTGGGGTCACTCTAATGTGAAGGGGCTGATGGTCCATTTGATGTTGATTAGTAGTGTCTTGGAGCTCTTGGAGTATATAGTACATATAAATACATACATACGTGTGTGTGTGTGTGTGTGTGTGTGTGTGTGTGTGTAATAGGATCTCAGAGAGATGGCCAAACATGTTAAATGGAAAATTTATTTGGAAGGCAGAAAAACCAGGGATCACATTTCAACTCCAACATAGACTGTGTGATTCTGACCAAGTCATCAGTAGTATAACTCTTTAAGACAAGTTACATATAAGGTATGAAATTGCTTTGATAATGGGGTTTCCTTCCCTAGGAATCCTCTGTAACTATGCAATCACAGGTTTAGCCCCTATCTTTTATGTTCTCACAGGTTTTTTTTTAATTGTTTTGGTTTTTATTTTTGTTCTTTTGTTTTATTCATAATGTTTGTCCTTCTGAAACAGGATTACAATGCTCACCTTTCTCTTAGACAATTGCAATAGCCTCCTAATTAGTTTCCCTGCTTCCAGTTTCCCTAAACCAATCCATCTTCTATACAACTGTTTAGAAAATCTTTCTAAAACCTGAATCTATCCAAGACATTCTCCAATTCAAAATCCATTAATGGCTCCCTGTTGCTTCTAGGCTTAAAAACAAGATCTTCTCTGTGAAATTAAAGAACTTCTACTATACGCAAAGGCTATTTTTCCAGACTTCTTTGATGATTTCCTTTTACCACTCTATATTGCAGCCAAACTGGTCCATCCTTGTATTTGACATTTAATCAATTACCCAGCTCATTTTACAGATGAGGAAACTGAGACAAGCAGGGTGAAGTGGCTTGACCAAGGTCATATTGCAACTGTCTTAAAATAGATTTCAGCTCAGGTCTTTCTTTCTTTAATATTCTATCTATTATACCACCCAACTGCCCTCCCTACTCCTACTCCTACTCCCAAGTCATGTAAACTCTTTCAAGACAACTGGGTTGCTTTTGTTTATTTTTTTATATACATGAAACTAGACCGAGTAGATATGTAATAATAATTGTAACAGTAACTAAAAATAATAATATGTTTTCAGTGCTTTAAATTTGCAAAATACTTTGCATGCATCATTCATTTGAAATTCATAAAGATCATGTGCAAAAAGTGCTATTATGTATCTCTTTTTGCAGATGGGCTGCATCTCAGAGAAATTAAATCACTCACATGAGATCTCAGAGTCTGTTAAAATTTGGGGCAGAATTTGAACTCAAACTTTCCTAACTATAAGTCTCATCATCTAACCAATATTCCAGGATGCTTATTGAATTGCACTGAGCTTATTATACTTGACCTAACAACCAATACTAAGGGAAAGTGTCAGGATGATCTGCATCCTGATCTCAGAAACTTGCTAGTTGTGTGATGCTAGGAAAATAATTTAACATTTTTAGCCTCAATTACCTATAAAATGGGAAGGTAATAGCACCTCCATCAAAGGATGGTTGTGAATATCAAATGAGATAATAAGCCTAAAACGTTTTGTAAACGTTAATGTGCAATGTAAATGTCAGCTGTTATCATTACTACTCCTTTGCACCATTTTTAAAGAATTCTGTTTTTCATTTTAAAAGTGGCTCAATTTTAGAACTGATGAAATTAGTTCATTTAGAAATTCAATCAAAGGAAAAACAACTTCGCTTGACTAAAGTTAGTTTTGCTATTTTAAAAATGGCAACAGTACTCAGATTTTTTTTCTTTTTAGAGTCAATTTATCTCCTTTAGAATGAAACATTCTCAAGCCATGGGTAATTTTTTTCTTGTTTCTTTTTTTGTAATTTAGTATTTTGTTTTTCCTTAATTACATGTAAAAACAATTTTAACTTTTTTTATTTTGAATTCCAAATTCTCTCCCTTCCTCCTCTACTTAACTCATTGAAAAGGCAAGCAATTTGACAGATATATCATGCATAGTCATGCAACACATACTTCCACGCTATGAAAGAAAATACAAGGAAAGTAAAGAAAAAGTATCTTCAATCTGCATTCAAGTTCTATGAGTTCTTTCTCTAGAGATGGATAGCCTATAAACAAAACCAAACCAAAACAAAAACAAAAACAAAAATCAAAACAAACAAACGAAAACAAAACCAGCCAAAACTAGAAGCAAAGCAAAATGCTAGGAAACATTTTTACAGCCAGTATTTCTAATAAAGGCCTTAGTTCTGAAATATATAAAGAACTAAATAAAATGTATGAGAACACAAGACATTTCCCAATTAATAAATCGTCAAAGAATAGAAAAAGACAATTTTCAGATGAAAAAAATTAAAGATATCTAAAGTCATACAAAATGTTCTATTATAAAACAACTCTAAGGTACAATCTTACACCTATGCTCAAAAACTATCAAACTGTACATATCCTTTGGCTTATATCCCAGAGAGATCTTAAAGGAGGGAAAGGGACTCACATGTGCAAAAATGTTTATGGCAGCCCTTTTTGTAGTGGCCAGAAACTGAAAAATGAATGGATGCCCATCAATTGGAGAATAACTGAATAAATTATGGTATATGAATGTTATGGAATATTATTGTTATATAAGAAATGACCAGCAGAATGATTTCAGAAAGGCCTGGAGACACTTACATGAACTGATGCTGAGTGAAATGAGCAAAACCAGGAGATCATTGTACATGGCAACAGCAAGATTATACAATGATCAATTCTGATGCCTCTTTCCAACAATGAAATGATTCAGATCAGTTCCAATAATCTTGTGATGTAGAGAGACATCTATACCGAAACACAAGACTGTGGGAACTGAATGTGAACCAGAACATAGGATTTTCCCTCTTTCTGTGGTTGTTTGCTTTCATTTTGTCTTTCTCAGTTTTTTTTTCCTTCTTGAGTTGATTTTTTTTGAGCAACAAGATGACTATATAAATATGTATACATATATTGGATTTAACATATAGTTTAACATATTTAACATGTATTGGGTTGCCTGCCATCTAGGGAAGGGGGTGGGAGTAGAGAGGGGAAAATTTGGAACACAAATTTTGCAAGGGTCAATGTTGAAAAATTATCCATGCATATGTTTTGTAAATAAAAAGAAAGAAAAGAGAAATTAAGTCTTTTTTCAAAGAAACTCTCTGTAGTTTTTCCCCCACAGTAATGATTACCAGCTATGTTTTTTCTCTATTCTGTTTTCTCCCTTTTTATCTTACTCTTTCTCTCCTTTTAACATGCCTATTCTTAAGTGTTTTGCTTCTGACTTTTACCTTCATTAATTATCCTCCCTTCTACCATTTTTTATTTGCTTCCCCACCCCCTGAATAGTAAGATGTATTTCTATACCAAGCTGAGTGAGTATGTTATTCTCTTTTTGATTCAGGAAAGTTCACATGCCCTCCCCGCCTTTTAATGGTCCTAATAATTAGAAAGTTTATAGGAGTTTACAACTATCATTTCTCCTATAGGAATGTTAGCAGTTTCATCTTAATGAATTCCTTATGATTTGTATTTCCTGTTTATCTCTTTATGCTTCTTTTGAATCTTGTATTTGAAAATGATTTTTTTTATTCAGTTCTGGTATTTTCATTAGGAATCCTTGAAAATCCTTAATATTCTTTTTTTTTTTTTTTTTGCCTGAATGATTATAAGCAGTTTTGCTAACCAGGTAAGTCTTGGTTATAATCCTAGCTTTTTTGCCCTCTGGATAGCATATTCCAAATTCTCATATCCTTTATTGTATACACTGATAAATTCTTACTGTGGCTCAACAGCATTTTAATTGTTTCTTTTTGGCTGTTGACAATATTTTTCCTTAACTTAGGGAGCTCTGGAATTTGGCTATAACATACCTTGAAGTTTTCATTTTGGGATCTCTGTCAGAAGGTGATCATGCATTCTTTCAATCTGTTTCACCTTCTGATTCTATAATATCAGGGCAATTTTCTTTAGTAATTTCTTTTTATATAATTTTTTTAAATTATAGCTTTTTATTTATAAGATATATGCATAGGTAATTTTTCAGCATTGACAATTGCAAATCCTTTCGTTCCAACTTTTTCCTTCCTTCCCCTCACCCTTTCCCCAAGATGACAAGTTGACCAATACATATTAAATATGTTAAAGTATAAGTTAAATACAATATGCATATTGTATTTAACATATACATACATATATATGTATATGTGTATATATACGTATATATATATACAGACAGTTACTTTGTTGTACAAGAAGAATCCAACTTTGAAATAGTGTACAATTAGCCTGTGAAGTGGACAAAAATAGAGGGATTGGGAATTCTATGTAGTGGTTCATAGTCATCTCCCAGAGTTCTTTCGCTGGGTGTAGCTGGTTCAGTTCATTACTGCTCTATTGGAACTGATTTGATTCATCTTATTGTTGAAGAGGCCCATGTCCATCAGACTTGATCATCATATAATGTTGTTGTTGAAGTATATAATGATCTTCTGGTCCTGCTCATTTCACTCAGCATCAGTTCATCTAAGTCTCTCCAGGCCTTTCTGAAATCATCCTGCTGGTCATTTTTTACAGAACAATAATATTCCATAATATTCATATACCACAATTTATTCAGCCAGTCTCCAATTGATGGGCATCCTTATATAATTTCTTGAAAGATAATGTCTAGGTTATTTTTTGGACCATTACTTTCAGGTAGTCCAATATTTTTTTCAATTATCCTTCCTGGATCTATTTTCCAGATCAATAGTTTTACCAATTACATATTTCACATTTTCTTCTATTTTTTCATCATTTTGATTTTTAAAAATTTTGTCTTGATGTTTTGAGAAAACATTAATTTTTATTTACCTGATTCTAATTTTATAAACTTATTTTTTTGTGAGCTTATGTATCTTATCATTTGTTCAGTTCTACTTTTTAAGTAGTTCCTTTCTACAGTGGATTTTTGTACTCTTTTTTTTTTCCTTTGATCAATTCTGTTTTTCTCTTCATTGGATTTTTGTGTCTTTTATCATTTGACTTACTCTTTTTTTAAAGGTATTATTTCATTCAGTATCTTTTGTGTCTCCTTTACCAACCTGTTAACTTTTATCATAATTTTTTGTGTCATTCTCATTTCTCTTCCCAATTTTTCAGTTACCTCTCCTACTTGATTTTTAAAATTCTTTTTGAATTCTTCCTTGGACTGGGAACGATTCATTTTTTTTTCCTTAAGGCTTTGGATGGAGGAGTTTTTACTTTATTGTCTTCTTTTGAGCTTATTTTTTTAGCTTCCCTGTCACACAGTATCTGCCTATAATCAGTAATTTTCCCTGCTGTTTGCTCTTTTTCCAGACTATTTCTTGACTTTTAGTTCTATGGTAAAATGGGGCTTTGCTTCTGAAGTGAGCTTTAGATTTTTGTGTGTGTGTGCAGCTGGTTTCAGAGGTAATTCTGGGGATCTGAATGTTTTCAGCTCTTCCAAGATGAAATGGTCTAAGGAGAGGTGTATTTACTGATCTCCTGTACTGTGGTCTGGTCTATGAATGACCCTAAGCATTCTTCTACTATGGAAATGTGATCAGTATTCCTATGCTAGTGTACCTCTTCACATTGAAACTGAAACCCAAGACTGTTATCTAGACCCAAGCAAGAATCCTTCCCTCATTAGCTAGAAAAGGGACCCCTATAAATTCCCTTCTGATGAATTGTTTTACTTCTTTACCATCTGGGGTCTGAATAGTCTGGAAGCCAGCACTGATGCCAGTGACTGAGTCATCCCAAGGGTTTCTCCTGTTTGCTGGAAACTGGTGTGCATGAGATGCCCTGAACTAAACTGCTCTGCTCTCATTCTGAAGGAAAGAACTTTCCAAGTTGTCTTGAGCTCGAAAAATGTTTCATTATATTTTTTTCAAGTCACTCCATATATTCTGCTACTCTAAAATGTGTTGAGTAATTATTTAAAAGCATTTGAAGGGGTTTGGGGGAGATCCCAGGTGACTCATTGCTTTTACTCCTCCATCTTAGCTTCCAAGGAAGCTATGGATAATTTCATGTATTTATGAAAAAAATTCCTACAGCTCATCAGTGAGAGAGCAGTTTATTAGGAGTCAATCAGAAGACCTTCTGTGACCTCGCTTTTATGACTGGTGGAACAGCTATAAGCCAAAGTTTCCTGGGAATGGAGGCAGAAGGTGATATGATCAAAAAATAGCCCAGTTCTTCTCTAGGTTTGTTAATCTTGATTAAGGAAGCTGAAAGTACCAAAAACTGGTGGCAGATTGAAGGATGATCTGGAATGGGGAGAGCCTTGAATCAGGCAGACCCACCAAATGCTACAGAGGAGAGGTGATGCACTAGAGTAGTGACAGCATCAAGTGGGAAAAGGGAGTGATTTCAAGAGATATTAGAAGGTGAAGTTGATTGACCCTTAGAAACCTCTGAGCCATAGATCAAGCCATTATTTTTTTAAAAAAATAAATGAAATTCTGTACCAGAAAGAATCATAAAGGATATTAAAACAATCTGCCTAAGATCTTTCTTAATCACTTTCAGAATAGCCTTTGTGTGTGTTTATGTGTGGTGCTAGTAATGGTGGTGGTGGAGGTGGTGATGGTGATGGTAATGATAAGAAGACTAGGAAACCTAGAAAATGATTTTGAAACTTAAGGAAAAATAGGTTTGTCCTAACTTAAGAAGGAAAAATAAAACTTAGATCAATGGACAAAAGTCATGGGGAAACTAATTGTGGTAAAATACAGGTGAAAAAAGAAAGAAATGAAATGAGGTACATCAGTAGGTATAAATTTCCCATCACTGACAGTATTCAAGATAGTGCCTTTAGACACCTTGTTGAGATAATAATAGAATTCATGAATTGGACTAGAACATATATAAGATCCCCTTTCTATGACTCCTTAAGCTAAAAATAATTTAATCATTTTATCAGTAATTAGATGGGATTTCCTTCAGTAGCTTGGCAGTTTCTAAACTGCAGGAATTATCTTTTGACTTTCTCTTAGCAATTATCATAGTGCCTGGTACATCAGTTAGTCAGTCACTTTTTATTCAATGCCTACTATGTGCTTGGGATACAAAGAAATGCAAAAAAAAAAAAAAAAAAAAAAAAGATGCCGCCCTTAAGAAGTTCACAGTCTAATGGAGGGAGAAAGACAATGTAGAATCAATTATATAAAAACAAGCTATATAAAAAATTAAATATAACTAATCAACATGGGATCAAAAGATATTTAATATGCTTATTGACTATTTATTGGCTATTTGATAACTTGAAATTCCAAGCCACTTGCTACTTATTAGCTACTTGCTAATTAGCTATTTACCAGATGCTCTGAAGTCAGATTTCTCTCCCAACTCTCATTCACTTAGGCATTAACAACTGAAATTAGGAACAAACCAAACTTAGACAAAGGCCAGAAGGGACAAACAATATGGAGAAAATAGGAAAAGAAGTCAGAGTCAGACCTGGAGTCAGAAAAGGATTGGATTAGAATGCTACTTTTTATTCACCCAGTGGGACTTCGCATAAATACTTAAACCACATTTTCCTCTTTTGAAAAAATGGAGATAATACTTATGGTATCTACTACATAAACTTGTTGTGGGGATAAAATGAGCTGATCATGTATGGGATTTTGGAATTCTCAAATTCTAGGAATAAATAAAATAGAATGTTGAAATAGAAATCATTTTTCAACTCTTAACTTTGAGATTTACTAGGTATCTGATCTTGGAAAGCCTCTGTCAAACTTCCATTTCCCATGTGTAAAAAGGGAAGAAATAAATCTGTATCACTTACATTAGCTTATTGCAATGAAGGTAAAATGAGAAAGATATAAATGTATAAATCATTTTGCAAACTTTAAAGATATATATTGCTCATATTATCGTATCAGTCAACAAATATTTATTAGCCATCTCCTATTTGCAAATAAGTATATTATATATATAAACTCACTAGCTACTCCTGGAGGGGGGGAGGATCCTAACTCTTTAATTTCCCATCACATATCCATAACCCTAGTTCAGGCCTTCATCCATTCTATGCTGGCCTATTGAAATGGCCTTCTAATTATTTTTCCCTGATACATGGCTTTCCCCACTCTTATCTACCTTCTCCTTAATTACTGAAGTGATGTCATTGGTGTCCAGGTACAATCATCTAAACCTTCCCCTCAACTCTACAGACTCAAGTGCCCCTCAGTCACTGCTAGGATGAAATACAAACTTCATAAGCTGACTTCTTCAAAAGTTTTCAGTCTTCCAGTACAGTACTTAACCTTTTTCCTCCTTTGTGATGGCTATAATGGCTTACTCACTGCCCGGCAGGCTGGATCCTTATCTCCATTTCTTCAGACTAATTTCATCTCTGGAATATTCTTCCTTCTCTACCTTTACCTTTGGAATTTCTAGTTTCCTTATTTATTAGAGCATCTTAAACTCATTAAATGGGTCAAACATGCTAGAGACCAAGAAGGAAAACTAATAACACATCCTAACGGTCTCTTTTTACCCTTCATTTATAATTAAAATATATCAAAATTGTAAATGTGTTATATGGCTCTACCAGTTATTAAACTCCATGAGATTTGTGCTTTAAAAAAATACTATATATACAGAGCACATAGTTGACACTTAATTGTTCTAAGGAAAAATAATGTATATTTCTTAAGAACATCAATTTTGACCTAACATGGACTTTATCTTGCTCCCCTTTAGAGAGGAAGAAACTGAAGTCTATAGTAAAGTAAGAGAAATTGACTACAATCCTATTCCTTGACTCCAAACTTAGCACTCCTTCCATTGAAATCACTATCATACCCCATTTAGGTTGCACAAAAACAGTCTTCTGGAGAAGTGAGGTAATATAATGGATAGAGAAATGAGTCTGGAGTCAGACTAGAGTTTAAATCCTCATTGAGACACTTTAGCTGTGTGATCTTGGGCAACTTCCTTAACTTCTGTCTGCCTTAGTTTGCTACCTGTAAAACTGAAATAATAATACCACTTCCCAGGGTGGTTGTGAGAATCAAATGAGATATCATTTATAAAGAACTTAACACAATTCCTGGCACATAGGAAGCACTATAAAAATGTTAATTTATTTTATTATTCCCTCCCAAAAATACATATACATGCACACAGAGAGAGCGAAAGAGAAAAAGAGAAAGAAAGAGAGACAGCACTTTAGACACTATAAGGCCCTTTTCTTTTCTGCACAGAGACTATGAACATGTAAAAGGACTGTGTGCAAAGACCATAAATTATCAAATTCTCTGTTTCATGCCTCAAGATACTGAGAGAATAATTGTTCCTTCCAGCTATGATTTCCACTTCTTTCTTCCTTTACATACTCTCACCATGTATCACACTTTTTATACTCAACAGACAGACAATGTTATCAGTCTTTTTGACAATAATTATGTAGCTTCCAAATAGTAGCCATTAAATTAGGTACATTTAATTCCTATTTATGCCCAATTATATGGTCATGAGATGCTTCAGAAGGTAACACTAAGTCATATATTATAACACAGAGCCTAAAACACTCAAAATTTTAATGAAAAAAAAACTTAGAAAGTAAAAGAGAACAAAAGCAGAAAAAGATGAAATTCAAGTTCTTATTCATGAAAATATATACCCAAACTGGTTTGTTCCTTTGGCATCCATGGTTAGAAAACTTGATGAAAAGACAATAAGACCATATATAGATAATGTTAATACCCTTTATTATACTTTAAAATTTGTCCTTTGCAATATCAAAATTGTAATTGGAAAATAGCACCAAGTAATTTTTTTTATTTTGTTTTGTTGGGGGGGGGGAGGGTTCTCCTCCATAGCAGATCTCATACTGAATACATTTTATGTTAGTTGAAGTTTCCATTCAATATTAATATGAATTCTGCATAACAATTTCTGGCTTAACACACAATTAATCTGGAATTACATTTAAATCAAATACCAATTAGCAACATGCTAATGGACAGAGCCAGAAGCTTAATAAATGATAAATGAAAAGTCATCACGAAGTACTTTGTATATTTTTCATATGCAAATGTTTCAGTATTTTACAAAACATTCTAAAATTATCCTTCATTTTTAAATTAAAAAATTTAGTTGTTTCTATTTTAGTCCATAACAAGTAATTTTGTGGAAAAATACTTCAAATCCAAATGAAGGCTGGAATGATAAGCAGTGTGGTATGGTAGATGGAGAACTAGTCAAAATGAGAAAGACTTGAATTCCAGTCTGGCTTCTGCTGAGTGCCCTAGGCAACTTTGTAATATAAAATTCAATAAATGAAAGGAAAAAAAAAAAACACCTAAGTACTACTTGTGTGCCAGGTACTATATTAAGCACAAGGGACACAAATGAAGAAATGAAGCAATTTTTTCCTCTGCAATGATTACAACAAAAATTACAAAGAGGAAAGCAACACAAGAGTAGTGGTCAAATAGGGGAGTTTTAGTCTGGGGAGTGACAGAAATGGTGGGATGAGCAATAGAGCTGTCCATGGTCATAACTTTTTAGTAGCAATGATAATATTAATTAGTTTATTCCCAGAACAAAACGAGGAAAACAACAGAGTAGTGGAGAGAATGGGGTATATGGGCAGATGCCCAGGTAAGACTGGGTTTCCTAATTGATGAAGGCAAGAGATATGGAGCATATCCAGGGCCAGCTAGATAAAGGAAGTTAGGTGGATTTGGATTTAATCACCAATCAGAACAGCTTATCTCCAAGATACAGTTCTAAAACAGACTGGATCAATTCACCTGTGGAGAAGAGACATTGTCTATGGAGATGGGAAAGTTTTGGAGTAAATGGCAATACCCAGGTAAGTATAGGGTTCCTTGTGGATGAGTGGGTGGCGTGACAAGTTACCAACTCACTTAATGGTCTGTATCCATAGAATTAATTACCATATCTAGAATTCTCCACACCAAGGAATCAACCCTCTACCCCACCCCTCACCATCTTATGCTCTCATGTTCCCTGTGGGCAAACCATTTAGAGAAATCCCAATAATTCAAAAGGTGATAACAATTACCCAAGCCAAGCTCTGTCCATATAATAAAAATGTCCATTTTTTTAAAGTTTTCTCTATTGTTGCTTTTTTTTTCAGACATTTTATCATTAAACCTGGATTGACTTCCCAAGTCATCAAAGAGGCCAGAATGACAGCTAGAAAGAAAAATAATAATAATATGTGGAAAAACAATAAATTCAGTGAACACAGAAAAATACATTTTTAGTATCTTACCTCATCACGTGGAATGGTACACAAAAGAACTATTTAGCATCTTCTTTAAAAAAAAAAAAAACTATCCTATAGTTTACCTCTCAGACCTGTGGAAGAGGAAGGAATTTATGACCAAAGAAGAACTAGAGATCATTACTGATCACAAAATAGAAAATTTTGATTATATCAAATTGAAAAGTTTTTATACAAACAAAACTAATGCAGACAAGATTAGAAGGGAAGCAATAAACTGGAAAAACATTTTTACAGTCAAAGATTCTGTTAAAGGTCTCATTTCCAAAATATATAGAGAATTGACTCTAATTTATAAGAAATCAAGCCATTCTCCAATTGATAAATGGTCAAAGGATATGAACATACAATTCTCAGATGAAGAAATTGAAACTATTTTTAGCCATATGAAAATATGCTCCAAATTATTATTAATCAGAGAAATGCAAATGAAGACAACTCTGAGATACCACTACACACCTCTCAGACTGGCTAAGATGACAGGGAAAGATAATGCAGAATGTTGGAGGGGATGTGGGAAAACAGGGACACTGATATATTGTTGGTGGAATTGTGAACACATCCAGCCATTCTGGAGAGCAATTTGGAACTATACTCAAAAAGTTATCAAACTGTGCATACCCTTTGATCCAGCAGTGTTTCTACTGGGCTTATACTCCAAAGAGATACTAAAGAAGGGAAAGGGACCTGTATGTGCCAAAATATTTGTGGCAGCCCTGTTTGTAGTGGCTAGAAGCTGGAAAATGAATGGATGCCCATCAACTGGAGAATGGTTGAGTAAATTGTGGTATATGAACGTTATGGAATATTATTGTTCTGTAAGAAATGAGCAGCAGGATGAATACAGAGAGGACTGGAGAGACTTATATGAACTGATGCTAAATGAAATGATCAGAACCAGGAGATCATTATATACTTCAACAACAATACTGTATGAGGATGTGTTCTCATGGAAGTTGATTTCTTTGACAAAGAGAAGATCTAACTCAGTTTCAGTTGATCAATGATGGACAGAAGCAGCTACACCCAAAGAAAGAACACTGGAAAATGAATGTAAACTATTTGCATTTTTGTTTTTCTTCCCGGGTTATTGATACCTTCTGTATCTAATTCTCCCTGTGCAACAAGAGAACTGTTTGGTTCTGCACACATATATTGTATCTAGGATATACTGTAACCTATTTAACATGTAAAGGACTGCTTGCCATCTGGGGGAGGGGATAGAGGGAGGGGAAAAATTGGAACAGAAGTGAGTGCAAGGGACAATGTTGTAAAAAAAAATTACCCTGGCATGGGTTTTGTCAATAAAAATTATTTAAAAAAAGAAAAAAACTATCCTAAACAACAGATGGAGCCCACAGTATGGCTAACATCCCCTGTAAGAGGCCATTTTCTTTTCTTTTCTTTTCTTTTCTTTTTTTTCTTTTTTTTTTTTGGAGATAAGGACATTTTTCTTCTATTGTCTTTTAGAAAAAAAAGGAAAAGAATATTATTTCAACTAGTAAAGCCAGGGTGATGCCCAGAAGAAAATAATCAAGGTAGTTGAGGACCTAAAAATTATTTTATATGTGGGTTATTTGAAAGAAATAGAATTATATTAGCCAGAGGGTAAGAAAATTCAGAGATGACATGTCAGCTTTCTCAAATATTTCAAGTTCTGTTATGTAGAAAAAAAAAACTACAATCATTTTGTGTGGCTTCAGAGATCAACACTAGATATGTTCATTGAAGTTGTAGAGAGTTAGAATAAGGTTTCATGCAAGATATGTCCCATCTACCTATGAAAATATCTAGGGACTAAAAATTAGACATTTGTTGGTCACATTAGAAAAGCTTCATGTCCTTGTTTCCACTGGATTTGAAAAAGTTGCCCAAAGGAAAACTAGTAGCTATTATGTGTCAGACATACGCTTTAAGAGAGAATCACTTTGGCAGCTAACTAGAGAATGGATTGAAGTGCAAAAAGACTTGCAGCAGGAAGACCAAGCAGAAAGCTATTGCAATAGTCCAGGTGAAATACAAAGCCTTTAGCAAATTGGTAAAGAAGAAGAAGTAGAGGAAAGATATTATTAAAATAAAAATGACAAAGTCTCACAAATGATTGGATATGTACCATGAGTATGAGTAAGGAGTCAAGGATGATTCTTGGATTGTAAGCTTGTATAAGTGGATAGATGATGCTGTTGTTAGTAATTGGAAAGTTGGAAAAAGGAAAAGGTTTGGAAGCAAAGCCATTGAAGTTTGAATGGACTGAGTTTGAAATATTTTCAGGGCACCTAATTTGAGATGTTCCAGAGGCAGTTTTCTTGGTACAATTGTATTTTTGCATACGGTTAATGTATAGGTCTGAGAGTAATTTGTATAGAGAAAAAAATTGAACATATGGGTACTGATGAGATCACCAAGTGAACCAGTATAGAGGGAAAAGAGCAGATCCAGGAAAAGAACTGTGTGGAATACCTACAGACAGTAAACATGACATGAATGAAGATCCAGAAAAAGTCTGAGGAGCTGTGAAACAGGAAGGGGCAGCAGGAGAAAAATGACACTAAAACTTTGAGAGGGGAGAATTTGCAAGAAGAAATGATGTTTAATTGTGTCAAAGACTTCAGCGAGTTCAATAAGGGTAAGGAATGAAAAAAGGCCATTTATATGGAAATACAGAGATGGAGGTAACCTTGGAGAGAGAAGTTTCAGTTGAACAATGAAGTTTGAAACAAGTACAAGATTTTATAAATGCGTGAGAGGTGAAGTTGAGGCACTTAGTATAAATGGATTTCTTAATGAGCTGAGCCAAGAAGGATAGAAGAAATATCAGACAATAGACAAAGACGACGATCAGATAAAGTGAGGATTTTTTTTTAAGATGAATAATATGTGGGCATGTTTCAGAAAGCAAGAAATAGCCAGTAGATAGGAATAAATTGAAGATTAGAAACAAAGTGGGAATAATAGGGCAATATGCCAGAGAAGATGGTAGGGGATGGACTCAGTGATACATCTACAAATAGGCCACCTCATCAATAGAGACAGGAGTGAAGGAAAACATGGTAAGAAAAGATATCTAAGTGAGATAAAACAAAGAAAGAAAGAGAAGAGAGAATTCACAGGGAATGGTCAATTTTTGGTGACTTATGTGGTAGAGTCCTCAGTTGAGGAAATTGGAATGAAGAGAGTAATAAGAAGACTAATGAGGGACAAGAAAGATATAAAATAACCATTTTGATGAGCAGAATAGCATGAGGTTAATGGTAGAATTCCGTTAGGAAATCAACACTTTTGTACTGGGAGCTCTATAAAGATAAAAGCACATGAAATCTGAGTTCTGTTCCATTTCTTTTTTTTTTAATGGCACATATGTTTTATTGTGTTTGTTAAATACTGAAAATCGATGGCATCCTGACTGGAAATTTGGACAATATTCATTTGTCCAAATAATATGTTTTTTTTTTTTCTTTATTAACGCTTTTTATTTTTCAAAACATATGCGTGGACAATTCTTCAACATTATCCCTTGCAAAACCTTGTGTTCCAATCCCCCTCCATACTTTCCCCCAGATTTGCCTTCACTTTCTGGTATTTTGTCTGGATGACTGAATTTAGAGGGCCCTAAAGCCACATGAATGTGATAGCAGAAAGAGTACTGGATTTAGAATCTAAAACCTGAATTCAAATTCTTGCTCTGAGACTTGGTAAAGTTATTTAATCTCTTTCAGGCTATTTGTCCATCTATCAAGGAAGAAGTAAGGGTAGATGACCTCTAAACTTCCTTCAGCTCTCAATCATTGGTACTAAATTGATTTAATACAATGATAACTATAAGCTTTTTTGATAGCTATGGTTTTGTCCTATTCTAAAAGTCCTGTAAAAAGCTTATGGACTTTAGGCTGAAAGAACACAATGTCAACATTCAGTCTTCTGGGGCAGTCAAGGATTTCAATTGCTAGAAACTGGAAGAGCTGGAGTTTTTACAGACTTTTAGATTAAGACAGAGGCTCTCATCTGAGATCAATAAGAAGGCTCCCCTCACATTGCCCTTCAGTTTCTTGGCTAGGAAGCCACTCCAGTTCAAGCTTGTCACCCTCAGGCACCAAGCCCACAAAACTAAAGGTCCTCCTACATACCTGATTTGTTGATACAATCTTATTTTTGTACTTCTCTTCCTCATTTAGAGATTTCAATCTATAAGAAACCTCACCTTCACTTATGTAGTATATATTCCTCCAAGATGTCATTGCTAAAGGTTGGATTTTAAGCCAGATAAACGATAATTATATATTTTGCAGTGGTAAAATTGCTCAGTTTTCTAAACCTTAGTGTCTTTTATCTGGCAGCTGGGTGCCATTGTGGATAGAGCTCTGGGACTAGAGTCAGAAATCTTCATTCAAATCTAGCCTTAGATATTTACTAGCTGTGTGACCCTGAATAAATCACTTAACTTTATTTGCCTCTGTTTCCTAAAATGTAAAATGAGAAAATGGCTAACAATCCATTGTTATTGCCAAGAAAACCCCAAAAGAGTTCACAAAGAGTAAGAAACAGCTGAATAACAATGATATACACTAGCAATGTGACCACAGGTCAGTTATTTACTCTCAGTGGCCCAGGAAATTCCCAGACATTAAAAGTTATAGAGAATTTCTTTATAAATGGAGGGAGTTTTTTCACCAATAAAATCAATGTATTCAACCACATCTCCACGAAACATCACTATATATTTGCATTCTTCAATTATATTATATTAGTGGACCTTGTTCTTTGTGCTTTTTCTTTTGTGTAGGGAGTAAGTGATAGAGCTAGTAAAATCTGGACAGGAAAAATGTTTGTATTTAAACCTAAGGATTTGGCAATTTACCACCTAATAGATAAATTACACTATAGAAAATGTCTTATTTTAGTTCCTTCAGCAACAGACCAGGAATTCTTATTATTAATGCTCTAACACATAACTAGACAGAGCATCGTATGCATTTAACTATCCTAAACAGGGATTCTTAGAAGAATAATGAATCAGAAGACTAGGCTTATCATAAAAATACATTCTATGGGAAATTCAGAATGAAGGCATTGAATAGCTGGAGCATTTCCTATTTAGAGACCATTTTTGTACCAATCCTGTTAAAAGTAATAAGACAGCTACCCTCTCTTTATAAAATTGATCCTTCCCTATACCCTGAATAATACTATAAGCTACCACTTTATACTCAAATCCATCTCCAGGACAATCTCCTTGAGCTGTTCTACTATAGAAAACTATAATCTCCACAAGTGGGAATATAATAACTATAATGAATAAAGGAACTGAATCCTGTTGCCCTCCTTTTTTTGCAGTAAATGGTAAAATATAAATGGAAAAATGGGATAATTTCCAAAGAATTCGTGGGATGGTAAGGCAATTACTAAAAAGCAGACTAATCCCATTTTTAAGATGGAAACCCTGGCCACTCTACACCTGACATAGCAAAAGTTGAATTCAATTTTGCAGAATTGAAGGAATAAATCTTCATAGTAAATGTGCCAAATAAAATTAGACACTATTGCTATGCTAAAGGACCTTTTTAAATTAAGTAGGCAGATATATAAATAAGAAAAAGTATCCAATAATGTCTTTTGTTAAATGCTTTTTAAAAATGATTTTTCAAATGTAGTAATTTTCTCCTTATAATAATAATATTTATGTGATTCTTAAGTATATTATTTTATTTGATCTTGATAACATATGTGACAGGGACCAGGCTACCAATTTTTACAGCTGTAATACAGATTCAAGCAGATATAATGAAGAAGCTGTACTGAGGCAGGATTGTGTTCTAATCCTGCTCAGACCCTTATTCACTGTGTGATCCTGAAAAAGTCAGCAAACATATCTCATCATATATGGGTATATATATATATATATATATATATATATATATATATACACACATATATATATATATACACATACACACACACACACATATATATTTATGTGTGAGTATATATATATTTATGTGTGAGAGCATATATATGTATATAATTACTGGAGGTACAAAAAAGAAATGAAATATAGTCTGTGCCCTCAAGGAGCTTATAATCTAATGGGAAGGTCAATATGTAAACATAGTCTCTCTCTCACACACACAAAGCAAACTATATATAGAACAAATTAATAATTTATAATTAAGAGAGAGAAGGCTTCCTGTAGAAGTGAGATTTTAGTTGGGACTTAAAGGAAGCCAAGGAGATCAGTATTTAGAGCACAGAAGGGAAAGACTTCCAGGTATGGGAGATCATACCTGAGAATATGTCCAGAGCTATGAGATAGTGTCTTGTTTGTGAAAAAAAGCCAGGCTATTGTCACTAAATCAAAGAATCAAGTTTTAGAAAGTAAAACATGAGGGGCAGATGGGTGACACAGTGGATAAAGTACTATCCCAGAAGTCAGGAAAACCTGAGTTCAAATCTGGCCTCAGACACTAAATACTTCCTAGCTGTGTGACCCTGGGCAAGTCACTAAACCCCAATTGCCTCAGCAAAAAAAAGAAAAAGTAAAACATGAGAAGACAAGATAAGCAGGAGGGTCTTAGGGCTGGGCTTTGGAGAGTTTGAATACACACAGAGCATTTTGAATTTGATCCTGAAGTTGATAGGGAACCGCTGGACTATTAGTTGGGGAGGAGGGAGAAGTAAGAGAAGGGAAGGTGACATAAAGATACCTGCACTTTAGGAAAATCACTTTAATGGCTAAATGGAGAATGAATTAAAGCGAGGAATGCCGATGACGCAGAGCCATCAGAAGGTATTACAGTAATTCAGGTGAAGTGTGATAAGGGCCTTTCCCAGAATGAAGAAAATACCAGAGGAGAGAAGGCTTATTTGACACATGTTGCAAGGGGAAAATTGAGAGGTTTTGGCAATAACTTGGCTATGGGAGGTAAGAGATAGTGAGGGGTCCAGGATGATTCCTAGATTGTGAACATTAGGAATTAGAAGGATGATATTACTTCTATAGCTATAAAGAAGGTAAAAAGTGGGAGGGTTTGGAAGAGAAATAATGGGTTCTGTTTAGAATAATAAGTAAATATAAAATTCAGTTAGAACAGGGATATTGGAAGCCTGGAAAGACTTAAATGTACTAAGCTAAGTAAAATGAGTAGAACCAAGAGGACATTATACACAGAAACAACAAGAATATGTGAAGATCTGTGATAAACCTGGGTTTTTTCAGCAATAAGGTGATTCAAAGCAATTCCAATAGACTTGTGATGGAAAGAGCCATCCGCATCTAGAGAGAGAACTATGGAGACTGAACGTGAATCAAAGTATTTTGACTTTTTTGTTGTTGTTGTTGTTTGCATGGTTTTTTTTCTCATTTTTTTTCCTTTTTGATCTGATTTTTCTTGCACAGCATGATGGAAATATGTTTAGAAGAAACGTATACATTTAATCTATATCTGCTTGCTGTCCTGGAGAGAGGGAAAAGGGAAAGAGAGGGATTAAAATTTGTAACACAAGGTTTGCAAAAGTGAATGCTGAAAATTATCTTTGTATGTATTTGGAAAAATAAAATATTATTTTAAAAAACAGGGAGATTGGAAGTCAATGGAGACGATAGGACAAGAAAAGTAGATTTAAGAATCATCAGCATAGAGATAAAAATTAAATCCAAAAAAGCTAAATAGATGCGAGTGAACTGCACTTAAATGAGGGAGGCTGGGCAAGGTCACCTGTTTCACCTTCCCCTTCAGAACCACATGGGTCCAATGGCAAGATATAACTTTGAACCCAAATAGGGTCATGAAATCAGAGAGAATTGAAATACAAAAACTTTGTAAAAGAGCCTAATTAGGGCAAGTAATCAAGACTTCCCCCGGCAAGCCAAAATTAACAAGAGCAAAGAATGTTTACGATTATAATTAATTTTTCCTTATTAGAGGCAATGAGGTGGCAGAGTACATGACTGAATGGGAGTCAGAAAGATTTTAATGTAAAGCTTGTCCCAGACAAGTACTAGTTATGTGATGCTGGGCAAGTCGTTTAACCTCTTAATCTCCATTTCTCTATCTGTAAAAAGCAATGATAAAAGCATCTAATTCACAGGATTAAAATAAGATTTCATATATGCCTGTATATGTCTCTGTTTGTATGTACATGCAAATGTGTGTATGTATATACACATATGGGTATATATATATATATATATATATATATATATATATACACACACACACACACACACACACACACAAAATATTCATGTCTGTGCATAGATGCATGTTATATGTCTATATGTTAAAGTGCATTGTTAGATGTATATGTGTATTTGCATATTAAATATATCGACATTTTACATGTATATAGATTTTAGGCTCAAAGTGTCCCTTGTGAGTAACTAGTTCAAACTCCTTATTTAATTGTTCAGCCAACAAAAAAAGCACCTTCTCTCTGTCCAGCATTGTTTCAGACCTTTCTTTTTTTAATTGAAGCTTTTTATTTTCAAGACATATGCAAGGATAATTTTTCAACATTAACCCTTGCAAAATCATGTGTTCCAATTTTTTCCTCCCCTTCCCCATATGCCCTCTCCTAGACGGCAAGTAGTCCAATATATATTAAACATGGTAAAGTCATACGATATGTCTAGTAGTGTAATTTATCGTCTATGTGACCTCAGATGTCTTTATTATCTCTGGATTGCAATAATCTCCCAAGTGCTCTCCCTGGTTCAGGTATCTTACCTCTCCAATCAATCCATCCAATAGCCAAAGTGGTATTCTTCAAGCCCAAGATTGGTCAGACCATTCCCCTGCTCTATCAGCTTCTATTATACCCAAATCATAGCAAGACCTTCACAATTTGGCTCCAAGAGACATTTTCAGGCTTATTATGCATCTACTCCCCTTCGCTCAGTGCATTTCAGCCAAATTGGCTTTCTTACTATCCCTCACATATGACATTTCATCTTTCATCTCCAAGTCTCTGCACTGGCTCTCACTCATGTTAAAAATGCAACCTCCCTTCACCTCTACCTAATAGAATCTCTACTTTCTTGTGGACTTCACTTGTAGAAAAAGAAATCCCAAAAGGTCAGAGGATTATCTGATTACATAGATTTCAGGCTCAAAGTGTCCTTAGTGAGTAACTAGTTCCAACTCCTTGGAGTCCACAAATGGGCTAATCTGTTTGGGCTAATAGGCTAGTCCTTCTCCAGCTATGAAATGTTTTCCCCCTGAAAATTATATTTATTTTATATCTATTATAAACACGTGTGTATATTTGTACAGCCATATACATATATATGCATATATACATACATGCTCCCCTCGTCTCTCCTTCACAAGAAATACTGTCTCATTCCAATGATCTTGTGAAGAATAGAGCCATCTACACCCAGAGAGAGAACTCTGGGAACTGAGTGTGGATCATAACACAGCATTTTTACTTCTTTTGTTGTTGTTTGCTTGAATTTTATTTTCTTTCTCATTTTTTCATTTTTGATCTGATTTTTGTTTGCAGCAAGATAATTATATAAATATGTAGGCTTATATTGGATTTATATATATGTATGTATGTTAATGTTGAAAATTTATCCTTGCATATGTCTGGAAAATAAAAAGCTTCAATTAAAAAAAGAAAGGCCTAAAACAATGCTGGACAGAGAGAAGGTGCTTTTTTTTGTTGGCTGAACAATAAAATAAGGAGTTGGAACTAGTTACTCACTAAGGACACTTTGAGCCTGAAATCTATGTAATCAGATAATCCTCTGACCTTTTGGGATTTCTTTTTCTACAAGTGAAATCAGGTTAAAATGAACACATTTGCATCCTTGAAGAGGAAATGAAGTTCCAAAATAGGTGGGTGAAAGTCTTGCTTTCATAACTGAGCCTGGTGTCTTTTGTTTCAGTAATGGTCAGGAATTCATGGGATAATTATAAGTACATGAGTCTCAGGTTGTCTAGTTGGTACTAACATTTTCTCTCGCCTCTAACTGCTCAGTGCCAAGAGCACAGCTGTTCCAGCCCCAAAAACATTGGACTAAGGGTGATTACTCCAATTTGCTATTTCTCAGGGAAAACTGTGGAGAGAAGAATATCCGATAACTTCAAGATTCATTTTAATCAAATCCTATAAGACTTATCTCATAGAATTCTTGAAAAAATGATAGAATGACAGATGGTCCAGTCCAGATCTCCCAGTATTCTCTGCCTTAAGCCCTACCTAGGTCTTATTACTTTTTATCTATAAAAAAGGCATTAAATAATTCAACAACTACAACAAAGAAAGAGGAGGAAAAGAAGAAGAGAAAGGGAAAGAAGAGAAAGAAAAAGTCATAATAGCAATTCTTATAGACACAATATCTCATGACCACCTTATCATTTGGCTCTCCTATTCTGAGCATTTCCTTCAAATATGCCAGACCTGAGAATACATTAGTAGCTCCCTATTACCTTCAGCATCAAATATGAAATCTTTGCGTTGGTTTTTAAAATGCCTTACAATTTACCCGTCTTTCCTTTGCAGTTTTCCTATACTTTCTTCCTCTCCATGTAGTCTATCACCCAGAGAAACAGGACTTTTTACTGTTTTTTGAATATTTCACAGGCTTGAAATGTTTTCTCTCCAAACCAATCATCCCTTGGTTTCCATCACATCCTTCAAGACTTGGCTCAAATTTTACCTTCTGTAAGAAGACTTTTCTATGTCTGTCCTTCCCTAATTAGTGCAATTCCTCCTGGATTACCTTCCATTTGTAGTATGTATCTTTGGAGGAAGTATAGTTGTGTTTATTTTTATTTTGTTTTGTTCTTTTCTTTTTTGTTTTTTGTAAATTTGAAAATTTTGTACAAATTGTGTACACATTTTTATAAATTTGTAAATTAGGATGTAAGCTTCTTGAAGGAAAGGTTCATGCTTTCCTTTGCAATCCCATCCTCCTCCTACTCCCTTCATTCCACCTTTTTTTTCTTCTTACTTTCTTCCTGTTGGCCAAACCAATAATAGAGACAAAGAAATCAAAATAGATAAAACAGAGACTTATAGAAAGGGAGGCAGTGAGGAATAGGTGGGTCAGGATATAAAGAAGAGATCTCTACTTGCAATAACAAGGATGGTTAAAATCAAGAAGAAAACTTAGGTCCTGAAGTCCCAACCGAAATGAGAACCATAGCAAAAAGCCAAATGTCCATTAATAGAACATTGATTTCTAGGCATGTGTCCTAGAATGGAAAGAAGTAAAGAAAAGATGTGGAAGAAAAACATTTGGGAAAATGCTACAAATTAATGCTATTAGATGTTGTACAGTGGATAGAATATCAGTCTTAGTATCAAGAGGACTTGAGTTCAAACAAGAGCTCAGATACTTACTAGCTGTCTGATCTTGGGTAAGTCACTTAACTCTATTTGCCCCAGTTTTCTCATGTGTAAACATGCTTTGCATATTTCCCTTCATTTGATTCACAAAACAACCTTGTGATGTAGGTGTCAATATTTTCTCCATTTTGCAGATTTGAAAACTGAGGTTGAGAGAACTTAAATGACTTCTCCAGAGTCACACAACTAGTTAAGTATCAGAAGTAGGCTTTTTACTTCTCGACACCAAAGTAGAGCCTCATCAATTGGGCAATAACTGAATAACCATAGGATATGAATGTAATTAGGATACAATTATGAAGTAATAAAGGAAATAAACAAGGAATTCAGATTAAGATGAGGAAATTCATACAAAAAGATGAAAAGTAAATGAACATATACATTAATTATAACCTGGTAAATGAAAATATCACTAAAAAAAGCAACTTTCTTTTTTTTATTTTTTTTAATAATTTTGTATTGATAGAACGCATGCCAGGGTAATTTTTTATAGCATTATCCCTTGCATTCACTTCTGTTCCAATTTTTCCCCTCCCTCCTTCCACCCCCCTCCCCAAGATGGCAAGCAGTCCTTTACATGTTAAATAGGTTACAGTATATCCTAGATACAATATATGTGTGCAGAACCGAACAGTTCTCTTGTTGCACAGGGAGAATTGAATTCAGAAGGTATAAATAACCCGGGAGGAAAAACATAAATGCAAGCAGTTTATATTCATTTCCAGTGTTCTTTCTCTGGGTGTAGCTGCTTCTGTCCATCTTTGATCAATTAAGGCTCTCTTTATCAAAGAGATCCACTTCCATCAGAATACATCCTCAAACAGTATCGTTGTTGAGGTATATAATGATCTCCTGGTTCTGCTCATTTCACTCAGCATCAGTTCACGTAAGTCTCGCCAGTCCTCTCTGTATTCATCCTGCTGGTCGTAAAGAAGCAACTTTCAAACACATAATAGTTTCTGGAGAACTGTCAGTCTTTTTTTTAGTCATGTTCAACTGTTAATGACCCCATTTGGGGTTTTCAAGGACAAAGCTACTGGAGGAGCTTACTATTTCCTTCTACAATTCATTTTATGAATGAAGTGTATTGAGCTAAACAGGATTAAGTGACTTGCACAGTGTCAAAGATTGAATTTGAATTCAGGTCTTTCTAGGCCCAGAGCTTTCTTGGCTGCACCACCTAACTGCCCCACTCTGGAGAATAAATTATAAAACATTCTTGACTCTTCTCAGAGAAAAGAGGGAACTGCAGAAATAGAATGTTGAGTTCATTGTGAGACTTGAGTTCTCTTTTTCTTTTACTTAATTCTGCTGTTCTTTGTTATAAGAAAAAAATATTTCCAGAATTGGAGATGGGGTGGAGACAATATGTCCAAATATGACTATAATATAAAAGTAAAACATGTCAATAAAATATTCATTTTTTTTCTCTTGGTGAGCTATAGTTCATTGAAACGCATCAAAGTATAGAATAGGATTTCTGTTCCCAACCTGAATTCATATTGATGAATCCTAAGAAAAAAGAATAGTTACTTCTGCATCTGGCTCATCTCCTTGGAAAGAGAAGAGAGTAAGTAAACAATGCCCCATCCCTCATTCCCACTTATTTTTAGTCAGTGAATGAGATTTAACACAATATAGCTGCTGCAGACTTTGTGATAGCACCTTAAGTTTGCAAAGTATTCTAGGTCCATTACCTCATTTGATCAATGAAACAATCTGCTGGGGGGAAAGTAATAATAGTGTCCTTTCCCTCTGTCATTGAAAAAAAAAGTGTTTCTGATATTTTTACTGCATATTTTTGTCACACACAGAGAAAATAATTAAATTTTCAATCATGCAAACTTGCATAAAATATGTGATATGAGATCAGGTATTCATAACAATATCCAAAAGCGAGCTTCAACAAGTTATAGTTTTCAGAGGGGAAATTACATTTGAATTTCCACTTCACGTTAGCATTGTACCAGCACTCTGTGTGCATGTGTATGTGTGTGTGTGTGTGTGTGTGTGTGTGTGTTTCTAGAGCTATTATAAAAGCAGATGGAATTTTCTTATTATAGATTTTTTTGCATAGCAACAGCAAGATTAGCTATAACCAATGTTGAGGTGACCTATAAAACCTGGCACATCTTTAACTATACAAGATCTTAACATTTTATAACATCCCAAACACAAAACTCTAAATGGAATACAATATAGTACTATGAATAAATATGCCTATTTTAAATAGTCTTATTTTTAAAAAGAGGTACAGGAATATAGACTATCAAGAGGAAGCAGTAAAACATAGACATGAAACAGCTGACAATCAGCAAATGTAAATGTAGGGAAAAAAGTCAGATAAGATGGAGAGTTTGAGATGTTAAGTAGCTTCCTCATCACACACACACACACAAAAGAGCCATGTCTATTTAATTTGATTTTTTATGACATTTCAGAGCCATAACTAGGGACCAAGGACAGGGGAAACAAAATACCCTTGAGCAAAAAACATGAATTATCCTTGGTTTCCTCAAATCATCTATTTAAGACAAGTTAAGCAGAGAGAACTAGGAAGAGACTCTAAGAAATAAGGTTCCATTTGGAGTGACAGATAGGATATCAACAGGACTCTAGCCTCATTGGCCCTGTGAAGCCTAAAGGGGATGTGGGGACCTTGCGACCCTATGAATCCTAAAGGGGTGTTGGAGAGAAGAAAAGGATTGGTCCAAGGAGAAGCTCACTTCAGGTGCAGCTTCAGGAGTAATTTGATGAAAGATATATTAGCTTCTGGCTTTGTTATTTTTTGACAACTACTAAGTTCAGATGATTTTTATCTTATTGAAGAATCCCTAATGCTGTGGGTGACTTCCTAAATTTTGGTACCCTGAGGAGAAGCTTGAGTTATTTCTTCTATTAGTATGGCTCTTTTATTCTACTAGTAAACCTAACATTTAGAACACCATTTGGAACACAGGTAAGTACTGAATAAGTGCATGTTCATTCATTCATTTAAAATGAATTTGCCATCCAAAAAACTATCAGATTAACTTACATGAAATTTTGAACATACTTTTTTGACAGAGTCTACCAGTACCATTGCTAACTTTTCCTTATTTAACTACCTAATTAATATGTTCGATAAGGATAACAGAGATGGGGAACAGCAAAACAACATACTTTTTGCCCTTTTTTGGCTTTGTTTAATTTTTTCATTTAATTTAATTTACAAAATAAAACAAGCTTTCCATGACACAGCAAAATAAGTGATTTTATGTGAAATTGTAAATCCCCCATTCACAACCTGCTATTCCTTTCAAATATTCAGCAGAATTATTGTGTAAATTTGTTTTCCTTTAAAATGAGGTGCCTTTGGTCCAATGAACTCCTCAAGATTCATTCATTTGGGCAACAAGAAGTCAAAGGACAGGACGTATTATCTAGTATTTGGTTGCCTGAGCTGTTGGCTCCCCCTTCACCAACCTTGCCCTATGTGCATTAGTTTCTATAGGGCAATGAAACCTAGCTTGGTCCCAGTAGTCGTTCACCCAAAATCTGTTAGTACATCCTTCATTGTCAAAGGAGTCCTTCTCCCTGAGCTTTTTGTATGCTATGTTAAGTTGCTCTGTTGATGGAGGTCAAAAATATTAGCAACCAGAATCAAAAATTTTCATACTGCAAATTATCTACCCAACTTACAGTGATTGAGCCCTTGTGGTCCATGTTGTTGTTGAGCCATTCCCTTGTATTTGACTCTTCATGACTCCATTTGGGATTTCATTAGCAAAGATAGTGGAGAGGTTTGCCATTTCCTTCTCTAGCTCATTTTACATATGAGAGAACTGAGGCAGGCAGGGTTCAAATTCAGTGTTACTCAGCTAGTAAAGCCAGATAAATCTTCCTTACTCCAAGTCCAGGGCTTTGTGCACTATGGTACCAACCAGCTGCCCATCATTCCTTGTACATTTTATTATAAAGGGGTCTCAGAGGGAGACCAAGGTGTGATGTGTTACTGGGGACATGGAACTATGATGATAATGCTTTAGCCATGACAGCCATTGTTACTTTAGATAAATCATACAGAGTTGTTCAATTAAGGTAAAGACAATTATCCTATTGTTCCCCTAATTTCATTTTCGATTTCAGGTAGTCGCCCACTTTGAGGTTTTTGCTGTAAGTCTAGCTGGAAGCCTGAAACATTAATTCCCTGCCAAGCCAAAACTTCCATTCTGGAAGAAATTAAATGAGAAGGAGGAAAGTAGTAGGAATTGTAGAGAAAAGAAAAGGCTGATCCCATCATTTCTTTTTATTTGTATCTTTTTAAAGGTTTATTGATTTCCTCACTCTTTGTATCGCTATTATTTTGGTATAGAAATATCCTCACCAACACCTCCCAATGAGTTCTTTAATTTCTTTATTCTTTAAAAGAAAACATTCATCTTTCATGATACTGTTTCCATTTTTTTAATCACAATGACTTGCACTTTAAGCACTCGTGTGTAGGAAAGCTTTTTTGTCATATTTGAAAATGATTTTTTAAAGAGAAAAAAGTTGATCAATTACTGTTTTCGAAATATTATGTTTATGGTGGACAAATAGCAGATAATGGAGTCTAGGATATGAAGAAGCTCTCTGAGCATGTTTTCTCATAGTTAATACAATCATGACGACTGTACCTATTTCACAACCTTGTTGGGAGGATCAAGTGAGACAATATATTTAATAATTACAAAATAACCTTAAAACATCTTATCGATGTCATCTATTAGGAAACTCAAGCCTCAAAAGACTAACCACCTCCTTTTCCCAAGACAGAGAATTCCTTGGAATACATGTTGGAGGAGAGATGCTTCAGAAAGCAATGGCTTCTTCTACTTTCCATAAATCTTGAAGTTCAAAAATGCTGGACAGCTAGATTTTCAGAATAGGCTATTTTGCCAACTCATAATCATTTTAAGAGCAGCTTCATCAGCCCAGCCAGGAAATGCACAGCTAGTGTTCAGTGATTCCCATCCTCCCCATCAAACAAGGTCATACACAGCTGATAAATTCCAGTTTTCAGCTGTTGTGCTAATAAAGTCACCAGTAAGTCTGGTGCTCTCTAAATATATGCACATATATTTTTGACAATTACATTTATCTAGACAGGATCAATTATCTTAACAGTTAAAGGGCATTTCTTCTCACCCCTCCAAAATCATATGGAGGAAATTATGCTTCCTTCCAATTCCCAAAGGTATTCAAGATGCCCTAGGTGAACATTTTGATTTCTGACATTTTCAGGGAAAGGGGAAGTTTAAAATTCTGTCTAATGTGTCCTAGAATCATTAATGAGCAAACTGAAAGTCTTATCAGTATTAAATAGGCAGTAATGGGGTGAAAGGATATCTCTAGCTATCTGTGTGACCAAAATTTAACAAGAATGGCTCTGAGTTGATTCATTGAGTGACACACCCACATACAATGTGTTCATATCTCCTCCCACATAACTATGGTGCAGAGAATTGATTTGCCTTAAATGAAACTACATTTTTTCATTATGTTGTGACATAACCAGTTATCTCTTCCCCTTCCTTTGTGTAGTGATTGTGGTACAGAATAAAAGAGATAGAATTCTTCTATATTTGAATTAACCTTAAGAAGATTGAGTCCTGAACATTAGCAATATTATTTTTTAAGCACATGAAATGAGAAATACATGCTGTCAGCATTCGAGTTTAAATCAGTACAATGGAACAGAATTATCAATAGAATTGGAAGTTAGGAGTTCTGAATCTCCCTTCCAGTTTTGCTTCTTCCTGGAGTTTAACCTTGAATAAAAATCATAGGAGAATCAACATATACTTTAAAGGGATCTTAGAGGTCAGCTACTCCAACTCTTTTATTTAAGAAAAAAGCTAAGCTTAAGCACCTTGCCTATGCTCACACACTTAACAAGCAGCAGATTTCAAATCCAGATCTCTCTCATGTTCTTTCAACTGGACTATATGTCTCCCAAGGCTCTCCTCTTCCTGGGCTTGGCTACCTCCTCTGTAGACATTGAGTAAAAGATGCAAAAGTTCTGTTCTAGCATTAATATTCCATGATTCTGTATTTGGACATTTTTCACTTTATATTATTGTTGGATTACAAAACATTGGGAACAATAGCAATAATGAAAATCATTATAAGCTTTACTCTCTTGCTCTCTTCCAATAAACCTAATTTCCAGAAGAAAAAGACTGGAAAACCATGATGCTTTTATAAGAAACCAAAGTACTCCCACAAACATAAACATGACATCAAACTGCCATTAGCCTTACGTAAGTCCATCATTTACATTGTAAATATATGACATCCAAATATATGTGCCCCAGGCTATGCTTTTCAATGAGTGAATAAATCTCTATTGGATATATGAACATACTGAATACATATGGATATGATGATGAATAATAGATTGCGTCAGGGGTACATTTTATGTTTTGGAAAATAGTAGCTAACCTGATGATCCACTGATAATTCAAGCATGTTGAATTCAGACAAGATATAAATATCCCTTCTTGTTTCTCTGGCCTACAGTCTGATGATGAGTTACAGATTTGCAATATTTAAAACAGAAGTTGCTCACATTTAAATGTGAGAACAATCAAAATAACTTCACACCCCAACCAAACTACTTTGCAAATCCTAGTACAGGCTATAATTTCTGATTGAAGCAATCAGTTCACCTAGGAAATGATGTTAGTCTCTAGGCATTATGTCATAGGCATCCTAAAATTATTGCACTACCATCCATCAAAGATAGAAATATACAATAACATATGAGGAAGCTGAATTGGACATCCATTCTTTAAGAAAATCAATCTTTCCAGAGGACATTCTACAAATAATATAGAAAGGGTTATACAACAAGTTCTCCTTGCATTAGGGAAGGCAAAATCATTACTAGGTATGCATCTGCTGGGGCAAAAACAGCTGAGGTGAAAGAAGAAGAGCTTGGGGGGAAGGTTGACCTTGAAATATAATGTATATAGTGGACAAATAGCAGATAATGGAGGGCAGCCATGGTGAGTGAACAAAGAAGGGGAGCTCACTGGCGGTGGCTCCAAAGGAGGGTTACAAAGAATGGCATAGAGACATGTGACCAGAGAGAGAAACTCATCCCCACAGATTTTGGCACTCTTAGCCAGGATCCAGGCTCCCTGTGCAAGTTATGGCACTGAGGAAATGTGTATTTTCCAGAGGTCCTTCCCTTTCCCAAATTTATGGTTAGGAAAGGGAACAAGGAGTCATGTCTCTACTGCATGAGGTATTTCTGGTGATCTAGGAAGGAACTTTCTTTAGAGCCTGTTCTTCTCTTGCCATGTCATCGGCTTAGATGTTCTTTTCCCACAGCAAATAGAAAGAAGCATTCTACTATTCATCAAAACCATAATTCACATCAATGCAATTTATTCTTAGGCCTTTGTACGACAGAGCAATAGTATGGCCCAGTATTTTATTGCTAACTCAGCCTTATTGCTTAAAATAGACCAGGACGCTAATCTCGTGGATCAGCTTTCAATCAATAAAAGATAGTATAATTCCTTTGTCCACTATGATTTTCCAGGATTAGGAGTAATATAGAGGAATCATGAATTTATCTGAGGGTTTTCTTTTACTCCAATAACTTCAAGGAATAAGCTTGTCTGTGTATGTATGTATATATATTTTAAAGAAATGTATGTCTTGAAGTATCATCATATCAAAGCCCTCTCCTTTCTTGTCCTTCTGCCTCCTTGAGGTAGCATACTTACAGCAATATATCCTTAAATAAAACTAGCATTTTATATATTATGTGTGTCTGTTTACATACATATATACAAACTTGTATATGTGTATATATACACATATGCATATGTGTGTTAATATATGTATATATACATATATGTATTATTTATGTGTGTATATAAAATCATCATCAAAAATTAGCAAGATGTCCTACATCATCCTACCCTGTATCAAATGTTTTCTCATTGCCTTCCACATCATGTCCGGTCACTAAGACATCCCACCTGGCTCCTCATCAGTTTTAAATGACTACTAATCCCACCGCATCCTTTGTATGTGTTGTTCACTGTAATAAAGGAGGTAGTTAAATAGCCCAGTGGTTAGATAGAGTGGCAGACCTGGAGTCAGGAAGACATTTTCCTGAGATGAAAACCAGCCTCTGACACCAACTAGCTATGTGACTCTAGACAATTCGTTTTGAGCGTCTTTGCCTCAGTTTCCTCATCTGTAAATGAATTAAAAATGGGAATGACAAACCCACTCAAAGACTTTTGCCAAGAAAACCCCAAATAGGGTCACAAAAAATTGGACACAACTGAAGTGACTGAGTAACAACAATAACCTAATAAAGGAGTGATGTGCAATTTTAAAAAAAAGTCAACATCAAAATGTGCACATCAAATATGTGGAAGCAGGCTCTAAGTCATTCTATTTTGTTGAGTTTTTAGGAAGCAAGAGGCCTAGGAGTAGAATTGGAATACCAAACTGAAGAAATTATGGATAGTACAAATTTCTTTGCATTTCCTTGCTGTCTCTAGGCAAAACAATGCCCAAGTACCTACTCGATTTCTGTAATTAATTATCTTTTAATAATTTATCTCTCAGAATGTTACAAAATCCCCACTTGGCAAGCTTCATTGACTTTCTCAGTTATTGTACCATCCTCATTTGATTTTGTTTTTCTATGATAGGATAGTATACTAGGCAGCATGGTATAGTAAATAGCAAAACTTGAATCCAGAAAGTACTGAAGTCACATCTTGCTTTTGAAAAATAATAGCTGGGCAACTTTGGGTCAATTAACTTTCTCAGTTTTCTAGGTAGTTTTCTAAGGTTACAAGTTTCAGGGAAGGGACTGATCTGCATTGGTAAAGGTTATTCTCTCATCTTGGAATTCCTCACACCAAAAAGATAATAATCAATCAGTAAACATTTATTAAGTGCCTACTATGTGCCACACAATATGATAATCACTAGAATTTCACAGTGAATAGAATACTGAACTTTGGAGTAAGAAAAACCTGAGTTTGAATCCTACCTCAGACATTGTATATCCTTAGGCAAATTATTTGAGGTTTCTCCATTCTTATGATGGGGATAATAATAGCCCCTTCCTCGGAGTAATATTATAAGAATCAAATAAGATAACATAAACAAAGCTCTCTGCAAATCTTAAAGCTATCATTGAATGCTAACCCTCATCTTTATCCTTCTCAAGATTACAAAAATATTAATGAGTAGACACTAAGATTATTTCCTTTTCCAACTGTAAATAATTGAGACCATTGTCTTAGCCAAAGGATTAATTGCTAAGTATTGAATTAGCTATTCAAAACCAGTGTGTGAATCTGATTGGGCCCATCACTTTCAAGTTTCTCTTTTGCACCATTTTGTTTTTCAACCTACACAATATGTGTGTGTGTGTGTGTGTGTGTGTATTCATTCTTTAAAAGAAATCTAAGCAAAAACAAAAATACCACTGACCTTGGAAGAACTAGGGAATGGTAGAAGAAAGCACACAGGATCTTCCCCTCTAAATACAGAAGATAAAATAAAAAGACATAAAGTAGTTGAAAAATATAATTTATAAGAACATAGATGAGATCAGGATTATTTATTGTGGGAAGAGAAGACCAATGAATGAATCACTAACTGCTTTCAGGAATAGTTTCTTGAAGAAGGTGATTTTTTACTATCAATAATTTACACTTCATAAAAAGAAGATTAAAAAATAAATAAACTCTGCATGATCCTACAGAATCATGTTGTGGTCTCACCTGACCTTGAGCCTTCAAAGACAGGTTGGAACACTTTCTATATTATCAAGTTGAGAGTAGCAATTGCAGACTAGAAGTGTTTTCAATAATTCTGTTTCCTTGTTTCATATTATCCTCTCCCTTCCACCAATATCCCAGAGTAAAAAGAGAGAAACTGTATAATACAGTGGGAAAAGCCTTAGACATCCTATGTTCAGATCTCCATTTTGTCATTTACTATTTGTCTGAGCTTGAACAAATTTTGTATCATCTCAGTCTCAGACTCTTCATCTGTAAAATGAGATGAGTTCAATGAGATGACTTCCATGTTTTCATCCAGCTCTAAATCAATAATTTTTGATAAGATTATCTCTAAATTCTCCCTCTAGTTCTAAATTCCTGTGATTATGAATACACATTTCAACTATGTCAATATTTCCCAAAGGTTATAATCAATTTCTGAGACTGACATGAATCTTTCATCACGTTTGAACTCATTTACACATTTAAGAGTCTTTACTGTAAGGAATTATTTTTATATCAATCTTGAACCCCTCGTGCTGCATTTTTTGCCCATTTCCTCTCATTTTAATTCATTATAGATGTAGGAGAGCAAACCAGTACCTGCTGTGTAATTACAAACTATCAAAATCTAGAATACTTTGAATTCTAAAGACAGAACAATTCCAGGTTTCCAAACCTTTCTTTGTAGGAATTTTTCAACAACTGTTCATCTTTCATTTTCTCCTCTTCACGCCTTCTGCATTTTCTAGCCCACTATTAGTTTCAGGATACAAGAACCAAGTGAAAAGGGTCAGTAGAGGTCAATCTCTACAGAAGAATAAAAATGGAAAAATACAGGATATAATTAAGGCATGCATATTCTTTTTCATTAAATGAAGCTTTTTTAATGATGCCATTTTCCCAGTTGAATTAATTCTAATAAAAATAAGGATAGCACATGTTTTTGTTAAGTTATTCATGCTAATTGAATAAATATGCCACTGTGTTTAATATTCTCTGTTGACTATTAAGAAATGCCAGTGACAGAAGTAGGGTGACAAGTGCTTGTGGTGGAGGCAGCACTTCCAGTTAAATCTAGTAAATTTTTAACAGAAGTTATACACATTATGAATGCAACATCATCATTCACAGCCGGTGGCTTTAGTTTTTTAACAGGTTTTATTTCTCCTTCAGCCAAATTTTTAATTTGCTTATGCCTCAGGGAAGAATGTCTGTTCTTTGTACTTTTCACTTTCTCTTTGGTCTTCTGTCCTTCTGCCTTCCAATTTTGCATTTAGGTTTTGTAATTTCCCAGAATTACAGTTTTTGTTCTATTTTAGTTGGCTCTGTCATTCACCTCATATTGTCCTTCATTATTATCATCGACCTGCTCTTCCACTCTATTTAAAGTTAGATCTTGATGACCATGACATTCAGGATGCTACTTATATGGAATTCTGTGGGCAACTTTGACATGAATTACTATTACCTAGGATGCTATGGCAGGTTCCATGAAATGCGCTATTCATTTCTAAATTAGATGCAAGTTAGTTATTTTTAATGATGTGGTGTCTTTATTGGGCAGTTGGATAATACAGCAAATAGAACTCTGGTGATGGAGTTAACTAAGTTTAAATGTGGATTCTGACACATATGTATGATCCTAGGCAAATCACTTAATCCTGTTTGTCTCAGTTTCCTCATCTGCAAAAAAAAAAAAAAATCCAGTAGCTTTTCCCAAAACAAAAAAAGCCTAAATGGGGTCATGAAGAGTTGGACATGACTGAATAACAACAAAATATCTTTATTGTAGAATATGATGAAATCCAGATGGAAAATATTCTCTAAGCAGTTTTCTGCAACAACTATTTAGAATTCATATACTTTGCCCAAAATTCTCAGTATAAATAGAGCAGCTAAGATCTATTGGGCTCATTTGTAATGACTTCTGTGGAGTGCTAATTATCATGTATTAAATAACAATAAACAGTGTACTATATTGATTGCTACCCAGCTACAGTGTTCATCATGGCTTTGGACAAGTTAGTTTATATTCTAAAGAGAAATGTAACATTTGCCTTTGAAAGAAATTTAGAGAACATCGACCTCAGTTTCCAATCAAAGACAAAGAGATTGAGAGTCAGAGAGGGTCAATTGCTTCCCCACTTCTGTCTCCCGCCTTTGGACCTTTGTATAAGCTGTGCTTCCTACCTAGAATACTCTCCTTCTTCAATTCCACATTTTGAAATCCCTGATTTACTTCGGACCTCCGATCTGGAGTCTCCTCTTGCCCTTCTTTATCCTTACAGCTGCCGGTGCTTCACCCTTGTGGCAAAGGGGCAAGGAGGGGAGTAGCCTGCACAAGCATTTATTAAGCAGCTACCACAGTACCAGGCATTAGACTAAGTGCTTTACAAATATTGTCTCATTTCATATCATTCTGCATTTATTTTGTATTTATTTATATGTATACATGCTGTTTCCCCTGAAAGAATATAAACTCCTTTAGGTTAGGGAGCATTTTTACTTTTGGCTTTGTATCCCTAAACAGTGTCTAGTACTAGAGGAGGGGAGCTAGGTGCCATGATGGAGAGAGTGCTGAACCTCAAATCAGGAAGACCTAAATTCAAATCTGGTCACCTGTCTCACTTTCACCTCCAGAGCCATCTGGGTCCTGTGGCCAATACAGATCCTACTTAATCCATATGGATGGATTTGATTGTCCCAAGGTCAAACCAATAGGAAGTAGTAGTCTTAATTCAAACCCAGGTCCTCCGACTTCAAATGTAGTGTTCTTTGCATTCACCAAATTACAGACAATTTGTTTTATCTTCTGTCTCTCTGTCACTCCCTGTCTCTCTCTCTCTCTCTGTCTCTCTCTCTCTCTCTCTCTCTCTCTCTCTCTCTTTCTCTCTCTCTCTCTCACATACACACACACACACACACACACACACACTGAATATACAATTTAGCATTCTATTATCCTATAAAGATAACAAAGGACTCCTCTCTATAATAACCCTGTGAGAAGGGTGCTTCCATTTCTATTAATCCCATTGTTCATATGGGGAAACTGAGGCTTAGAGAAGCTACCATGTTCCTGTATTCCCACATCTGGGATACAAACCAAGATCTCTTAATTCCACATGCCTGACTTTCCATTATTTTACATGGCAGTGACTTGTTATAATTACATAAGGTCATGGTACTACCCCAGGCTCTTTTGCACCTGGTTAGAGACTTCTCCACTACTCTGAACTGCTAAGTCCCTTCCCTTCTTCCAGGCTCACCTCAAGCTGCCCTATCTCAATGCTTTGTCACTGATTTT